>NC_045436.1:128490029-128517212 GCF_002776525.5 Piliocolobus tephrosceles
GCTGGGATTACAGGCTTGAGCCACCTCACCCGGCCGAAAATAAATATTTTTCTTCAAATTAAATTTTATCTCTTTTTTTCTTTGAAAGATATCCAAATTATCTGTTTATATTATAACAAAATGATTTTATGGGAGTTGGGTGAATTGGTCAAAGTAGGTCAATCCATTTTGGTAAGCAATTTTCCATTTGCGAATTTAGTTTGGTATTATGCTGTAACTGGAAGCTTCATTTATTCAAAAGGTAAAAGCTAAAGTAATATCAAAAAGGCAGACTGGAAAAAATATATTTAAAAAATTCTTTGAAACTGGAACAAGCTTTGTAGACCATTGAAAAGTTAGAGTATTATGGAGAAATGTTACACAATGTGCTGGTTATTAAGAGTTTTCATCACTCAACTAAATTTAGCAGACATTTTTAAGCATTACTAGGTGTCAGACACTGGGTATTCAAAGAACGAAGTACACTGTAAGAGAAACAAATGCCTATGTCGAGAGGGAATAATGAGAAAGGGGAATAATGGAAGCAGTTAAAACCCCAGGGTTCTGATCTGAATGTGTCATGGTTCTACCATTAACAGTAACAAACAAAAGGAAATATAGAGGATTGGAAGGGTGCAATACAATGAGTTCAATTTGGACACAGCCAGTCTAAGATGCCTTTAGAGATCTGTGTTAAGATATCCAGTAGGCAGTTTTTAAATTCAAGATAAAGATCAATTATAATTATTGATCTGGAGTCATCAGCATAAGAATTAGAAGAATGGGAGAGGGTATGAATATCTAGGATTGAGAGGGGAAAGAGAATCTATGAATACTAAGTTTTAGAAGAAAGTATTCAAAAGAAAAATGCAGAGAAAATCTGGAGAGAGTGGTGTCATCATAGTCAGAAGGAGTAGTTTCAGAAAGGAAAGTTTAAGAAATTCAAGTTGAGAGGCAAGTCAAGTAAGACAAGAAAGGGGAAAAAATGTCCGTTATATTTATGAATTAATTAATTACTGGCATTGCAAGTTTGAATTTCGAATCATGAAAAGGCTCTCAGTACTGTGGTTACACTTTAGCACAGATGTTTAATTATGACTGCATTTTCCTGTGCAAATAACATCATGTTGTTTCTGTGTCCAAAATGGACAATAGAATGTTCTATATTAGAAGCAAAACACAAAACATTTTCTAACTATTTTGTAAAACTGATAGATTAGCATTTGGAATGATGTAGGGTTTTGCTGATGATGGCATTTTATTATAATATCTGGAATAGAGGCTCAGATTACTTCAATTGTCCTCATTGCTTTTACTTATCAAGTAGTCATGATATCTGCTCTTTATGTTTTCTAAAAGTTTTGTGAAGATTTTAACTGATCATAATGCAGTCGAAGAATGGCTTATAAAGAACAACTAAAATAATTTTGAGATTTCAGTGGGTAAAACCAAAAGTGATCATTTAAGGGGAGAGTGAAAGGATTCAAGGATTTGTCTATTCTTTTAGAAAGAAAAAAGGATGCTAATCAACAGGAGAACAATACCTAAAAACAGAAAAATAACCATCACACAAAATATTCGTTTACACAATCTTATTATTATTACAATTACAATCTTATTATTCCATAATAAGGTTGCAGAATACATTACCTTAAGAGGTATTTTGGAAGAAAATTAGAGGGGGAACCATGTCCATTTTAGACACTGTCCATTTACTTCCTGGAGTCATGTGGAAAGTCCAGCACAAGGCCAATGGTTAATTAGCATTTGTTGAATGAAAAGGTTGTTATGCTTACCGACCCAAGGGGTTACAACAAAGTCTGTCTGTCCTGTGACAATCAGGATTAATCTTATTATACTCTTTATCCCTGTCAATCCTCATTCTCTGAACTCTCATCCCCATAAGACTTCATTTGTTTGTTTATTTATTTACTTAATTTGCAACTCAATTCCCACCTCTCCTATATTAAAAAAAAAAAAAAAAAAAAAAAAAAAAAATGACCATGCCATCTGTAACTCCGGGTATATTTTTTAGCAAAATATCTTATATATATTCAATTTATTCCCTGAAGGCTTTCTTCACTTTATTACTCTAATTGAACCATGTCTCTCCTGTGACAACATAACTTCTCATGCAGCCCTCTCAAGTAATGAATATTTTTCTTTTCACACATCTTGTTGTACTGAACCTCATTTCCACCTCTAGAATCTAGAACTTTCCTGTTTGCTTCCTAAAATGTCCTAAGTTTGGATTTCATGGCAGCAGACTATACCACCCATTTACCCACTATAGAGGATACGCCTCTATTCTCACTGTGGACATTGCTCCTATATCTCTAGCTCATTCTCCTTCTAGCTCATTCCCTAAAACTGTTTTTGATATTACTCCAATATTCCTCAACCATTCACTCTTATGAGCACTTCTAGACCTGCATTGCCAAATAAATTAACCAATAGCTATAGACAGGTTTTATAAATTAAGTTTATTAAATAAGTTAATTTCTTAGTTGCAATAGCCACGTATCAGAAGGACATTAGTCACATGTGGTAATGGCTATTGTGGCTATATTAACATTTCCATTACCACGTACATTTTTATTGGAGAGTACTTCGCTAAACCTCTTTATTTCTACTAACTGCATCCCCTTCATACCTCAAATTTAATGTTCAAATCTCCAGTTATTTATTTGGTTCTATCTTATTTCTTCCAGTCACATGACTTTTATGATATATAACTGATTGATAAAACCAAATGTTTCTTTCTGACACATGGTATATTCTTATTTCCTTGTGAGCCCAGGTTCATCAATATAATCACACCCTTGCAAGCACCATCAAATTACTCATCCTTCTCTGGCATGGTCAAACTCATCCAGCAAAACTTCAAAGACAAATACCAGCTCTTTACAGGACTTCTGCAACTGAACATGGTTCGCTGATAAAAAAAAAAAAAAAAGATAAAATAACAAAAATATATATATATATATATATATATATATATATATATATATACACACACCAAATAGCCTCACATTACATAAATGACTGTCAACCTCAAGTGGGTCCTTTGAGCTGCCTGGTATTTATATTCTATTTTTTAAATCCTTTCACTCTATCATTTCTTGAGATGATAATTTCTTAACTTTCCTTCTCATATCTTCCCTTTTCCCCTGTTAATATGAATGGGGACTGTTCAGGTACCCAGGTGATGTCACCCTGATTCAATTCTCACACTGCTATGAAGAAATACTCAAGACAGATTAATTCATAAAGGAGAGATGTTTAATTGACTCACAGTTCTGCATTGCTGAGGAGGCCTCAGGAAAATTACCAGCATGGTGGAAGGCAAAGGAGAAACAGGCGGCTTCTTCACAGGTTGGGAGGATGGATTGAGTGCAAATAGAAGAAATGCCAGATGCTTATAAAACCATCAGTTCTCATGAGGCTTACGCACCATCATGAGAACAGCACAGGAGAAACTGCCCCCATAATTTAGTTACTTCCACCTGGTTCTGCCCTTGACATGTGGGGATTATAGGGATTACAATTCAGGATGAGATTTGGGTGGGGACACAGAAGCAAACCATATCACACACTTCTACTTATATGCCATTTCCTCAAACCAAATCAAATACATTGCTTCAGTACTTCTTATTGCTATTTTCTCTCTCCAGAGTAAAAATTATTCACTTATAAGACTACAGGAAATTCAGCCATTCTTAAACAAGCAAAAACACAGCAACAAATAAAACGTGTTCTAACTTCATTTCTCCATTCTCTTTTAAAACGTTCCATCTTTGAAAAACATTGACAACTCCTGTCTTCCAGTTTCTTCCCTTTCATTTTTTCTTGAATGTGATAAATTCTAGCTACTGTGGCCACCATTTCTAGAAACCGCTCTTCTCAAACTTGTTCATCACATTGCTAAATACAAGGGTGAATTATAATGCTAGTATTTCTTAGCCTATTAACAACTTTACAACATTTCTTCAAGTTAAACACTTGCAGTATTTAAATTTTGGATCAAAAATCTCTCCTTTTGTCTCTCCACTTCTCCTTCTCATTCTCCATTGAAGGTTTCTTCTCATCTCTCAGTCCTCAAAACTTTGAATTGCTCCAGCTCCAGTCCTTAAAGCATCTCTTTTCATTATTTCATAATTTGTTAACATATAGGTCAATGGCTTTAAATATCAAATATATAATAACAAGCCTTATACTTTATAGCTTACTGAATATATCCTCTTGCATAACTAATAGGCAACTCAAACTTAAGATACATAAAAGATGGACCACTGATCCTTTCCCCCAATCCTGTTCCTCATATTATTTTTTCAGTTTTAGCAAAAATTAAGCCCACCTATTTGTGCAGCATTTTCCTTAACCTTATTTCCAGAAACCACCTCACCTCAATACTCTCAAATTCAAATGTCCACTTCCTCAATCATTAACCTATCTTTATTACCTTTGCCTTAATGGTATGACTTCCATGAAAGGAAAATAAATCTTGGGACCCCAAAATCACTAAGCTAAAGGAAAAAGTCAGTTGGAAACTGCTTAGGGCAAACTTGCTTCCCATTCTATCAAAGGTCATCCCTCTGGTCACTGAGATAAAAGTAAATCTGATTGCTTCTTTTGGAAAGGCTAGTCAGAAACTCAAAATAATACAACCGTTTGTCTCTTGTCCACCTATGATCTGGAAGCCTTCTTTCCTTTTTGAGTTGTCCCGCCCTTCCAGACTAAACCAATGTACATCATACATCTATTGACTGATGTCTCCTGTCTCTCTAAAATGTATAAAACCAAGCTGCTCCCCGATCACCTTGGAGACATATCAGGATCTCCTGAGGCTGTGTTGCTGTGTTACGTGTGTGCATCCTTAACTTTGGCAAAACAAACTTCTAAATTGACTGAGACCTGTCTCAGATATTTGAGGCTCACAATTCTATTACACATAACTCATTGACCAAACCAAATATTTAATTGTAACATATATCATATCTTATTTTTCCTTATGAAGAGCCACTTTCAGTTGTGCTGGTCAAATGACTGTCATTTTTGATTCCTGATTTTTTTTTTTTTCACTTCTCACATCCAAATAGTTCATAATTTTGCCACTATTTTAAAAATATCCAAAATCAAAACAATTCTTGCTACTTCCATTACTAATATCACAAGCCAAAAGACTAAAATATCTTAACTGAATTATTGCAACAGCCTCCTAATTATATCCATTCTTACATACTTGCTTCTTATTCTACCACCAACCCCAAATCTATAAAGAACATGAAAGTCAGAGTAATATGCTGCATATGTTAGGTCATTGTTACTCTGCTCTTCCTTTACACAAAATCCTAATGACCTACAAGGTTCTCATGTTATAGCTGCTGTTGACTTTTTAGCTTTATCTTCCACTACTCTTTCTCTTCCTTCACTTTTTTTCCCAGCAATGCTGACTAACTTGCTGGTTTTGAACATACCAAGATCTCTGCTTCAGAGATTTTGAATCTGCTGTATCTCTGCTTGGAAAACCATTCTCCCAGTAACTACAAGGATTGCTGCCTAATTTCCTAGAAGTTTGCTTCAACGCTGTCTTCTCAGGAGTTATCCTCCAAATATCTCATTTTAAATATAAACTCTCCTATTTCTTTCTCATCAGCATCATTCATACTTTATTTTGTTCCAATGACTTTTTATAGTCTGACATATTATACATTTCATGTATTTATTTTATATATACCTCCCTTTAGAATTTAAGATTTATGAAAGCAAAGTTTTATGTTGTTTTGCTTTATTTTGTTCTCTTCACATGTCATTGTACCAGGGGAAGAGAAAGTGGAAGAAGATTGCCAAATAAAACCATCCAAGAATCATCCCCCAACAGGAATACCAAATTGAACAACTATCCATACAAGAAAGCACCTTCATAAGAATCAAAAATAAGATAAGAAATCATATAACCTGGTTTCAACATCATATCAAGGAAAGGACTGAAGAGGGTACAAAGACAATCTTATATTGCCTTCATAATCCTTTGCCCATCCTTGGGCAGTGCCTCAAGGAGAGAGAATCTGTGTATTTAATGTGGAGGGAGAGCCAAATGATTGTGTATTGGAACTCAGTGCTACTCTGTTACAATGGAAGGCAATATGGGGCAGAATTTCACCAGAGCCCATGAAGGGAGCATTTAAACCAGCCCTTACCAGAAGGGAATCCTCTGCCTCAGTGGAAGGAAGCTGAGTTTCAACTAGCTCCACCACCAATGGACTGAAGTGCCCTAGAGTCCTGAATAAATTTGAAAGGCAGTCAAGCCACAAAGGACTGCAATCCTTGGTGAAGTCCTCATGCTGCTCTGGCCTTGGAGCCAATGGACGTGGAGTGCATGTGACACAGAAACACCAGTTGTAATGGCCAAGGGAGTATTTTCATTGACCTTTTTCCAACTCCAGGCAGTACAGCTAAGGGAGAATTCTTCTTATTATTATTTCCACTTGGGGAAAGGAGAGGAAAGAGTACAGAGGACTTTGTCTTAAAACTTGAGTACCGGCTAAGTCATAGTAAAATAAAGCACTAAGCAGACTTCTGAACTTCTCAATTCCAGGTTCTAACTCGTCGATGGCATTTTCTAGATAAACCCTCGGCCGGAAGGGAACTCACTGCCCTGAAGAGAAGGACCTAGTTCTCTCAGGATTCACCACCTGCTGGCAAAAGAGCCTTTGGGCCTTGAATAAACATTAGCAGTAGCCAGGTAGTAGTCCTCACAGGACTTAAGTGATACCCAGTACCATAGTGAACTCAAGTTGACCCATCACAGACCCAGTTGCAGTGGCCACAGAACTGCTTGCATCACTCCTTCCCTAACTCCAGACACCACGGCATATATAGAGACAGACTTCTTTTGTTTGGAGGAAAGTGAGGCAAGAAAATAAGAAGCTTTGCTTTGTAATCCAGGAAATTATCTTGGATTCCATCCAAATCCACCAAGGTAATACATCTAGGATTCTGCAAGAGTCATAGCACTACATGGCCTGGGATGTCCCCTAGAGCTGATAGCGCTGCAGTGAACAAGACTTAATTCATATTATTCAATTTCTTTTGAATATCTGGAAAGCCTTCTCAAGTAGGATGAATACAACAAAGCCCAGACTGAAGATTACAGTAAATATCTAAAACTTCAATGCACAGACATCAGTGAACATCCACTAAGCATCAAGAACATCCAAGAATAAAAAGGACCTCTACCAAATGAATTAAACAAGGCAACAGCGACCAATCCTGGAGTGATCAAGATAAGTTGCCTTTTAGACAAAGAATTTTAAATAACTGCTTTGAGGAAGGAAGCCCAAAGAACTTCAAGATAACATGAAGAATGAATTCAGAGTCTTATCATTGAGATTTAACAGAGATTAAAACAATTTTTTAAAATCAAGCAGAAATTCTGAAACTGAAAACTCAATTGGAAAAGTGAAAAATGCACAGGATTCACTCAGCAGCAGAACTAATAAAGCAGAAGAAACAATAGGTAAACTTGAAGACAGGCTATATGCAAATACACAGAGGAGAATAAGAAAAAAGAAAAAAGTAATGAAGCATGCCTACAAGATTGAAAACATCTTGAAAGGGCAAATCAAAGAGGTATTGGCTGTACTATTTAAAGAGTATATATATATATATATTTATATAATACATAAATATATAATGTATAATAATACATAAATATTAATATATAATTATATATTATGTATATAATATACTTATATAGTCATATATTATAATATATGATATTACACATATTTTATATTATATTTATATATTATATATTAATATATGTTATATAATATATAAATATATAATATAAAATATGTTATATAATATATAAATATAATAATATAATATATAAATATATGTTATATTAATATATAAATATATATGGAAAGATTGATCAGGTAAAAAAATGTATTCAAAGAAATAATAACAGAAAACTTTTTAGTTCTAGAGAAATATATAAATATTTGGATACAAGAAGATGATAGAACACCAAGAGACCTTAACACAAATAAGGCTACCTAAAGGCATTTAATTATCAAAGTCCTAAAGGTTAGGTATAAAGTAAGGACTGAAAAATCGCCATATAAAAGAACAAATGACAGGCTAGGAGAGAGTGACATGACGTATTCAACTTGTTAAATAAAAGAAACAAGCAAACAAAAAAACCCACTATTTTCTTCTATAATGTTATATCTAGAAAATATATATATATATATATCTCAAATATGAAGCAGAAATAGTCTTTCTCAAACTAATAAAAGCTGAGAAATTTCATTAACATCAAATCTGTCCTATAAGAAATGCTAAAGATAATGTATTAATCTAAAAGAAAAGGATGCTAATGAACAATAAGAAATCATCTAAAGAAACAAAACAGACTGGTAGCAGTAAGTTCTTGGAAAAATACAGAATATTGTAACACAGTAATAGTGATGTGTAAACTACTTATATCTTGAGTGGGAAGAATTTAAAAAAACATAAAATACAATACTGACAAGAACTTTTTCAGAGATAGAGACTATAAAAACACATAAATGGAAATAAACAAAAAGTTAAGAAGTCGGAGGAATGGAGTTATGTAAAGTTGTTTAGTTTTTAGTTTTCCCTTTGTTGGTTCAATTGTTTGCTTTTTGTAATCAGAGTTGAATTGTCATCAATGTAAAATAGTTGGTTATAAAATGTTACTAGCAATCATGGTAACTTCAAATTACAAAAAAGTACAAGAAATACACAAAAGTTAAAAAGATAGAAATTAAAACATACTGTCAGGAAAAAAAACATGCTTACAGAAAAGAAGACAGAAATAAAGGAAGAAAGAAACAAAGAATCAAAAAATAACCAGAGAACAATAGCAAAATGGTAGTCATAAATCCTTACATATCGATAATAACATTGTATATAATTGAACTAAATTATCCAATCAAAAGATAAAGTGGCTGAATAAATAAGTCTATTGCATAAATTCCATGCGATGGAAAACAAAACAGCAGAAGTAACTATACTCATATCAGATAAAGATATTTCAAGATAAAAACTATCAAAAGAGACAAAGAAGGGCAGAATTATATCATTATGATAATAAAGTGGTCAACTTATCAAGAAGATATAGCAATTATAAACATATATGCACTGAACACTGGAGGACAAAGATATATAAAACAAATATTAAAATTAAAGAGACAGACATTAATACAATACTAGCTGGAGACCTGAACACCCTACTTTCTGCAGTGAAAGATCCTCCAAACAGAAAATCAACAAATAAATATTGGACTTAATCTGCACTATAGATCAAATGAGCCTAACAGATACTTACAGAATACGTCTTCCAACAGCTTCAGAATATACATTGCTTTCCTCAGCACATGGATCACTCTCAAATATAGACCATACATTAGGTGAAACAAAATATTCAAAAAAAATAAAATTAAGATATGTGTCTTCTCTGTCCATAATGGTATAATCAATAACAAGAGGAACTTTGAAAGCTGTACAGAAACACAGACGTTACACAAAATGTTCCTGAATGACCAGCAGGTCAATCAAGAAATTATGATGGAAACTAAAAAATGTTTTGAAAAACATAGTAATGAAAACATAACACACCAGAACCTATGGAATACACAAAAATCAGTACTAAAATGAAAGCTTATAACAGTAAATGCCTACATCAAAAGGGAATGAAAACTTCAAATAAATAACCTGACAATGTGTCTTACAGAACTAGACAAGGAAAACCAAGCCAAAGTTAATAGCAAAAAATAAATAATAGAGATCAGAGCAGAAATAGACAAAATTCTAAAATATAAAAGATTATTGAAAAAAGTTGGTGTTTTGAAAAAATAAACAAAATAACCAAAACTTTAGCCAGACTAAGGAGAAGACCAAATAAATAAACTTAGAGATGAAAAATGAGACATTATAACTGATAACCTAGAAACTCAAAAGATCATTAAAGATAAACAATTGTATGCTAAAATTGAAAAACCTAGAAGAAATGAATAAATTCTCAGTCATATACAATCTACCAGTATTGAACCATGATGAAATCCAAAAGCAAAATTAACCAATAACAAGTAACAAGACTAAAGTCATGATAAATCTTCTCCCATCAAAAAAATGCTCAGGATCCCATGACTTCACTGCTGAATTCTACCACACATTTTAAGAAGAACAAATATTAATTACACTCAAACCATTCCAAAGTATCTAAGAGGAGAAAATATTTTCAAACTCATTTTGTGAAGCCAGTATTATCCTGATACCAAACTCAGACAAAAATGCAACAACATCAATAAAAACTATAGGCCAGTATCTGCGATGGACATAGATGCAAAAATTCTCAACTGACTGCAGTAAATCAAATGCAACGACACGATAAAAAGATCCTTTATCGTGATCATGTGGGGTTTATCCAAGGAAGTTATCACTAGAGCAATTAGACAAGAGAAAAAAATGAAGGTATTCAAATTGAAAATAAATCAAATTATGTTGAGCAAAATCGAAAGATTCCTTCAAAAAACCATTTGAACTGATAAACAAATTCAGAAAAGTAGTAGGATAAAAAATCAACATGCAAAAATCAGTAGCATTTCCATATGCCAAAGGAAAAATTTAAAATAAAGATTATAAAAGTAATTCAAATTTTAGAAAGCTATAGATAAAATAAAATACCTAAGAATAAACTTAACCAAAGATGTAAAATATCTCTACAAGAAAAACTATAAAATACTGATAAAAGGAATTGAAGAGGACACAAAAATGCAAAGATATTCTATGTTCATGAATTGGAAGAATTAATATTGTTAAAATATCCATACTACCCAAAGCAATCTACAGTGAAAATACCAATGATATTCTTCACAGAAATAAAAAAAAAAAAGTATCCTGAAATTCATATTGAATGACAGAAGACCCAGAATAGCCAGAGCCGTCCTAAGCAAAAAGAACAAAACTGGAGGAATCACATTACTTAACTTTCAATTATACCACAGAGCTATTTTAACCGAAATAGCACTGTACTGGCATAAACCAGACACATTGACCAATGGAACAGAATAGAAATTCCGGACATAAATCCATACATCTACAATGAACTCCTTTTCAACAAAGGTGCAAAGAATATACATTAGGGAGAGGACAGTCTCTCCAATAAATGATGCTGAGAAAACTGGACATCCACATGCAGAAAAATGAAACTAGACTCCAAACTCTCATCATATTCAAAAATCAAATCAAATTTGATTAAGAACTTAAATCTAAAACCTGAAACTATGAAAGTATTGAAAAAAATAGTGCAGAAACTTTCAAAGACATTGGTCTGGACAAAGATTTCTTGAGTAATATCCGAAAAGCACAGGAAACGAAAATAGACATGGACAAACAGGATCTCATCAAGCTAAAAAGCTTCTCTCCAGCAGAGGATACAGTTAATAAATTGATCAGACAATCTAAAAAAATGAGGGAGAATATTTGCAAACTGCCTATTTGACAAGGATTCAATAACCGGAATATACAAGATAGTCAAACACCTCAGTAAGAAAAATAATATATTGGGCAAAATATGTGAATAGACATTTCTCAGAAGGAGACATATGGAATGATCAACATGTATATAAAAATGTACAATATACTTAATTATCAGATAAATGCAAATAAAAACCTACAATGAGATATTATCTTATCCCAGTTCAGATGGCTTTTATCAAAAAGGCAGGCAATAATAAATGTTGGTGAGGATGTGGAGAAAGGGAAAAGTTCATACACTCTTGGTGACCATAAATTATCACAGTCACTGTAGAGAAGCAGAATGGAGGTTTCTTAAAAAACTAAAAATAGAACTACCACGTGATACAGCAATATCACTGATAGGTATATACCCTAAAGAAAGACAATCGATCAATTGAAGAGGTATCTGCATTCCCATGTTTATTGTAGCACTATTCTCAATAGGCGAGATTTGGAATCAACCTAAGTTTCCGTCAACAGATGAACAGATAAAGAAAATATGCTACATATATATACACAGTGGAATATTATTCAATCATAAAAAAAATAATAAAAGCATGTTATTTGCAACAGGAAGGATAGAATTGGAGGACATTATGCTAGGTGAAATAAGCCTGGCAGAGAAACACAAATGTTATATTATTTCACTTATATGTGGCAGCTAAAAATTAAAACAATGTAGTTATAGAGTTTGAGAGTACAATGATGCTGACCAGATGCTGGGAAGGATAGCAAGGTGGGAGATAAAGTGGGATGTTTAATGGGTACAAAATGTAGTTAGAAAGAATAAGATCTAATATTTGATAGCACAAACAAGGTAACTGCAGTCAATAATTCAGTGTATGTTTTAAAATAATGAAAGGGAAAAATTACAAAGTTCCAAACTCAAAGAAATGATAAATGCTTTAAGTGATGATACCCCAATTACCCTGATTTGATTATTACGTGTTGTATGACTGTAACAAAACATCACATGTAATATATATATATATATATATACACACACACATATACATATACATATCTGCTATGATAAAAATTAAACAATTAAAATTGTATCTGGTATAAAATAGGTTCTCAGTCAATATTTATTTTAAAAGTAAATAAATTTATAAATAATAGTGGTGTAAATATGTAAGAGAAACGGAAATCTATGTAATATTTCAAAATGGATGTAAAATCATCTCTTGAGGGAAACTCATGTCTCTCAGCTTTATCATTTGATTTCCTAACCTGCAAAAAATATAAATAAGCTACTGAAGTTCCATAGTCCTAACCTATGTCCATGAAAAAACATAATTTCTCCACAAAACATGATTGATGATGAGTAAATTTTCATATAATGCATATGATTTAACTAACATTCTCTTTAGGTTTCATTAAAAACAAACATAAATGCATAATAAGCACAATGTTGTGCAAATGTTTGCTGAAAGAACTTTTTCTTTCTTTACTTTTTACACTTCTATTTTCACATAAATCTATAATTCAATGTAGCAGTCACATAATGAAGGTTTTATTGGGCACTATTTTAAACATGTCATGACAATTAAGGATGACATATAATGCATGTAATATAATCATCAGTTTAATTACTACATCGCTATTTTTCAGCTTTATTAAGTTACAGTTGACAAATAAACATTGTATATATTTGAAGTGTAAACATGACATTTTAATGTACATATATAATGTGAAATGATTTCCATAAATCAAGCTTATCAACCTAGTCATCACTTCACATATTTACTTTTTTGTGTATGAGAACACTTAAAATAAATTTTTAGGCAAACTTTATACATTACTAAAAACTATAATTAATACAATATAGTGATAATATTTATACTGTATGTTTCAATGAATTCAAACAGACAAAAAACATAAGTATCTTGATTAACTTCTAAGTAAGATTTTGGAAGTTTTTTTTCTATTTTAGAATATATATGCTAAAATTTCTATTTTAATGATATCCTTCTCCATTTTCACATGTGCAAATGCCAAATCCTTGAAAAATTCTTTTTTTCTAATGATCTTCTTCTTACTGTTGCCACTGACTTTTCTGATTAAAACAAATTAACAACTGCAGTTATTTCAGAATGTCCCTACAACTTTTGTAGCCTCATTCCTTCTTGTTGTTTTTAGCTTTTTAACTTTTCAAACCTAGTTGATGTCAATAAATAGGAATCAAATCGTAACTGCCTTTATATCTAAACATATAAATTTTAACATACGTGAACATAAAATTTTACATGTAATTATAAGTGCCACATGTCACCACTAGATATGTGCCTTTTGAACTAAGTAGCTAATCACAAAATCTCTCCACGAAGAAATATCTTATTTAATAAAGATAATCACTGTCAGTTATTTTATCAGCCACAAGTTTTCTGATATTAAGGTCTAAAAGCACCAGTTTTAAAAATTCACTAATAGTTAAAAGATCTTATGGCTATAAATTTTTATTGTAGAAATTACTTAAAATCAGTATCCTAAGGTAATTTCATAATAAATGACATACTTTCTAAAGGTCAATGAATAAATAATTAAATGTCTACATCTATAGATAGACAGACAGGGGAAAATGTATAAGAAGAAAGGAAAAAGAATGGAAACAAAGCAATGAGTAATTTCCATCAAGATACTTCAGGCAGAAGAAAAGTCAGTTGAAAGGGCTTGAAATTCATAAAAGAAGATAATACTTGGGAAATGAATTGTAAATGAGAGACTCTGTAGGAGACTGTAATAGTAGTTAAAGTGATGAAACATTGATTTAAATCTCTGAGAAGGGAGATGAATTCAAATTGAGCAATTTGAGATATTTTTATTTAATAGAATTGAAAGAAAGATGGTCAAGGATGACTCTGGAAGTTCTAACTTTAGAAATTTAGTAATATCTTTTATAGAAATAAAAAGGAAAAGAAAAGATTTGAAACCATTTGAATCTCATGTTTTTCTTACCATTTTAGGTTAGGTTTTTGTGCAGCATCCTGATGGAACTTCAATACAAACTTGATACTGTGAGCATGAAATTTTCAAGGCAAGTTGCATCTGCTGATGACTCTCTTAGCAATATAACCAATCCAGGCCTTATTTTCAACTCAAGAAATTTATATTCCACTGCTTATTGGATATTTTCACTGACATACCTCACAGACATCTAAAACTTAACATTTCCCAACTTGAATTTATTACCATTGCTTGAAATCTCCTTTTCCAATATCGCTTAGCTTGAAAATAACACTACCATCTCTGAAACACCTAAAAAATGCTCTGGATGGCAGCTGTGACCTGTTTGGAGCTGCTGCAGCCATAATACTGGCTTCAGTGAGAGGCGTGCAGCAGAGGCTGTTCACTCCATGTAGCCAGCGAGAGCCCTGCCCCTGTCTGAGTTGGCGGGGCGGGGAGCCTTGTACTCCCTGGGTGCAGCTGTGGTTGCCTAGCCACGGAAATGGACCGGGGCATCCCTGTGCTCTTGGAGGCTGCTGCAGCTGTGGACTCAGACACCTCTGCACTCTTGGGAAGGGACTGGAAAGGACTCTCCTTCCCCTCAGGTTCAGAGGTGCCGGCTCCCACGGCCTGGCCTTTCCCCACTCCCAACACCCACTCTGATCTCACAGCAAATTGGAGGCCAAGCTCAAAGCTGTTGCAACCCGGCCAGGTGTGAGCAAGCTCCGGGCAGTGCTGACTCCAGACTTTGGGTGCTGACAAGCACAGGAGGGAATCCTGGGCACCATTATCAGTGGCAGAAGGCAGACAGACTCCTGGGCAGAAAGGGGTGGGTCCCTGCTGAAGCCTCACCTTTAAGCTGGAGAAGGCCTGAACCCTGGGGGCCAGGCTGCCAGTCTCCGCACCTGAGTGGAAATCTATGGTGCTTTTTCTGGGCCCACCCATGGCCACCCAGCATGCACTTCTCTAAGCCCTGGATTCAGCCAAACTTGAAGAGACACTGGGACGACCAGCTGCATAGAGTACCTACCCATTCCTGTGTCTCCTTTCTGCGGAGTGCTGAACACTTGTCAGGACAACCTAGCTGTGGAGAGGAACTACCCACTGTAGATCTCCTCTGAGCTGTTCTATCACTCAGTAAAGCTCCTCTTCACCTTGCTCACCCTCCACTTGTCCACATACCTAATTATTCCTGGGCACAGGATAAAAACACGGGAACTGCTGAATAGTGGGGCTGAGAAAACTATAACACGAATAGGGCTGAAACATGCTCCTTGCTCATCACGTTGCTGGCAGCATGAAGGAGAGAAGAGCTGCAGCCCTTCAGGGAGCCGAGAAGTAGAAGCTCCCTGAGCCAGGACTGTGATACACTGTTTGGGGCTCATTTATACTCTAATTCCACTTACTAAAATTACTGAAAGTTTAGAAGTCCAAATGTCTTTAACAAATTTATTTCTATTCCATTTTGCATGATTTAACAATTCCTCTGTCTCTTCTTCATATCTTTTTCTTTTTAATATTTATAAATATGTAACAGTTGGACATTTCTCTTTGTATCTTGTCTCTTGACTTTTGTAGCAATGTTATTCTAGAATAATTTTTATCTTGCCTATTTATTTCTAACACATGGATGGCACCTGGAAGCTTGATTAAAAAAAAAAAAAAAAAAAAAAAAAAAAAAAAAAAAAAAAAAAAAAAAGAAAAAAAAAAAAAAAAAAAAAAAAAAAAAAAAAAAAAAAAAAAAAAAAGAATGATGAAATTAATTGTAGACTGAGAAATTAGAGATAGCAGTTTAGGTTTTAAAAAGCTTTCAATTTTTCAAAAATGCCATCTGAAATCAAGGTTAGTATATTATTTCATGCAATTATAGTGTACCTAAAACTAACTATAAATATTATTCTAATATTTCAAATCTCTTTCAATGTATATAGTATTAGGTTGGTACAAAGTACTTGTGATTTTTACCATTGGAATTAATGGTAAAAACTTTTGCACCAATCTAATATATCCCTTATAGGACAGGTGTATTTTGTAACTTATCACTACTGAATCCCTAGGGTCTAACATCAAGCTCAAAGTAAATTTTTCTGAAGAAAAAATTATGTAGATAAGCCTCCTCAGTGTGTATTACCAACACACCGGATTTTAACTTATTATCTAGTAAAAAAAAAAAAAAAAAAATGTTCAGTAATTTCCCAGTGACTTCAAGTTTCTAGGTTAGTTACATTTATACAACATTACTTGTTGTCCTAGCCTTTATTTATAAGATTTTTTTCTTCAGGCAGTATTATTTTCCCTTTTATGATAATCTCACTCTCATCTCTATCCTTTTTAATTTCATGTTGCCTTACATTGTTATCTCATTTGTTTATGCTCTGATTACTTTATATATGTAGGTTCAGATTCAGCTAAAATTTTTGGAGTATCTATTATTTGTTATAGTTCTCTGAAGATTTAGATCATTTAAAACTGTAAGATAATAAATCACAAGTGCTGTAACTTTGTTTTCCTCTATTGAAATTTAGCTCAAAATTTACAGAGACACAACTAGAACCTTTAAGGTCTCAGACCACTTTGCAGTTATGGAATCTCAAGCCAATGACGGTCAAAGACAGAGAGAAAAGGTGGCAGCAGTGCCTGTGGTAGATAATGATGGGCTTGTAGAACGACAGTAACCCAAAGTGCCTCAAAACTATAATAATTTTACTCAAAGAGATTCAGAGATTCCTGTCAGAGGCCATACAGTATCTAATTTCTGTGATCCTGAATGTTTATAAGATTATGCTTTCTGCATTCTCAGGACATTTCAAGTTTCCAAAAGCAACTGGTTGGGTGAAAGTTAGTACATTGTTTATTTATTATCACTGAGAACTATCATAGTGAGGTACTCAATCAAAATGAGTTACATTACATCAACATGGGTGAGATATATAGGAGGAAAATTTCATTTCTCTTAAGCATTAAAATTTTTAGAGAGACATATCCCAAAATATAACCTTAACATGTAGATGAGAATTTGAAACTAGATATTATATCCAATGGAGTTTGTTAGATTATTAACTAGTTTTAAAAAATATCATAGTTTATAATTATTCTATAGATACTCTCCCAATACAAAATACAATATGAAGTATATAGGATAGGAGAGATTTAATGCCCAACTATCAAGTTGAACAGATCTATAAGATCTATCAGTAGTTTTCAAAGTAAAATAGATAATACTATGCAACAGAAAATCAGTAAAAGGCAAAATGTTCTTTTATGTTATGCTCTTCAAGAACGTAACTGAAAATATTAACAAATCCAATAACGTCTTCGTGTCTTATTATACCATTAATTTATGAGTCAACTTGTCTAATATTTTTAATGGCAAAACTACAATTACTTTTGCACCAACCTAATAGGAATAACTAGAAAAATAGATAGATGCAGACCTGACATTATAACTATGATAACAATTATAACTACTATAACAATTAGAATGTCAGGTCAGCATCTATTTATTTTTCCTGTTAACTATTAGGTTGTTGCAAAAGCAATTGTGGTTTTGCCATTAAAAGTAAAGGTTAAAGCAAGCCTGAAAAGAGAAAGTATAAAATGTAATTATTAATTTAGAAAGCAAAAATATTAGACACTGGAGAGACAGTTATTCTTTTGTGAAAAAAACGGATCACAGAATTATTACTATATAAGACTATCTTTATTAATTTTATTATAACAAATATAGTCAATTATCACAGGTAAACAGAAGAAAAGGCTTGTCATAGGAAACTTGGGAGAACATAAAAAAATGGAAAGATTATATCACATACACACATCTATATTTATACATATATATGTGTGTATATTCATATGTGTATATAACTCCATGTACAATGACACATATTTCATTTCAGGAGTAGTCTTTATGCATTTCCATAAAGATATAACACAGATTATGACTGGGTCATTTCAGTTTGTTTCAGTTATCTTAATATTCATCATCTCACAAAAAAATAATTGACATTAAGATAGCTGAATTAGAAACTGGAGTTAGAATCCAATAATCTGTGAAAATCTGTACTTCAGAAACCCTTGCAGGTGTGTAACGTCAAGGCATACTAAAGTTTGAGAACCAATGTTATGTAGAAAAAAGTACAATCATGGCATTTCACTTGTTAGAACTGCTTTCTGGATATTCAATCCTGATTCTGCATGTAACTTGTATTTTTCTACAAATATCAATCACACTAAAATATTATTATTGCTTTTCTTAATTCATATCCTTTATCTAGGAGAATTCATCCACTCGCTTGGATTCAATATTCATCAACATCTCTTTCCTTTAGATATTTTCCCTATTCCTTCTTTCTCCATTCTTTCATCTCTGTAAACAGCACCTACATTTTTCAGTTGATCAAGCCAAAAATCAGTTAGAGATTATTAACTATTTTCTGTCTTCTTTCGTTTCTCTTTGGCCTACCTATGTTAACACTTAGACACAGGAAGGGGAACATCACACACCAGGGCCTGTTGTGGGGTTGGAGGAGGGAGGAGGGATAGCATTAGGAGATATACCTAATGTAAATGACGAGTTAATCGGTGCAGCATTCCAATATGGCACATGTATACATATGTAACAAACCTGCACGTTGTGCACATGTACCCTGGAACATAAATTATAATTAAAAAAAAGAAAATGTGCTACATATACTCAATGGAATATTATTCAACCATAAAAGAGAAGGAAATCCTGTCATTTTCAGTAACATGGATGGAAATGGACACCATTATGTTAAGTGAAATAAGCCAAACAAAGAAAAACAAATATTGCATGATCTCATTTATATGTGGGAACTAAAAAAGTAGAGCTCATGAAGATAGACAGTAGATTGGTGGTTACCAGAGGCTGGGACGGGAAGGTAGTAGACAAGGATAAAAGGAAATAAAACAATATGAATGTATTTATTACCACTAAACTGTACCCTTAAAAATGGTAAAGATAATACATTATATGTATGTATACATATATATCCTCAATAAAAAATAAAAAATAAATATTATTCTGAGTTACAAAAAAATTTAAAAAAGAAAGGAAGTTTTAGTGATTTTCTGTTTTATAACCTTAATATATTCCCTTGTTTCTTCAGACCTAGTATTACAAAATATTTAATCTTCACCACTACTAACATTCAAAAGCTTGTAATTACAGGGAAAATGTACACCAAGTGAAATGCACAATTTAACTCTAAAATATAAGTAGATTTAACATCAACTGCTCATCAAATACTTTTCAATTATAGCACTTTTCCCTCACCCCCAGATATTTCTCTTTTGTCCTCTTCAGTCAGTCAACCACACTTCTAGAGGGTATGTGCAGCCATCCTCCTCGAGGGTACATCTGTTCTGATATTTTGTTTTTCACACCAAATTAATGTTGTCCCTTTAGAACTTCATATAATTAGAATTTTACAATATACACTCTTGTTTTTGAGAGTCATACCTGGTTTTTCATGTAGCAGTAATTTGTTCCTTTTATCTCCAAGAAATATCACATTGTATGAATATACAACATCCTCTCCACCTTCACATTGCAATCAGAACCACAACTAATGCCAAAAAAGCACTTTAACTTTTTGTCCTATAAGCATACTGTGGTGTTCAGTAATTGCTTAATCTGAGTACTTTTCCATATATAGTGGAACACAGTATGACATAATGATTAAGTGCATTAATCTGGGAAAAGAATATCTTAATTTGAACTCTGTTTCTCCAATTACGTCTATGATCTTAGACAGGTAATATAAGTTGTCTGTGTCTCAGAATTCTTAACATTAAGATGGATATAATAATAAATACCTCATTAAGTTATTGGAATTTACAAAATTAACAAAACCATAAAGCAGTTAAATAGCATGACACATAAATGGACTCAAAGTACTAGCTACATTATTATTTGTACTGTCTACTTATCTGTGTTTAACATTGTTTAATAAGTTTCCTCTGGGTAGCAACCACGGTTTTTATATAACTTGATATGGTAGGTGTCAATACATATTAATTCAAGGAATGAATAAATTACATTATTATGGAGAGAACACTACTATACAAATCATTGCAACCCAACATGTATTTTTCATGTTTCACTGTTGAGAATGGAATTTATTTAACTTATTGTGACAAATACTGTAATTGTCCCTCAATACCCATTCTCTCATTCTTTGTTGTGACTATATAATCCCCTGAGGTTTTTGACATAGCACACAGTACCCATTTGGCATTGTATTTCCTAACTTATTTTTCAACAGTTGAAGCTTTATGACTAAGTAACTATCAATGAATTCTAAAAGAATTGGGAATTGCAACTTTTGTATGTCATCCTTACAAGAAGATTGTTTGACCTCTACCTCCTCTTTCTCAGTGTCATAGTTCGAATGTGGATGAGGTCCTTGTGAACTGTTTTAGCCTTGCAGGTAAGGTCAGTAAGTTAGGGGAGTAGAGATCAACAGGAAAAATGGGAACTGGGTCTCTGCATGACCAGTTAGAAATTATTTTGTGGGTGTGCAACTTGGACTATTTACAAACCTTTAGACTGTTAGTTGAAAGATGAAATGCTGGTTTACTTTGACTGAACCATTCTATTTTATTTTATTTTATTTTTAAAGCAGCTTAGCCTGTACTTTAAATAGTACACTAATTCCAGGAGAAAGGAATGTAAATGGCCAAAAGAATCACCAAGGCTTCTGAATAAATGAACTATAGATTTAGTTGTCAGGACTGACCTCTAAAATGATGCTAGAGAATTGGGCCAATGGAGCATTACTGACTTTTCTAAAATCAGAAAACTATCAATGGAAATGACAGTTGTAACCATAAGTCCTAGCTCTAGATCCATGGGCAGATAAAGCTATAATCAGAAAAATTCACGCCCAGGAAGCTGTTATTATGAAGAAATTGACAAAATTCAGATGTCCTCACATTGGACTTGCCAACATTAACTGAAAAATTAGCAGAAGAGTGACATCTGCCTCACTCTGTATTCTAAATAGCACTTGAATGTCCCTGAGGGTGAACACTTAATTATCCATAACTGTTGTTGCAAAAGTGTCTATGGAATTTTGCATTTATATTTTCAGCCTCTGCAAGGCAAGAAGGCCCTTGACATTGAACAGAGTTTGAAAAAAATGTTGAACACCAATGCACTTGATTCTGTGCATAGGGTATGCATTTCAATTGCAAAATTTTAAACCATGTTACCATAGGAGTGTGACTGAACTCTCTGAGTCTAAAAGATAACTGCCTAATGTCATAATAATCCCAATGTAGTGAGTGATTATTGCATATGGATAAGTTCAACAAACTATAGAAATGACACAAGGAACAGGGGAAATAATTTGAGTACTTTGTTAGATATTATCTACACTATATGTGAAACAGTTTATATAACTTCAAGTGGACTGGAAAATCTTCACACCTAAAAACTTAAATATCCAATAATCACTTTCCTTAACATGAGAGGACATATTCTGTGCGATTTCATTTTTTCTAAATTTATTGAGACTTTATGGCCCAGCACACAATTTGTCTTGCTGACCACTCTGTTATATTAGAAAAGAATTTGTTGTATAATTGTTGTTTGTAGTAACCAATAACTATAGTTTGTTGTAGTTTGTTTATAAATATAAATTAGTTTGACTTAGTTTTTCATCTTCTTCAAGTTTTCCATATCTTACTCAATTTCAATTTGTTCTGTGAAATATTACTGCCTTGTAATTATCTGTCTTTCTGTTCTTTCAGTCTGTTAGCTTATATTTAATATATTTTTTAAAATTCTAATATTAGGTTCATACATATATAGATCTACAACACATGCTTTTGTTGTTGATAGTATGATTTTATTATGATTATTCCTATGAAATGCCTTTGATCATGTCTGATAATACTGTGCACCTTGAAGTCTAGTTTGTGTGGTATAATGTCCAGATTTCTAATGATTAATGCTTTCAGGGTAATCTTTTTCAATATTTTTGCCTTTATATTTACTCCATTTTCAATGCATATCTCCTCTTAATGACACATTGTTTAATTTTACTTTTTAATTCACTTTTTTTCTCATTTTAATTGCAGTGTTTCTCTATCTGTGTTTAGTATAATTTATATGATTGAGATTAACTCTACTGTATTGCTATATGTTTTCTATTTGTTGCATCAGTTGCATTTTTCCTTTCCCACTTGAGGGTTAATTTTAGGCACTCATTTCATTGGGACATAAGTTTCCCAGCTATGTGGTCAAATAATATTGTTTGTTTCTGTGAGGATTTTTTTGTGAGATTAATAATTAAATCCGTAGAATGAGTAAAGTAAGTTGCCCTTCCTAATGTGAGTGGGCCTCATTCAATCAGGTGAAAGTGTAAGGAGAACAAAAAAAGCTGATGCTGGCCCCACCTGGAGAGCATTCCTTCTGTCTGACTACCTGCTAAGTGGCATATCAGCTTTTTCCTGCCTTGAGACTGATACTGAAACATCAACTCTTCCTGCCTCTCCAGCCTGCCAGCCTTCAGACCGGAACTACATCATTGGCTCTCCTGGGTCTCCAAGTTTCTGCCTCAGCCTGCACGCCTTGAGATTTGTCACCTCCACAATCTTGTGAGCCAATTATTTATAATAAATCTCTCTCAGGTAAAGAAAAAGAAAGAAAAGAAAAAAGAAATTAAGAAAGAAATTCTATTGATTCTGTGTCTGGAGAATGCGAATACACCACCTATTCTATCTTCATTTGAATTATGTGAGAAATGCTTTAGCATTCAAGTGTATTTCCTTTATAAGTGTTTAGAACAACTCTATTCATCTATTTATATATTTATTACAGTAGTTGCTATAGGATTCACAATACACATCTGGTAGATACTATTTATGTTACTAATAGCTTTAGATGTTTCCCAGTTTCTTCTCCCTCTTTCTCCAGTTTTAACTAAACCTTCCTAATAATCACATTTCCTTCTCTTCCAATTTCTGGATCATCTGGAATATTAGTAAGTCTGAACTTTCCTGCTTTAAGGAGCTGAGCCTTTGTCATTCCGGATATCATCCACACATAATGTTATTAGGCCAGTTGAATCAATATTTCCTTCAGCTATTAGAAATGTGTTCTCATATTAATTTCCCAAATTTTAGTGAATCATTTAAAATTGTATCTATTCTATCTTTCTTATGGTCTTCATATCCACCCACACTTTAAAAATTTCATTATCATTACCTTAGTCTAAACTCTAATTTTGACTTAGACTTCTGTACCATTGTAACTTTCTAAATATGTTTATCATCACATTAAAAGAGTTGTAATTTCAATAAAACAAAATTAATTTCAATGAACTCTTTACAATATATATATTTTTAATTATGTCAAATATGCCTCAGGCAAAGGCTTACCAGAAATTTATGACAGGGTAGTGTCATTTTAAATGATATTTCAAAAAAATTACATGGATTTTTTTTTTAACAGTTCACAGTGGTATTATCATATATAAAATTTAAGTTAAACATACATACAAGGATATATTTTTACTGTGGCCAAACTGATCATTACATTATTATCTCCAGTTAATGTGCGATATCTCTGATAGCTTTTGTTTATGTTTCTTAGTAATCGAGCACAGAAACTGTAACTGCCATTTTGTGCTTTTACATATCAGTTTCCACTGACATCCCCTATGGTTATCGTAATATGTTTTGCAGTTCACATTAAATAATAGTGAATGGCATGATCATGTAATAGAGAAAGTCGTGAGCTAAGCAGAAGACTTCTTCATCCACTTCTATTTTATCTCCTCTGGATACAGTTGCTTCACAAAAGTGGTTTATTCCTGTGTCAGCCACATGACCCTGAAATTCTTTCTCTAGAATTTTCTGTTATAAAACTATCCTGTAAAATGTTGTCAGCATAATCTTCCAGAGTTTCAGAACTGATCATGTCATTCTCCTACTCTATCTAAAATGGTCTCTGACACATTTTCGCTTGCAGAATAGAATTGTAACTTCTGGTTCTGACATTGAAGAATATTCACAGTCTTTCCCCAAACCTTTGTGTAGTATATATTCCATTAAGACATCCCTGTTGCCCTCTGTTATACTCAAGGTAAACCACACCTTAAGTGTATTTCCCTGGATCATTTTCTTTGTTTACATTTTCCCTCTGGCTAGAAATGTTCAAATTTCTCTGCATGTTGAAAGCTCATCTAAACTCTTTTCTGATAAAGTATTAGCCCTACCTAGAATCTTGATTATGAAAAAAAAAAAATTGGTTTTAGGAAAATATTTTTTAAATGGAGAGATCAAACACTGAAAAGGAGCAATTTATTATTTCCTCCAACTGAAAAATAACAGCAAAGATTTCCTTTTTAGCAATATCTGTCTCCAGAAACTCAAAGCATATTTACAAAGTTTACCTCTCTTTGCCCCAATTTCTTTATATATATAAAGACATTATATATACATATATATAAATAAATTATATGTTCTTAATATATATATAAATAAATTGTATATATGTATATAAATATAAATTGCTTTTACTCTCAGAAGAGCTCTGTCAATGTGATAGATCTTTGGAGTTGCAGGCTAACAGCCTCAGTAGTGACAGGTTGCTTAATTTTCCTGGAGTCAGAATTGGATCTCATTGTTAAGACTTGGGTCATGTGTTGATCTTAAAACAATGAATGTGCCAAAATGATATATACTATTGATTGGTTTGATCCTGGTCTTGGGTTAATTCCTAGAGCACAAAAGTGGGATAGGGTTGAGGAGAATGACTCTCACTAAGATTGTACAGACTGAAAGTGGATTAAATATGATTCTTCAGAAGATAATCAGAGTGCTATTAGTAGAAGGGAGAATAGACCAAGGCAGAGACAGAGTTCATTATGGATGATTTTTTTATCACTCAGGAGAAATAATTATTTCATATCCCCTTGGATTATCACCCAGGTAATATATCCTATCCTATTACTGTTATAATTTGTAATAAATATTTACCTTTTCTTCTAGGATGAAAGTTCCTTTTGGACTTATGGCTTTTAAAAAATTATTCATAGCACTGAAAAATTATATTCAGACACTCAGGACAGATTTAGTAATTGTATAACACTTTATTAATTTAATGCTTTTCTAATACTTTTATTCATCAAAAATAAAGAATGTTAATTGATAATTACTGCATGTACTAAATGTATTTAAATTTCTCTTGTAATGATGGAGCACGATGCCATGTTGGCCTTCATATTTTTTGTGCTAAGAAGCCTCAGGGATCATTGATTGACCTTCTTCTTTTCCAGCAAAAAGTAGTTACTCCCAGTCTTTAAGGAAGACCAAGCAATAATTGTATGGAGAATGAATAAGACTTATTAATCTTACTAAGAATGCTTATCATTTCACATTGTGAAATGATTGCCACCAACAAGCTAATTCACATATCTATCACAACACATAGTTACCCTTTTATCGGTGTGTGTGGTGAGAACACTAAAAATCTACTGTCTCGCCAAATTTCAAGTATGCATTATAGTATTATTATTAATGATAGTCATTATGTCATAAATTAGATCTCCAGAACTTCTTCATCTTATAATAGAAAGTTGTACCCTTTGACCAAAATCTCTCTATTTCTTCCATTCCCCAACTCTTGGCAATCACCATTCTACTCCCTGCTTCCATTAGTTTCACTTGTTTTAAATTCACATAAGTTTGCAAGTTTTAAAGGAAATAGATTAAATATATTTATTTTTCTGTGTATTATGTGGATCTAACATTTTAATATGAAGAAGTTTGTAGATATTTAAAATGCATTTTAAATGATCACTTTATCTCGTTTTCAACAAGACTGAGAACAATGAGAAGAACTCAGGTCATTGATACAGCATTCTACATGTTGTTCTTATCTATGTAGACGGTCACCTGAACAGAAAGAATTCTCATATTTGCAAAGTATTTAGAATAAAAGCAGAAAGTTTGTCATAATATTTACTTAAACATCTATCATAGGCCTGTACAATATGACATGTGAAATTAGCTTGACTAAAGGTAAATTTCTAAGTAAAAGTTGTTTTCAAAATCTTAGATACTTCTCAGAAGAAGACATTTATACGGCCAACAAACGTATGAAAAAAAGCTTATCATCACTGGTCATTAGAGAAATGCAAATCAAAATCACAGTGAGATACCATCTCATACCAGTTAGAATGGCGATCATTAAAATGTGAGGAAACAACAGATTCTGGAAAGAATGTGGAGAAATAGGAATGCTTTTACACTGTTGGTGAGAGTATGAATTTTCCACATTGTGGAAAATAGTGTGGCGATTTCTCAAGGATCAGGAACCAGAAATACCATTTTACCTAGCAATACCATTACTGGGTATATACACAAAAGAATACAAATCATTCTACTATAAAGACACATGCACATGTATGTTTATTGCAGCACTGTTCACAATACCAAAAACTTCGAAGCAAACCAAATGTCCATCAGTGCTAGATAGGATAAAGAAAATGTTGCACATATAGACCATGGCATAAAAAAGTCATTAAAAAGTCATAAAAAAGGATGAGTTCATGTTCTTTTCAGGGACATGGATGAAGCTAGAAAGCATCATTCTCAGCAAACTAACACAGGAACAGAAAATCAAACACCTCATATTCTCACTCATTTAAGTGGGAGTTGAACAATGAGAAC
>NC_045436.1:128517312-128524421 GCF_002776525.5 Piliocolobus tephrosceles
AAAAAAAAAAAAAAAAAAAAAAAAAAAAAAAACTTAACAAAAGCACATGAATTATTAAAGTCTGAGAATTACTCAAATCATCTCATATTCAAATTTCTGATTTAGTATCGATTTTATTTATCAAATTTTCTTTTTTTTTTTGAGACGGAGTCTTGCTCTGTCACCCAGGCTGGAGTTCAGTGGCGGGATCTCAGCTCACTGCAAGCTCCGCCTCCCGGGTTTACGCCATTCTCCTGCCTCAGCCTCCCGAGTAGCTGGGATTACAGGCGCCCGCCACCTCGCCCAGCTAGTTTTTTCGTATTTTTTTAGTAGAGACGGGGTTTCACCGTGTTCACCAGGATGGTCTCGATCTCCTGACCTCGTGATCCGCCCGTCTCGGCCTCCCAAAGTGCTGGGATTACAGGCTTGAGCCACCGCGCCCGGCCGTCAAATTTTCAATTATTATTAAGTACAAAATATGAAAATCTGTCAAAATCTTTTATTTTAATATATAATGAAGTAATTTTGGACCCCAATATGTTTAGAGTTCTTAATGAGCAGAGATTGCTAAAAAAAAAAAAAAAAAAAAAGACTGAGTTTGATGCAACTGCACCTCAACTGGGGTGCTGCTGTCCTACAAAGAGTGTTATTTAAATCTGAATACTCAGATTTTGAGAAAAGAATTAATGTGGGACTCTATTCAGCTAAAGTTGTAAGTCCAGATAATATTTCTAGGATGGAAGAGCAGATTTTCTGGAAGGGAAAAGGCCTTTCTATCCTACTTTCTCTGTTGAGCCACCAATAATAGGTAAAAAAAAAAAAAAAAAGCAAAGGCTTATGCTGAAGGTAAGAACAAATATTGTTCTTGGTTTTGAATTTGAAGACAATTTGGACTACACTGGAAAGTAGAAGGAGATGGAGTCATGCCCATGTGTTGACTGAGGCATTGATGACCCTGGGATTGAGGGAAGTATCAAGATTGAGAGATAATTCTCAGAAGGTTGGTGTCCATGAATTACAGTATTGGAAGTTATTTTCCAGAAAAATAGTAGCCTTTCATTATTACCAAACATCCAGTAAAGTCTCATTATTAGTTACTGTGGCTTCTCTGCCGAACTATGGTGGATTAAAGAGATAGGACTTTCTCACATAAGGTTCAAGGATAAGATCCTTTTCCCTTCTCACCTACCACAGATGCTGCTGTGAACAATGTCCTCAGAAAAGCCTCTGAAGGATGCAGTAATCTCATAGGGCTCAAGATGGCCAGGTGGCAGGGAGGTTAAGCAAGAGCAGCAGAGGATCCCATTGGTGACTTCCCGTGCTAGGCACTATGCGAACATCCCCGAAATGACTGAGAAACTCTCTGAGGAGGGCTATTTCTGGGGGGGGGGGGGGGGGGGGCGGAGAAAAAAAAAGGGAAGAAAACTTGTATTTGAAGTCAAAAAGTTTAAACTTTTTTTATTATAAAAAATAAAGTATAGAAGGTAAATGATTTAAGTTTTAACAGTGAGGTTAGTGTACATTTTGATTTTAGAGCTTCAGTTTTATCCTGGTATGTCTGAAAATATGATTTCTAAAGTGTTATCCCATAGCATTAAAAAAAAAAAAAAAAAAAAAAAAACTAGCTAAAATGTGAATGCATAATAGAAATGAAATTCTTTCATCTCATTCAGAAGATCAGTGTAAAGCCGATGCATGGTGCTTTACCATTGGTAGGATAAAGGGTGAGCTCCTCCTGCCGAGCTTCAAGCCTCTTACTCTGAACAACGGAAAGAAACTCTCCATCACCACTGGGCTGTTAGAAGTAGTTCTCCATAGGAAGCTTTAGAAAGACGCCATTCAGACCAGGCTGTGGGACACCTTTATGCCTTGTTAAAGAAACATAGGTATTAAAAGATTAAGGTAGCGTCGAATAAAAGGAAGTTTAATATCTTCCTCTGAATTTTTTTTAGGAGATTACAGAGACTCTATTTCCTCTATGCACGGTATTTTCAGAGACTTTTTTTTTTTTTTTTTTTTTTGCTTATTGCATGTGACATTTTATATGTAGACCTTATATAGCTGTACTCTTGTACAAAATGCTAAAACATTTTCCTTATAATATTTGGAATGGAATGTTCTAGCATTTTATGCCATGAACACCTGCGGGAAACTATTCATTATGAAACAAGATAATAAGGTACCAAGACGCTATGAAAATGTAATCTGAAAGTTTAAACTTAAGATAGGTTAATTTTTGCAATTGTTAGAGCTATTTTTATATTCTTAAAAAAACTATTTTAAGCCGTTTAATGATATGAGTAAAATTAAGAATATGACATATAGTGAGCATAGAATTATTTTATGAAGTGACAACCACCCTATGGATAGTTTTGTTATGACATGACTCTGACTTACCTCTCCAGTCTTGACTTTTATTATACCCTTTTCTGTTGTATATAACATGGCATCTGAATAAACATTTTGCCAAAGAAGACATATGAACGACTAACAGATATATGAAAAGGTGCTCAACATCCCTAGTCATCAGGGCAATACAAATCAAAACCACAGTGAGATGTCATCTCACATCTGTTAGAATGGCTATTATCAAAAAGTCCAAAAAAAAAAAAAAAAAAAAAAAAACTGTTGAAGAGGATGTAGAGAAAAGGGAACCGTTGTACATTGGTGGTGGGAATGTAAATTGGTATAGCCATAATGGAAAACAGTGTGGAGGTTGCTCAAAAATTAAAAGAATAACTACTACATGCTCTAGCAATTGCACTTCTTAGTATATATTTAAAGAAAATGAAATGAGTATCATATTTATTGTAGCATTGTTCACATTAGTCAAGATATAAAAACCCAACTGCCTGTCACTGGACTGATGGATAAAGAAAACGTGATGCACATACAAAGGCACACACATTCTAAAATATTATTCAGCCTTAAAAGAAAAAAAATCATAATTTGCAACAACATGGATAACATGAAGAACATTATGGTAAATGAAATAAGCCTGATACAGTAAAACAAAATACTTCATAATTATCACATCACTTATTTTAAAATAAAAAAATAAATTGAACTCATAAAATCAGAGTAGAATAGTGCTTACTAGGGGCTGGGGCTTGGGGAATTAGAGAAATGAGAAAATTTTGGTCAAAAAGCACACATTTCAGTTATAAGATAAATACTAGAATTCAAATTGAAGCATAATGACTATGGTTAAAAATAATGTATTATATTTTTAAAATTTAAAATTTTAAAATTTTAAAATTTAAAATTTAAGATTGTAGATCTTAAGGATTCTTATCACAAAAATGTGGGTATAAATATGTGTGGTAATATGTATGATAATTAACTTGGTGGTAATAATTTCATAATGTATACGGATATACTAGGTATATATGTTTTATACATTGAATATATACAATTAATTGTATTTTCCAATGATAACTCTATAAAGTTGACACAAATAGTTATAACCCAGCCCTATGACATTTCTTTAAAAAGATTCTTGAACAAATTATATTTCCTTTTTCTTTAACCTTTAAGCCTTTTGAATTGTCTCTTTTACCTTTGCTCCAGTTGGCTCCATTTAAAATCATAATTTAGGATGTTTTTCCAGGAAATTTGCCCTCCCCCTCCCAACCCTAGATAAAATATTCCTTTTCTATGTATCTTTGGTTTCATGTACTACCTCTATCATCACATTCATTACTAGTTTTATCACACATTCTACACTTAATTACGTATTGCTTGTTTGACATCAAGATGATTGAAAAATACAAAGGTTATTCTCACTGAGATTTTTTTTTTGTGAGCAAAAAATAGATATTAAGTAAACAAACAAACAAATGAGAGTATGTTGAAGGCAATAATTATGATTATTACATCAGGGAATTACTGTAATTCTTCTGAAAGCACTAATTACAGTTGCTGGCTGTTACTTTTGTGTGGATGGAGGACAGAACATGAGAATGATAGCACTTAGTATAAGTGGTCAAGGGAAAACATCCCTGAAGAACTCAAAATTGAATAAGGAGAAAGACCTAACCATGAGAGAATGTGAAAGAATAGCAAGTGGCAACATACAAATATTCCTAAGTTTAAACAAGCTTGGTATAGAAATAGAAAGGAATAGAAGGAAAGTTTGCTTGGTTTAATTAGCAAAGAGGACAGTGGCAGCAGATGAGGGGTCAGAAAATATAATGCTTTTTAGGCCATGGTCAGAAGCTTTACTTTTATCACAATTATAATGAAAGATCATGTGAAAATTTTTAATAGAGAAGTTGTGAGAGAGACAAACCATTGTTTTTTAGTATTCTTTCTCTCTCTCACAACACACAGACACACACACAAGCACACACACATTTTCTTCCACTTGGTAGCAGAACTTTTGTGTATTACTTGTGTGTTTGGTTATTGGGATTTCCCAATCTGCCTTATAGGTAGCTTTGGGCATAGAAGTTCGTCCCAGTGGCTTATAAGTAAAAGTGATTTGTGCAGTTTCCAGATCATCTTAAAGTTTAATAGTAATTATAATTCAGTTTATACTATAATATTATTAGATAACTATTGGATGTAAGTATTAGATTAATACTCAGATATTATTACTGAATAATAATAACTATAATTCAGAATTAAAATTCTGAATATTTTTCTCCATTGGCAAGTGTTGACATCTTTGTTCAAAATCAGTTAATGATAGATATGTGGGTTTACTCTGGACTCTTATTTCTTTTTTTTTTTTTTTTTGGGGGGGGGGGGGGGGACGGAGTCTCGCTCTGCCGCCCGGGCTGGAGTGCAGTGGCCGGATCTCAGCTCACTGCAAGCTCCGCCTCCTAGGTTTACGCCATTCTCCTGCCTCAGCCTCCCGAGTAGCTGGGACTACAGGCGCCCGCCACCTCGCCCGGCTAGTTTTTTGTATTTTTTTAGTAGAGACGGGGTTTCACCGTGTTAGCCAGGATGTTCTGATCTCCTGACCTCGTGATCCGCCCGTCTCGGCCTCCCAAAGTGCTGGGATTACAGGCTTGAGCCACCGCGCCGGGCCTGGACTCTTATTTCTATCCTATTGATTTACGTGTCTGTCCACGTGCTGGTACTGCAGTATCTAGATTGCCACTGTTTCAGAGTGAGTTTTGGAATTAGGAAGATGAATCTTTCTGGTGTGTTTTTGTTTTACCTTCCAAGATTGTTTTGTCTATTCTGGGTCACTAGCAATCCCAAAAAATTTCGGAATCAACTTGTCAATTTCTACAAGTAAGCAGTGATTTTGATAAAGGTTTCATTGAACCTATATATCAGTTAAGAGTATTGCCATCTTAATAATGCTAAATCTTCCAACATATGACAATAATTTTTTAAATAATTTAGATTTTTAATTTATTTAGCAATATTTTATACTTTGTTCAGAGTATAGGTTTTGCACGTCTTTTGTTAAATATTTTTCTATACATTTTATTTTTTTGATACTATTGTAAATGAAATTGCTTTCTTCATTTTGTTTTTGGAGTTTTCATTACAAGTATTTAGAAATACAGTTCATTTTTATGTATTCATCTTGTATACTGAAACCTTGCTGAACTCACTTATTAGTTCTAGTATTTTTTATTGGTTGCTTAATTTTTTCTTATGTACATCATTATGATATCTACAAATAAGTATAGTTTAATTTCTTTCTTTCCAATCTGCATACATTTTATTTATCTTTCTTGTGTAATTTCCCAAGCTAGACTCTTCAGGAAAATGTTGATTGAAGTTGTAAGAGAAAACGTCTTTGTCTGATTCCTGATTTTCATGGGAAAGCATCACCATTAATTCAGTGTTAGTGTGGGTTTTTGTAGATGTCCTTTAGCTGGTTGAAGATGTTCCCTTTTATTCTTAGTTTATTGAGGGTTTTTATTATCAAAAAATATGGAATGTTTCACAAATTTACATGTCATCTTTATCCATGGTCCATACTAATCTCCTTTGTATTTTTCCAATTTTAGTATATGCTGCCAAAATGAGTACAATGTAACATGGTTTTAATTTCTTTATATTTTAAAGCTTATTTTATTTTGTTAATGATTTCCTTTTTACTCTATCATGTCTTCCTTCAGTTAGTATAAACTCATTTACAGTAGAACTCAAATCACTGCAGTCATTATTAAATCTCTAGTTGCTAGCTCTGTGACTTCACATTTTATGTGTTCAATCAATAGTTACTGATATCAATGATGGGATATTCAGAAGGCAAGTAGAATAAGCTTTACCTGATAGAATCATTGGAAAACCATGATGTAATTAAATTTCTGCCATTATTATATAACACGACCCTAATAAAATGATTCCTTCTTCTAGGCCCAGTTATCACATCTATAACTTGTGTTTAGGGCTAAATAATCTCTAATTTACTTTAGCTCTCTCATATGGCCTCTTAATTCAGTTTTTATAATTTGTTCTTCATTTTAATATACATATTATGACTTGTATGAATATTATTGCTTTTACTTTATTAGGAGTTACAAAAAAGAATCAGAAAAATATTTTTTGATAACTGACTTTTGACTTCCATCATACCATAGCCTTACAAAAATTTAATATCACCTAAGTGAAGGATTAGTTTTATTCTGTTTGTACTGATGAAGTAATGGAGCATCAACTATAGCTTTTTTTGTATAATAGTAAATCTGCAATATAAGCCCAAATTAATGTTTTTATTTTTTTCAACATTACCGTGCATCTCACTGATAGCAAGGGGAAAATTTCCCATTAGATGTACATTTGGCGAGAATAAAAAATTTAATTGCTAATTTAGTTTTTTTTAAGACTAATCAAATGAAATAGTGAGAGTGAAGAAGGAACAAAGATACTTGTAACCGGTTGTGATCAACCAATTATAATCACTACCACACTCGGACTAGTCGAAGGGCATGAGAAAGACGACTTTCATCATTCAGGTCCTTGACTTTTCAGAATATCTAGGTTAAGAATATTTGGTTTGCCTAACTGTAGGTTAAAGAAAAAAAAATGGGGCCGGGTGCGGTGGCTCAAGCCTGTAATCCCAGCACTTTGGGAGGCCGAGACGGGCGGATCACGAGGTCAGGAGATCGAGATCATCCTGGCTAACACGGTGAAACCCCGTCTCTACTAAAAAATACAAA
>NC_045436.1:128524521-128534602 GCF_002776525.5 Piliocolobus tephrosceles
TGTGTGTGTGTGTGTGTGTGTGTGTGTGTGTATATGTGTGTGTGTGTATATATATATATAGTATTTTTAATTATTCTGTTTTTCACTTTTTTCTAGAACTACTTATTTTAAGGGTCAGCTTCTTCAATCACAATTTTTAAACAGATTTATTAATAAATAAACATTGTAGGAATTCCCTGCGTGAGCTATTTATAATACTTAATTTTTAGAAAAGGATAAACTCTTCCTTTTCTTATATTTATTTTCTAAACTTTAAAACATATCCATAAAGGACACCATGATCTAAAAGGAGACATTGACCAAACTGCTACAGGAAAGCAGATTTTTAGGTTTTAAAGGAACAAGCTCAACTTAGAGATTTCTGTCTGAGTGACCTGGAGCTACTTTATTCTTTTTTATTAGGATCACTGGAGACTTTGCTTAACATATTAAAAAAAGAATCAAAATGAGTTAGTTACATTATTTTCACAATTCAAAATGAATTGTGTTATGCAGGCATTTCATACTCTTACTAGTATACTCTGTATTATAAGAGTCAAGAAAACCCATTGCTAGGAAAACACAAAAATTATATTATCCACAGTTCTTAGCTTGAAAGATCAGACAAAAACTTTTCAATTTCCGTATAGCATGCTTATACCTGATAAGATAAACTCTGATATTTTCCCATTTTTTTAAAAAAAGGTTTTCCAATGCTTACTACTGTTGCTCAGAAAGCTTACTTGTTATTGACAATGGATAGAAAAAATGAAAACCTTCTGTCTTAAAATGATTGTAGCCCTAGCTGACTTTTCTTTATTATTGAATCTGGAGAACATTTCCTTGCTGATATTCTTGGTTGTTACTGTTCATCACACTTTGGATGTTGGCAGAATAAAAGCCTTCCTTTCACACATCTTAGATGTCACTTATGCTTCATTTAGCTCACTCTTGGTTTCAAGTCTTTCACACCAAAACAAACTTATCTTTCTCTGTTTCTTCCGGCACAATCTTGTAAGATTTTCTCTCTTCTTGGCTGGCTATAATATCCTCTGTTTTTGCAAGAGGCTCCTCAGTTTCCCTGTGTGAGTAAAAACCGCTAAGGACCTAATTGACTTTTTTCTGTTGTTGCTAGAGAAGCTGCTACTGTTGCTGAAAACATGTACCTTTTGTCACTGACTCTACCATTGCCAAAATGTTAGTATAGGGACCATCGACATTTGTTCACTACTGGACATTTGTATGTATGTAGCAGCCATTTTTGGAGGAACACCAGACTTCTCCATGATAAGGAGAAGAGGAGATTTGAAGCTACCAGTACCGTTCCTGTTAATACAGAGTAATATTTCATCCTAATTATGAAGAACATTAGTATATATTATTCATTTTTAATACATAAAATTGTGGAGAGTTAGAGTTGTGATTGACTGGAGAGAGAGAGGCCAATATTTCATCTTTATAGATATGAAAACTAAGGCAATTATTCCCTTGTTCATCTTGGAAATAAGTTATTTTCACTACAGTATATTGTCATTTCTTTGCCAAGTGGGCCTTTAAGAATTTTAGCACAAATCTTTACGAAAAAGTGGAATATTTGAATATTTTGATGGTGAGAATTAAAATGAGTCTAGTTACGATCCCTAAAGATTATGGAAAAATCAATATATGATTATTTTATGATGGAACAACAATGAGTGAGTATAAAGGGGTGAAAAAGAATTACACAGGGTTTTTGTTTTTTGCAATTTGTGAACTTATAGCGTGGAAACAAGCATGCTAAATAATTAGTTTATTAGTTTAGATTTGAACTCACTTAAATTTAAAATTCCAATTGACATAAATCCAAGTAATGTTTTTTGTGCAATTGCTAAAGAAAAATAAAAAAAATAAAATATAAAAAAATAAAAAATAAAATCTTTTTCCAAAGGAGCTTAGAATGTGAAAGGAATAAAACACCCTCCCACACACATGCACACATACATTCATGCTTTAAAAAGTAAACAAACAACAATCCTTAGCTATTATATGATTTATTGTCATTTTATAAGTGTTAAACATTCTGGATTGATACTTGTCTTAATTCTTTTAAACAGTATCAAGTTGTCTAGTAGGAAGACTCCAAGAGCTTTCTGCATAGTCAAAGCCTAAAATTATCAGAAACACTCTATGTTTGATTTATTTTTCATCTCTCAGTGTATTTTAGAATGAAATAAACTACCTTTTTATTAAAATAGTTCAATCCTATATCATTCAATGCGTTACAGTCTGCATTATATTTTTAGAGCTTGATGAAGGATATAAATTGTCAATAAATATGACTTGTGACCAATATTAATGTACTTAAATAAAGTTAATTTATATAAAAAGTTCAAACAAATGCATGTTAGTAGAAAATAAATAGACATTAATAAACAAATATATAATTGATTGTAAAGCAAATATATAAATGAGACCTTTTCAGAGATTGGCAAATGCTTTAATAAAATAAAATGGGAGAATATAATAGAAATTGGTTGGGATGGATCAAGTGAGGTGGGGCATTTTAAATTTGGTGATTCATGTTATATCAGAGTTGGAAATGTAATATGACACCAGAATGTTAGAAAAGACTTAGCAAAGCAAAAATCTGGGAATTAGTATCCCAAATAAAATAGGAATTTCAAAGGCTAAGATAGAACAACACTAGCTTGTTTGAAAAATCTACTGTGGTTTAGCATTGAGAGCTGCTATGGTTTGTATGTTTGTTCCCTCTCAAACTCATGTTGAAATTTATTTGCCATTATGAGAGTAGTAGGACATAAAATCTTTAAGAGGCATTTTGGCTTTGAGGGCTCTATTTTCATGCATGAATTAATGCCATTATTTTATGAATAGGTTCATTATCCAAGATAGTGGATTTTTATTGAAGGACAAGTTTGGTCTCCTTTTATCTCTGTTTTGCCCTTTCTCTGCCCTTCTGCTTTCTACCATCTGACATGGAACAATACAGCAAGAAGGTCCTCACAAGATTCTTGACCCTTAATCTTGAACTTCTCTGCCTCTTAAACTGTGAGAGATACATTTCTATTTCTTATAAATTACCCAGTCTCAGGTATTCTGTTATAGCAGGACAAAACAGATTAAAACAAGAGCCATAGGAAGGTGGCTTGAGACAAGGTTGAAGATTTTGTCATAACCCACAATATGTAGGAGCTAAAAGGTCATGGTGAACTGTTGGGCAACTAAATGCAATGAAAAACCGCAGTAGTGGTCAACTAAAAGATTATCATTACCTGACACATGCTTTAAAAATTTTCTGTGGCTGAATTATGGAAAACAAATCTTTACTATTTTTATTCATATGGTTGATATAAACTGACAAGTATTTTTTCTATGACTGCTTTAAGTTTTTCTTTCCTCTCAATCTCTCTCTCTCGTGTGTGTGTGTGTGTGTGTGTGTGTGTGTTGTTATTTTTGAGTAATCTTTGAGGATGCCACTATAGTATTTAGAAGGTTCTAAATACTCGGGAAGTTCTAAGCTATGACTTTAAATTTCTTCCTATGGCACAGGGTAAGCAACAGAATAATAGAACATTACAGAAAGTTCAGTTCAGTTTGACTGACTTCAAAGTTGCCAATGAAATTCAGTGAGATAAATTGGTATTTCAAATAAATATTGCAGAAAAATATTGACTTCTGTTTGAAAAAAATGTAAACATTAGCCCTTTATTCAAAAATATTTAAAGAAGAATCACAATAAAACTTTTGGATTAAATTATAGGCAAATATTTATATGATCTTAATGCAAGCAAAGACTTTTTAAACCAGATTCCAAAAGCACAAATGTAAAAATCCTTCACTAAACTTCAGTAAAATTTATGACATCTATACACAATTGAATATATTGATAAATAGATGACAAATTCAATACGTTTCCCAATCTAGAATAAGTAAAGTTTTTCTAGGAATCAGAGAAAGATAAAACTCTTGTTTTTTTTAATAAACAATAACTCAATATGTATTTTTACGAACAGTCATAGTCAAATAGTGAATAAACATAATAAAATATATTAACATAATTACTCCTCAATAAAATGTAAATTAATTCCACAATGAGATACTGCTACTCATTTAATGGCTAAAAATTTGAAGACTGATTATACCAAGTGTGGATGAACATGTGAAATAACTGAACTCAAATATATATTGCTATTTGAGTGTTAATGATATTAAGATGTTGGAATACAGTTTAGTATTATTTACTTAATTCAATTAAATGGTTACCCTATGACTAACAATTTTATTATTGAGTTTATAATCAAGTAAATACAGTGCATATGTTTATTAAAAGACATCAATACAAAATATTTACTGCTCATTTTATACTTGAGACAAAAACTGGCAACAGCTCAAATTTCCATCAATAGGACAGTGGATAAATTATTATATTTTAATAAAATGAATTCTACCTATAAATAAAATAAGATTGACCTATTAATAGATACTATAGCATTGACGAATCCCACAAACATTATTTGGAGCAAAAGGAGTTAGACAATAGTCAACATGATTATGTGTACTTGAAATCAAAAAACAGGATACTAATTTAGGATAGTAGAATTCAGAATAGTCATTACTTTTGAGAGTATATTGATTGGCAGAGGGTAAAGAGACTTCTTGATACCATATGCTTTATGATTACGTAGCTGGAGATTACATATTAGTTCATGTATATGTAAAACTTCATTTAATTTAAGCAATTATTATTAGTACACTTTTCTTTATGTGTCTGATATATTAATAAAAAGTAAAAAAAATTATTTAATTTTTTACATTATCAAATGATCAACTCACAGATTTCTTAACGCATGCAATCAAATAGAATGAGTTAATGCTGAAAAACAAAACACAGCAATATCATTTCTGTTTGAAAAATAGTAATTTCAGTTTAGCTTCATGTAAACAAAACAACGACAGCAACACAACAATCATGAGAGAGAGAGAGAGAGAAAGAAACAATGCAAATTTTCTGAGAAAGGACCAGGGTGATAACACTACTAATTAACCTGATTTTGGCTTGACAAGTGAAAATGAATTTCAATATCCATAGATGTCAACCACCGGCTTATTAAGTAGTATGTAGTTGGAAAATAGCCAAGATTAGGAAGAGAGATGAGAGAAAAGCCTTATTAAATAAGAAATCCAGGAAAGATAAAGTGAGAAGAATACAGTACAGAAATGTACAAGATTACTCAACATCACATGTACAAGTAGAAAGCATTGATTTTTTTTTTCATTTGATCCTCTTCTAGATATTTTCCCTTTATACACTACATACCAAATTAGTAATCTTCCAATCTTTAAAAGCAGATGCTACAATTAAGGCTATATTTCATGCTTTTTTCCCTTTGTATCTATGGAAGTTCACACTATTTCCTTCAGAAATCTTGGATGTATACCATATGGTCCTGGTGATTTATTGGACTTGAATTACTCTATTTGCTCTGTAACTTTCTCATTTAAGACGTCAATCTTTGTCAAGGGCACCATCTGATGCTCTGTGAAAACTGCCTTAGGAACAGAAATTTTTCCAAAGTTCTCTCAAGTATTCTAATACAAAAATCACTTTTTTTTCTCCTTTCTATTAACAACTTATAAAATTCTCTAGAAGGACTTACAGGCCTCATTATAGTTCCTTTTTGTTCCTTAATGTACATATGTCACACATTTTTTGAACTTCTGTGGTTTTCTTAATTGAAAAATTTCAGAGTTGAACTTTGTGTTCAACTTTTACTATTGTCTGATTTAAATAATATCTATATAACGCTGCATCTAGTCCTCAGGGAATTTTAAATCAAATAATAAATGAATTAAGTAACAATTTGAATAATAATTAACATCCTCTAATTTGAATAGTTTTTATCTTAAAATGTTTTATAGGGTTCTAAATGTTTTTAAGTTGTATCTTGAAAGCTAGGACAAATCACTGGTTACAATACATAAACCAACTGAATAAAAATAGAACTCATTTCATCTTAGTAAAATTACCCTCATACTTTAATAACTATTTTGTATATAGTATGTCCTGAATTTGCACACAAATATTTTTAAAGAGGTTTATTTTTATATAGAAGAAAAATATCTTCTATGCATTGATCCATCATGTACATATTTATATTCTTATTTATAGTTATTGAGCATTGGCAAAGATTAGATGTATTGACTTCTTTCACATAACTTATCTATATCCCCACACTTTCTGAAGTTAAAATATTATACACATATTTATTTTGTGTTTTATCTTCCATGTAAGTGTGTGAATGTTTATGACGAAGGGTAGGCATTGTGAATTTTAGTTCTGATTCGATTACCATTCCACCCTAATGGCTTACCAAATTACTCCTTGTCAGCTTTTTTCTCTTTCTGATTACTTAAAAAAAATTATGGCTACAAACAAATTTAGTTGAGGCTTGCCTATACCACTTAGAATGAACTTTTGTTGGAAATGATACTGTGTTAGATAAACATTTTTAGAAACATATGGATGAAATTCAAGTGTGGCTTTTACTTTCCTTGAAGCCAAAGAAAACAGAGCATAAAGTTATCCTAAACTCGAAAATTATTCAGCATCCCCCTATCCTTTCTATTAATTGCCAGCTTTAAAAAGGAGTGTTACTAGCTTTTTGCTAGAGATTGTTCTATATTACCACGAATGCTTCTAAATTTTAAGGGGAAGCACCTTTGGCACATGCAGGGTTCCAGAAGACCCACATGAAAAGGAGTGGCATATATGTTTTCCTGAGAAGCGTAGTGCCTTAATCTCTGCAGAAGTGAGCTTAGTTAAGAGATTTGCTTTCTGATGTCCACTATTAGCCAGTCCCAGAAAGACAAAAACTACATGATTCCACTTGCAGAAGATATCTAATACAGTCAAAGTCCTGGAAACAGAGCCAAGAGAGAGCAAAGAATGGAGGTTGTGAAGGGCTATGGGGAAGGGAAAATGAGATTTGTTATTCGGTGAGTATAAAGTTTCTGTTATAAAAGATAAACAAGTTCTAGGGATCTGTTGTACAACATTGTGCCTATAGTTAACAAGATTGCATCATACACTTAAACATTTTTAAGAGGGTACACATCATATTAAGTGTTTTTGTCACAATGAAACAAAAGTTTAAATTTTAAGAAAAAGAAGAATGAGTTTGACTGACAAAACACTGACATATTTGTGAAAGGGAGCATAATGATATTGAGTGAGATACATGTATTTATTTTAAAACTTAAAAAAAGTGGGTGAAGGAAATGATCTATTGTTCTTCTGTTATAGTTCTCTATAATAATATGGTGACATCCAAATTCTTTGGTGTAGCATTCAAGTACCCGGACCTTGTAGTGAGACTGACTTGCTTTAAATTCTAGCTCATTTCAGTACTAATTGTAACATCTTAATTAAGCTATTAAATAACTATGTCCTCTTGTGCCTCAGTTTCCTCATCAGCATATGGGAATAATAATAAAATATAATAGAAGGGATTGTGATGATGATTAAATAGATTATTATATGTGAAGAGTTTGGAACATTTCAGCATGATGTAACAGCCAATCACTGTTAGATACCTTTATTATTAGTGATTATCAAGCCCTGCATGACTTCATCTTTGCGTGTCATGCTAAGTGTAGCCTGTATGCTGCCCCTTCTTTCCTGTTCTCTGATTTTTCATTCCTGAAAATATGCCGAGCTCTTGCGCATGTAAGTATATTAAGGTCCCTCAGAGACTGAATGCCATACAACCCTACCCGACCCTTGTCAACCCACCTTTCACGTTCTTAGCTGTGTCCCTTTCTTTCATTCTCCCTTCCTCTTTCTCTTCTTTTACAATTGACATAATTTGATAACTTACTATGTTCCAGGAAGTCTATACAGAATAAAAGATAAAATCGTGACCAAAATGATACATAGACTGTGCTCTCCTACTGCCTTTTAATAAGCATCATGGACAACGGTCAATCGATTATACAAATAAATGTGAAGCTGCAATATGGTGAGTTCTTTAAAGGATAGATAACTAAAATTAACTTGGTAAGAATTAATATTCAAGGTTTTCATGAGAAGATGATAGATTGGAGAACTATTGGTTTGATATGCTGTAACTATATCAAAAAAAAACTATAGCAAAAAGTGATATGCTGTAACTATAGCAAAAAGTGTAACAGGGAAAGAAAAAAGAAATTTACAGTCAGGCAGAAAAAATATTGTTCTGTTGTAGAAGAAGCGGTGCTGAACAGACGAGAAATAAAATAAAGCAGGTGACACTGGAGAAAAGAAAGGAGGGTGGGAGGCTGGGCATGTTGGCTCCTGTCTGTAATCCCAGCACTTTGGGAGGCCGAGGAGGGCGGATCACCTGAGGTCAGGAATTCTAGGCCTGGCCAATGCAGTGAAACCCCATCTCTACTAAAAATAGAAAAATTAACTGGGCATGGTGGTGAGCGCCTGTAACCTCAGCTACCTGAGAGGCTGAGGCACAAGAATCCCTTGATCCTGGGAGGTGGAGATTGCAGTGAGCTGAGATAGTGCCACTGCATTCTGGCCTGGGCAATAGAGAGAAACTCAGTCAATAATAATAATAATAATAATAATAATAATAATAATAATAATAGAAAGAAAGAAAGGGAGTGGGGATGTGTTAGACGTGAAACTAAAAGAAAACCATGTAGGGCTTTGTAGAGTACCATAAAGAGATTCCTTTTTCGTTATATGAACAAAAATGAGAAGCCACTGAGAATGTTAAGGTAGGAAGCTGACACAATTAGATTTACCTATGAAAACATTGTTTTATCTACTGTGAGAGTGTAGTATTAATTAGAAGAAGACCAAAGTGGAGCCACAGAAAACTTTTATTTTAAGCGGAGATAAATTTCTAAATTGGTGGTATAAGTAGTAGTATAGATGAAAATTCAGGAAAATGAATATTGGAAGATAATAGAAAGTCAAATCATTAGGATTTATTGGCAGACTGGACATATTAATTGAAAGAGGATGATGTGACAGTGATGGTTCTAGAGTTTCTAGCTACCATAACCATGTGAATGATAGAGCCATTTTTTGGGATGGGTAAAATAGGAGGGACACATTTGGGTGTGTGGTAGAGAGATATACGAGTTCAGTCTCAGATGATTCGTCTTTTTGATATTTAAAGAGCTATAATAGGCCAGGGGAGATGTGACTTATATGTCTTCAATAAATGGAGGCCTACCTTGCTTCCCTGCTAAATTATATCCTGTCCTATTAATTCTATATTAATTCCTCTTTTCTTTATTTGTTTTCTCATCACAGATTACTTACCGTGACTTAACCTGTCTATAGAATGATTTTTCTATCATTCTCTTTCTTCTCAACTAAAATAGGTTTATCAAAAGCATTAAATTACTTCCAACTCTTTTCTTCCCTTTCTCATTCCTTTAGATTAATATTCATTAAGTAGTTAATATGTTTCCAGAATATTGCCAAGTGTTTGGAATATAGCAAGTGTACTAGATGAATTCTGGCATCAATTGAGCTTCTAGGGGCCAGTGCCATGACTAGAAACCAGGTACTTTTACATTTGTTGGTACTTTTCCAAACACCATACCAGCTCCTCACATTGACACAGAATTGCCTTCTACTCGAACAAGAAAACTAGGAAAATAAATAATCTTGGCAGAAGTAATGGCAGAAATAATAAAAGTAACCAGTGTAGGCAGTGAGATTTGAGTCTACTTCAAAATTTACACAATGGATAAAGGGAAAATAGAACATTTATTTTTCACCCTTTCGGAGAAAGAGTGTATGTACATCTTTGGAATTGTGCATTCTCTGATGTAGAAGAAACCAAGTAAATTATTTTCGGGGCCCAGTGTTGTAATTAAATTTGAAAGAGTTTTAATCTATATCAAATTTTGATAAAAATTCAAATGCTTTTATTTATTTTTTTTATTTTGTGAACTCCAGGAATAGGTATTCATTGTTTTTTAGATGCTAATGACCCAAGAAGAAGTGATGATAAATGGACTATTTTCTCACTGTATTGAAAGAAAGTGAATCAAGAATGACAATCTTTCCCTTCCCTTCCCCTCTCTTCCCCTCCCC
>NC_045436.1:128534612-128544630 GCF_002776525.5 Piliocolobus tephrosceles
CTTCCTTCCCTTCCCTTCCTTCCCTTCCTTCCCTTCCCTTCCCTTCCCTTCCCTTCCCTTCCTTTTTTCCTTTTTCTTCTTTTTTTGTTTGTTTTGTACAGAGTCTCTTTCTCGGTCACCTAGGCTGGAGTGCAATGACACAATCTTGGCTCACTACAACCACCGCCTCTCAGGTTCAAGTAATTCTCCTGCCTCAGCCTCCCAAGTGTCTGGGACTACAGGCATGTGCCTCCACGCCTGGCTAATTTTTGTATTTTTAGTAGAGACAGGGTTTTGCCATGTTGGCTAGGCTAGTCTCGAACTGCTGATCTCAGGGGATCCACCCACCTAGTGGATGGGATTATAGGTGCTGGGATTATAGGCGTGAGCCACCGCATCCGGCCACACATAATATCTCATTATACGTGCGTGTTAATTCCGTTCTTTTATTTCTTTTACTTGAAATTGAATCATAAGCTGAGTCTGGTTTAATATGTTTGTCAATGTATGTAACTTATTTTGTTGATTTTGTTTGTTTTGCACTGGTTTTGTCTCGTGTGCCAACACACTCTCTGAAATAGAGAAGTTTCTATAAGACACATCTTTTTTTTTTAGTCTTTTTTGAAATTTATAAGGTGACTTAGAATCACAAGGAGAACACCTAGAATATTCAACTTGCTTTGTTTACTCACTGGAATGGAACAGAAATCAAAATATGGTATAACTGCCCTCCCTACCTTTCTCTCCACCTGCTGCCAGCTCCATAGCTCCAGCTAATCAACATCAGTTTGTGACCTTGAAAACTCCACCTGTCAGTTTGTCCTATTCATATTAACTTTATCATTACTGTTGAACCCTTACTTTTTATTTTGCTGTACTCACAAACTAGAATATATAGACCATTTTTAAAAATTTGTTGTAGCTGTGTCAAGTAGTAATGAGTATGCATCTAATGGATACATTGCACTATGAAAGGGCTTAGTGTTCAGCCAAAGGGAGGGCGAGAGATAATTCTTTCCTATTTTTAGTCAATGAAGTAGGCAGAGGCTGATCTAATGTAGAAGAGAGCTTCACATGGAGGCAAACTGGTTTATTCATCAAACTCAAGTTTTTGATGAGAGCAATAAATAAATCTATTCACCCCTCATCTTTAGAGGATATGTGTGGTGCTCTGGGAAATGACTTTAATAATTGTATCCAGACTTTCTTGCTTCAACTAGCACATTGAATATTAGTCCCTGTGGAACTTCTGCAATTACTAACTGTCATGTGAAAATTTCTACCATTTTTCATAGAAAGAAAAGAAAAAAATATATATAACAGACTTACTGAAACTGATTGGCAGGCAGGTGAAAGTGAAAAGAGCAGGATTTGGACTTAGATTATGGAATCATTTCGGGTTGGGGATTAGGATCAGGGAGATGCATACACTTTATAAATATTAACCTATTTTCTCTTTTTTAAAATCATATTTACCATTTAGGAATAGGAACAGTCATCCAGCACTATTTATTTGTCAGTGAGTGTTTACCATGCAACTGAGGATAAAAGAGACAATTACAAAAATAAAACCCTTAAACTGGTATCATTCTTTATTCCAGAGGGGTTACTCTCTGTAAAGACTTTTTTTTTTTTTTTTTTTTTTTGTGAGAGGAAGAAAGATTTTCCTTTCAGCGACTGAGTGAGATACAGTGTAATTACATTGGGAGACCAAAATTACATTGTTTAACTTGGCAATTTAGAACTTTGATGGAGTAAACTAAATCTGGTCTCTTGTCAAATATGTGAAAGAAATACCATTTTCTGGTGACAGCTCCAGTTTTAATTGACAGATAAGTACAATTTGAACCTAAGATTTTTGGGGCACCTTGTCAGGTATTCCCAGAAAGATGCTCTGTTCTCATAGTTGCTAAATGCATGGAATCATTTTGATGTCTATTTTTTCTGTCAACTTCTCCATCCTTCATTTCTTAAAAAATGTGCTAAAGAAACTTGGATTAGGTTGTTAAAATATTTCTTAATTACTATGAAAACTCTTATGAAAAAGAAATGTTGACTAACAGATACCATCTATATAGTGTTATGTGTAATACTAAATCCATACTGACTGACCATGTTTAGATTAAATTTACACATAACGGAGGATCCAAATTACTTGTTGCACCAAATAAGTCACTTTCTTACTCTATGGAATTTGATGAATCACTTGATCTCTCTAGTTCATTTTTTTTTTTTTTTTTTTTTACTTGCAAACTATAAGACAGCACAGTATATAGTAGCCAAGGGCATAGAGCTTGGAACTAGGTTGTTTTAACGCAAATTGGCCCCACTCTTCACTCGTTGTTTAGCCGTAGAAAAATTACTTAATATTTCCTCACTTTGCACTCCATATCTGTAAAATGAGAATGTAATTACAATTCTATGAAGAAAATGAACTTTGTCTCTTATGGAGTCAGAAATATCAAAGACCTATTAGGTTTGCTATATCCTGATCTCTCTGTTCTTTTTCAAAGTTACAAAATCAAAACTACTTTGATGCCTCCTTTTAAAATAATTACACTTTTTAAAGGAGGCAATGAGCCTTCCTTTAATATTTTTTGGAAGCTCCACGTACAAAAATGAGTTTTATTAGTTGAGCGCGGTGGCTCATCCTGTAATCTCAGCACTTTGGGAGGCCGAGGCGGGTGGATCACGAGCTCAGGAGATCGAGACCATCCTGGCTAACATGGAGAAATCCCATCTCTACTGAAAATACAGAAAATTAGCTGGGCATGGTGGCGGGGGCCTGTAATACCAGTCACTCAGGAGGCTGAGGCTGGAGGATTGCTTGAACCTGGGAGATGGAGGTTGCAGTGAGCCGAGATCGCACCACTGCACTCCAACCTAGGTGACAGAGCAAGACTCCGTCTCAAATAAATAAATAAATGAAAATAAAAGTAAAAATCAGTTAAATAAATTTTTGGAGGTTACAGCAAATAAATGGCGACATATGATTTCCAGCAATACATTTGTTTAGGTTTATTTATTTATTTTTTTCCATTTGATTGGAAAAACAATACAAAGGGAAAAAAATGTAACAAATTATTTCTTATAGCAGTGTCAACAAGTGACCATAATTGGAAGAATTCACCTCACAAGAAAAAGCCCATTACCCATCTCTGTTGCTGAAATTTCCTTAATATTGCTTTCTTAGAGGCAGGCAAACTTACTGAAAAACCCATGATATATTTTGACCATCCAATAAAAAAAGTCACCAGATTGAATTATAAGAAGTAAATAACACTTTAAATATCAGGGACCACATTATGACCTCTTATTCTCATCTTGTATTTAATTGGCTGAAAATGGCATGAAAGTGAATTGCCCTTCATCACCGTGCAGTCTGCTGGCATCTGGGCTGCTACTAATTGTAGACAATAAAAGTGACAGCAAAAGGCAAATTCTGTCTCCACAGTCATTTGGTCTCTGCTATAACTTTTAATTTTGAATGGCAATTTTAGTAAAAAATTGTCTTAAACTTTAAATGCTGGATAGGCTACTGCTTGAAAAACTTTACTTTGTATAAATTTTAAAGTGTTAAGTTTGCATAAATTTTGAAGTGTTACAATACATGCACTATCCTATTATTATTTTAATCGTTTAAAACACTGATTTTAGTTTACAGTCATGTTTTTAAGTCAATTAAAGCAATAATAGTTTGAACTATTTTGTAGCAAGCAATGCTGAAAATCAAAGTTACTTTTTAAATTCAACAGACTATCCCCTAGGACCACATGAAGCATAAGAGACTTTATATGCTGGCCGGGCGCGGTGGCTCAAGCCTGTAATCCCAGCACTTTGGGAGGCCGAGACGGGCGGATCACCAGGTCAGGAGATCAAGACCATCCTGGCTAACACGGTGAAACCTCGTCTCTACTAAAAAAATTACAAAACAAGCCGGGCGAGGTGGCAGGCGCCTGTAGTCCCAGCTACTCGGGAGGCTGAGGCAGGAGAATGGCGTAAACCCGGGAGGCAGAGCTTGCAGTGAGCTGAGATCCGGCCACTGCACTCCAGCCTGGGCGACAGAGCGAGACTCTGTCTCAAAAAAAAAAAGAAAAAAAAAAAGTGACTTTATATGCTTGCCAGGCAATTTTCAAGTTAATATGATATTAATATTCCTCGAAGAGCTTATATTTCTGGTGTTTTTTCTCAAGTTTTCTCACGTAATTACTAGTATGATAAATACTTCCTTTATTTATATATATATTTATATAAAAATATATAACTATATATATATATAAAATGAGCATAAGAAAAATTCAGATTAAATCAAGATATAAGGCTAATAAAGTGATTTTGTTCTTATGTGTAATTATGAAAGTATTAAAACCTTCTCCACGTTTTATACTTTTTAAATCTTTCAATTTGAAAAACAGTGGTTGTAATAGCAATAAATACATGAATTTTTTAAGAATCCATGACCGAAATATGTATTCAAATTTTTATGGCTAAATATTGCAGTTGAAATGACATAAAAGAAACTAAAGTATTTTGAACAACTGAAATATGTGAATGAAATCTTCAATTTTGTCTTCTATGCGCTGTTAGATGTTTACTTTTAATTAAGCTATTTATCCTAGTTTATTTAAATGTATTGTTAAATGGAAATTTTTATATAATAAATGTGGTCACAAAATAATCATTATATAAAAAGGAAAAAAGCAGGCCAAGTGCTATTTTTAAATATCTTTAAAATATATATAAAATATATATTTTTATAAAATTTTATAAAATTTTATATAAAATATAAAATATATTTTAAATATATTTTAAATATCTTTCAAATATCTTAAAATATCTTTCAAATTTCAGTATAGTTCCTGTCATATAAGATACTCAACATATATTAACTATAGAATTATAATTTTTTCAGATTAACTAAAAAAAACACATCATATTATGACAATACCTAGTGAAAGCTCCTCAATTAATATTTTACAATTAAAAGCTAATAGGGGAACAATGAAGGAGTGGTGAGAGCTCATATTTTGCTTAATTTCTTAGATTGGTTTTTCCACTTAGTAATTTTATAAATTTAATGATCCAATTGTGGCTTTCATCATAATAGCCACTTAGAATTTTGTAAAGATTATTTGAAAACATTATTTAAAATATTTATAATTCCAGGAATATAAGTCATATTCAATATAAACTAGTTCCTATTACAATATTTCTCAAATTATTTAATCTTTTCATTCATAAAAATAATATCTCTTCTTGTTTTGGACGTTCTGTTTTTTCTATCACTCAGAAGCTTTATTATTTGTTTTTTTGAATCCATATATTATTTTTTAAATTTTATTTCTATTTGGTTTGTATTGTGCTTACTATTTTGAATTATATTTTTATTGTGAGTTCAGGTTGAGTAATGTTAATAAAAAATTATATGAATTTTCATATACTTATATTGTAACTATCTACTTTTCTAAGCTTGCTATTTAAGTTTCTTCATAGTTATTTCTATTACTTATTCATTCCTATTGTAGTTTTATGTTGTATGTCAGTGCTAAGACTTTTAAGGATAATATTGAATAAAATGTATACACTGAAGTATCTTTATTCTCATTAATGTAAGAATAATGACACCACTATTTCAAAATAAATTAGGTATTGGCTGTTTATTTGAGATGCATTTGTCTACATATTATGCCAAAATTTCTATTTCTCATAGGTAGTTTTTTATTTTAAAAAAGCAGAGCTATACATTTAAAACATGGGGTTTTAACATTTATGACAGAAAAAAATTTGTGCTGTCTCCGATTCTATATTTATATGCTTCACAACAGAATAGAAAAAACATGGTCAATGTTATTGACCATCTTTATGATAAGTATTAATTAGTGCATATTTTATTTAGATCTAGGAATTTTATTGATTATCGAATCAATAGTTCAAAACCATTAACTAGCATGACTTTTTGCTACACTGGTATCTACATCACTAATCATAAACTGTGGTGCCATTATGAAATTATAAAACTGAAAACAGGTTTCTTTATAAAACTGGAAAATCCTTAATTGCTAAATACTGTATACCTGAATTTATAGCCATGATGACTAGATTATTTCTAGATTATGTCAGAACCATTGTGTTGTACAAAATATAATAAAATTTTACAAGTTTTATTATAGACCAGTGGTTTTCAAGGGTGGGACATTTTGCCCCAGGTGACACTTGGTCATGTCTGGAGGCAGTTTTGTTTGTCATCATGGGTGGGGGAGTGTGCTACTGATAAGTAGTGAGTTATGGAGGCAGAGAGACTGATAAACATCCACAATGCATAGGACAGCCTCTACAACAAAGAATAATCTGATCCAAATGTCAATAGTGCCACTTTTCAGAAACTTTGGTATAAAGAAAAATAATCTGTAACTTGAAGTGGCATTTTGTCTATTTTATTTAAGATTACATAGAAATTTGCTGAGTAGATCCAACCAAACAGCAAATTTCTTTTTCTTTCCTTCCTTCCTTCCTTCCTTCCTTCCTTCCTTCCTTCCTTCCTTCCTTTCTTCCTTCCTTCCTCTCTCTTTCTTTCTTTCCTTCTTCTTTCTCTTTTCTTTCTTTCATAAGAGAGAAAATCAAACAGAAATAATTTCTATAACTTTCAAAATCTTGTGACTACTTAAACTAAAGTCATCCAACTATATTCCTTAAAGGACATAGTGAGGCTGGTCCACACTTGGCTTACCTGCCGTGAGCTCTGCATAATCCGCTTGGGAAGGAAGGACCATACACATGAGGTGTTGGCAGTTATTAATTTTGTCTTCATCTATTTTATTCTGTTCTCTTTTGTAGACTTTTTTTCTAAAGTTTCACAAAATGCATATGTGTTTTGCTCAGATAAAATTTCACAGTTGAAAAACATTCTACAGCAAACATCATATCTTGTAATGTCCATCTGTGACAGACTGGATTAAGAAAATGTGGCACATATACACCATGGAATACTATGCAGCCATAAAAAAGGATGAGTTTGCGCCCTTTGTAGGGACATGGATGCAGCTGGAAACCATAATTCTTAGCAAACTATCACAAGAACAGAAAACCAAACACCGCACGTTCTCACTCACAGGTGGGAACTGAACAATGAGATCACTTGGACTCAGGAAGGGGAACATCACACACCGGGGCCTATCATGGGGAGGGGGGAGGAGGGAGGGATTGCATTGGGAGTTATACATGATATAAATGACGAATTGATGGGTGCTGACGAGTTGATGGGTGCAGCACACCAACATGGCACAAGTATACATATGTAACAAACCTGCACGTTATGCACATGTACCCTAGAACTTAAAGTATAATAAAAAATAAATAAATAAATAAATAAGAAAGAAAGAAAGAAAGAAAGAAAGAAAGAAAGAAAGAAAGAAAGAAAGAAAGAAAAAATAAAAAATAAAAGGAAACAAATGACTCACCTCAAGCATGAGGAGAAGCCTTCAAGTATGGTATGTAGGTTCACAGAGAGACCTGACTATTTGAATTATGTTTTATAAACAGAGTGTTAAGTACTCAAATGGTGGAACCTCAGATTCTGCACTGTGTATCATCAGGGATGCTATGTCTATTTAAATAGACTAATTGCATATCAGGTTAGAAATACATAGAAAAAATATAAGTTTTAATGTGCATAAAGGATGACATAAAGTCAATTGCACAGTGATTTTAGTTTTATTCTATTAGGTATTGGGTAGTAAAATTAATTTCAAGCCTTACTTACAACTGCAGATATCCCCGTAAAAGCTTACTGTTCTTTGACAACTGAGTTGTGTTTAATTTAAAAGGTGAGTAATACAACTGTTAAGATGACTTGTATACACTTTAGAAAATGTTTAAAATGGAAAAATCTTAGTAACTTACTAAATACAGCTGCCGTGTATCTTGGGTGCTCCTAAGAGGTATATTTTTAAATAGTTTATTAGATCTCCAGCTAGTTTTTCAGGTAATATGACATATGTATATAAAATATGTGAACAAATATACTCTGAAAAATTTTTAAATTTATTTTCCCCTATATTAAATTTTTTTTCCTGAAATCTATCTTTAGAAAATTCAGTGCGTGTGAACTTCATGTTACAAGAAGTTTAATATATAATTGTTTAAAACAATCACCCATATCCTTTTTTAAGTCAGATCAAGGGACTATGCTGATTGCAAAAATCATGATAAAAATGTTTCCTCAACCTGCATTCAATGCTGTGATGTATTTATCTTTCCCTCTTTCTTTGTGTGTGTGTGTGTGTTTGTGTGTGTGTGTGGGGGGGGGGGGTGTATGAGTGTGTGTCTGGAGGTAAGAGAGATAAGGAAGAGGGAAGATCAGTTTAGAAACTTTGCCCTAAGTAAGCATCAATCCCAGATTTATACCAAGTGAACTGACAGAGTGATTAAAGAGCTACAGGCATGTCCCATGCAGACATTTTTATTTACCATCTTTCATATTCTCAGCTTCTCATCATACTGAGACCCTTGAACATTTTTTATACTCCAGCCATCACTGCAGCAATCAACCCTTTGGAGATGTTCATTGATTTCATGTTAGCACAAGCCAGTATGACTTGTCTCATGACCATGGCTTTTCCCTCTCATCTTCTGCCCTCCATTATCCTCTTACCAGGGGGATTTTCACTGTCAAGGGATGTGGTACTGAAGGCCAGACTGGCATATATGATTGTATGTCCTGGATATTCCAGAAAATTAACATCCCTCAAGGTAAATCTCTGACTGTGAGAAAAAGGATCATACAGATAAATACTTATTTCTTCTTCACCCAAACTTTTGTGAGATCCAGAGTATTACATAACCTCCCAAGATATGGTTCTGCGAGACTGATAAATTAACTGAAAACTCTGTTAAATTATTTGTTATCGGTCTGCCCTTCTTTCCTGACTCATTTATTTTTCCCCCACTCTGACTTACCTATAGGTGTCCTCCCTAATACAAGGAAAATACAGTAACTTTGGTATTGGGCTTTCTGCTTTCTAGAGGATCCAAGTTCAAACAGTGCAAGTAACGAGAATCTGTGTGAGTGCAGTCATGCATGGCTTAACTCCAGGTTACCTTTTGAGAAATGCATCTTGTGATTTTGTCGTTGTTCGAACATCATAGGGTTTTGTGTTGTTCTTACACAAATCTAGATGGTGTAAGATTTGGTTACCATCTTGTAACCATCTTGTGTAAGATGGTTGTTCTTGCACAAATCTAGATTTGTGTTGTTCTTGCACAAATCTAGATGGTATAGCCTACTATATATCTAGGTGATATGGTACACCCTATTGCTACTGAACTGCAAACTGGTATACTGTCTAACTGCATGTAACATTGTAGGTAACTGTATCACTGCTAAGTATTTGTGTATCTGACAACTTCTACACATAGAAAGATATAGCATTATAATCTTATGGCGTACATAAGTAAAATTATGTATATATGTAAAATTATGTACACATAAGTATAATACGGTAAAAATGCAGTATTATAATCTGTTTCATACATGGTCCATTGTTGACTGAAATATTGCTATGCTGTATATGAGTGTAACTGAACTTCTCTTCCCACATGCAAGAGGAGGCAAAAGATAGAAAAATACTAAGGAAAGAAAATGCCATGAAGAATAAAGAGTATGATAGTACTTGAAAAAGCTAAAGGAATGGGATGGGTTGAGACAGTTTTTTTTTTTTTTTTTTTTTTTTTTTTCAGAAGAGAAGTATTTATATTCTGGTTATTTTTATTTTTATTATGTTTCCCAGAAAAGAAAACACTAGAACACAAACATCTGAATCAAACAAAAGAATTTTAAGAGAGAGAGAGAGAGGCTCATTTTCATAAAAGTCTTTTAACGACCTCTGTGTTTCGAACTCTAAAAGGATTCTCTTTTTACTACACTCACTTCCTCAGTAGCACTAGACTAATAGACCATTCTGCCATTCCTAAAGCAATATTTTATGTAGAGCCTCTTCTTTCTTTCTTTCTTTCTTTCTTTCTTTCTTTCTTTCTTTCTTTC
>NC_045436.1:128544640-128585805 GCF_002776525.5 Piliocolobus tephrosceles
TTCTTTCTTTCTTTCTTTCTTTCTTTCTTTCTTTCTTTCTTTCTTTCTTTCCTTCCTTCCTTCCTTCCTTCCTTCCTTCCTTCCTTCCTTCCTTCCTTCCTTCCTTCTTTTCTTTTCTTTTCTTTTCTTTTCTTTTCTTTTCTTTTCTTTTCTTTTCTTTTCTTTTCTTTTCTTTTCTTTTCTTTTCTTTTCTTTTCTTTTCTTTTCTTTTCTTTTCTTTCTTTTTTTTTTTTTTTTTGACGGAGTCTCGCTCTGTCGCCCAGGCTGGAGTGCAGTGATCCCAGCACTTTGGGAGGCCGAGACGGGCGGATCATGAGGTCAGGAAATCGAGACCATCCTGGCTAACACAGTGAAACCCCGTCTCTACTAAAAACTACAAAAAATTAGCCGGGCGAGGTGGCGGCGCCTGTAGTCCCAGCTACCCGGGAGGCTGAGGCAGGAGAATGGTGTGAACCCGGGAGGCGGAGCTTGCAGTGAGCTGAGATCCAGCCACAGCACTCCAGCCTGGGTGATAGAGCGAGACTCCGTCTCAAAAAAAAAAAAAAAAAAAAAAAAAAAAAAAAAAAAAAAAAAAAAAAATACGAATGTAATATGCTGTTGTATAAACACAAAAACTTTATTTATTTTATTATGAGTAAACATTTGCCGGTTAAAATTCATTGCTATGTCAACAATACTGCTTTAAACATTCATATACTTGTCCCTCAAGGACATGGTAAGAACATTTATCTGGGTAAATTCCTAAGAGTAGAATGACTGAAAATTAGAACATGTGGGTTGTACTAGACAATGTGAAACTCTTTTTTAAACCAGTTGACTCTTTGTTTATATTCCAACTAACAGTAAAAGGAGAGTTTATTACTCCACATCCTGACCAATATCTGCTGCATTTGTGCAATCTATTCCTTCCTTCCTTCCTTCCTTCCTTCCTTCCTTCCTTCCTTCCTTCCTTCAATATGGTGGATTTGAATGTTTTCATATGTTTATCTTGAATATTTTCACCCCTGTGAAATGTTTATTCATATTTGTGCTCCTTTATTCAATTTTTTCTTTTTGTAGTGGCTTGTAAAAATTCTTTATTTAAGTATTGTGATTAATATTTTGTCAATATTTTCTGTTTGTAGTGGCTTGTAGAAATTATTTACATGTTATGATTATTAATACTTTATTAGTCACATGTGTTGCAATATATTGTGCTGTTGTGTAACATGTCACTTATTCTATTTAGGAACTCCTTTATCAATTAAGTTTATTCTTTCTCTTATGTAAAATTAATTAAACAGTTTCATCATAGTTTGCTTTTGTTCCTGTTATATTTTTTATTTTTATTAACTTTTTTATAGTCTAAGGTAGTGATCCTTTTCTTTTCTAATGTGATAAGATACATTTTTCATTTCTAAAATGTTATAGTTTATTGTATGAGTATGGTTTGTACTATGCATCAAATTGCATTTTTTAAATCAGGCATATTATTTTCTTAGGAAAACAGTTTATCTTTTCTCTGTTAATCTGCTATTGCATGTAATGATATTTCAAGTTTATATATATTAAATATGCATGAATACATATACAAAAGGTTTCTGGGCTTGTTCCCAAACCCCACAATGTCTTATATTTTGTAAACATAAACATAAATGCTTTAAAACTTTATAAGATGATTTGAAATTGCATGATTAAAAACATCATACTGTATGTATCCTCTTCATTTATCTTTTTATTTATGAGTATGTCATTTCCCAGCTCTTTATTATACATTTCTGAAAACTTTTGTGAATTTCCATGAGGAACTCTGTTGGAATTTGGAGTGAGTTTGCATGGACCTAATATATTATTATAAAAAGACTTTACATTTGTCTTTATATTTATTATTTCCTTCCATTTAGCTTAAAATTCATTAATGTTTTCCAATACATTTTAATACTTTTATCCACAAAAAGTGTTCCTTTTTTGTCAAATGTGTTTTTATGTATGCTTGTATTGTTTTTATTTATACATTTAATTAATCATAACCTTGTACTGATTGTTGCTGATATGTGGATATATAGTTTGTATTTGATAATCTTGCTAATTTTGCTTACTAATGTTAATAACTAATTAGTGGTTTATTTGGGATTTCTTATATGGTTACTTATAAAAACATTCTTGATATTTAATCATTTTTGTTTAAAAATGTCAGATTCATATGGTTCAACCTAATGTATAGAAAATAATATTATTTGACTTTGTGACAATAACCAATATGTTTTTAAATCTCTCTTCTCCATATTATATATTTTTCATCATCCACACAGAACAAAATATAAGCAGTTCTCTTCCAACTTTAATAATTCCTTCTTCTGATGTGTATAATGTAATTATTAATCTATCTATTTAGCTTTGGATTTAAGTATTACATTTTACATTTCTTATTTTTATGATATTTAAATTTTCTTGTTTTTTAAAAAGTTATTTTATATCTTATTTTCAAGCCTCATTATATTATAAAACATACAATGTCATTTTTTATTGTCTGAAAAAGAAAAGGTCAAAATTTGATGCATTCATTTGCATGATTCTGCTGGCTTTCATTTGTGGCATTTTTGTTTCTATGTATTTATTATTATTATTTACATTGAGTCCATAGTATCTAGAGTTTTATTAACATGTAAAGGTTAAAGTTGGATTTTGTGTTTTTCTCTGCCTGTTACCTAAGTGTTCTTCCAATGCAGGACTAAATAATGTAATTACTTGCACAAGAATTTTTAGACCACATAGGTAGCATGATTTAAACTGCCAACTTAGGTAATAATAGACTTCAAATTATTAACTTTTAAAAAAGATGCTTTTATACTAATGTCAAGATATAAATGAGCAAGTTTTCCATTTTTGCAGCAGCAGCAGCAGGCTTATATCTAGAAGGTATTGTTCATTTAATGGTATCTTGTATTGTAAGAAATTCATGGTTTAAATGTAAGATAGAACTTAATTTTATCACTTTGTTCCAGAACCTAATGCAACTCTAAGTAAAAGAACACATAGAGTTATCAGAATTTGGCAGACACTAAGGGGAAAATGTGATTTTTAAGGTTTGCTTTCTGCAAATGTTTCAACTTTCATTTGTTTTGGCTTCTGAGACTACTTTCTATCCAACATTATAATTTTTAAGACATAATTATTACTTTTCCTATAAGATGTATCCTATAAGTTACATCTTATATCATGTGCTAATAAAAGAGATCTCTTCCCTTTGGTCGCTGGTTAGGTTTACACATCCTGTGGAATTTTAGTGTCCTTCAAACTTCTTTATTTTAGTCTTAGTTCTAGCCTTACCTTAAGGGAATTGGTGAACTTGATATCTGATAATCACTTAAATACTAGTTTGGCTATATTCTGCTTCTGTTGGAATGGTCATGAACACAATATCTCCCTCATGGTATAAGATGCATTAGAAAATAGTAAGTCAAAACCATTTATTCATGTCTTCAGATAAACTTAATTAAGAATGCTTCTCAATGGTCAGTTGATTAGAGCAAAGGACATAAAGGACCTGAGTTTCAAGTTTCACCCATAACTCACTTAGTAGAAAGCCTGAAACAATAGATACCATTCAGCCTTTCTGTGCCTCATCTGACCTGCTGGTCTAATGAATATAAAATGATGTTAACCCCAGGAAGGTGCTGCAAGAACTGAATAATTCACTGTTATATGAAAAATAATGGTAAAAAAAAATCTAAACAGTGATATTTAAGTAGACATAACTTTTGGTTTGGATATATTTGTTTTAATTCAAAATTGCACTGATACCTTAACAATAGACCTTATAACTTAGCATACCTTGTAAACCACATAACGTAACTTACAAGGAAAGTCAAATAATGTGAGTAAGGGGGTGAAGGGGGAAAGACCAGGCCGGCCTTATTACTGAAAATTATTGTTTATTGCTTCATTATAAGAAATGTTTTATTTATATGATTTGTGAGCAGTGGCTGTGTTTTATGGAAGTTGATATTGTTATTTCTAGATTCCTCCATTTGCTGTTTCTTAAGATTGACTAACAGATCTCTGGCATTTCAGCAATGTTATTCCAAAGAACTTACATTTTGAACAACTCACTGCTTGTTCAATGTGCCGTATCTTTTTACTCTTTGTCTTCAAAATGTAAATCTTTTTGCTGCATTTACTAGGATTTATTCATCCAACTATACCAGAAATTTAACAATCTTAGCAAGAAAAAATAGAAGAATATTAAAGTTTTTAATTCTTTTTAATTCTTATTGGTATTTTTTCTAAGACAATTATGCTGGACATCAGAATGTCACATAAGAAGCCAATTCTCTCTAAGGAATTCAAATGCTTATCCTTAGCGTTGCAGAATTAGTTCAAAACAATGAAGTCAATTTTGTGTGTCGTGTTTTGTTTTGCTTTTCAGTCTTGCAGTTGGGGAGTTTTTCATGAGTCAAAGTCAAAGTAAAATCTTTTTGACAGACTACTGAGCACTCACAGATGTCAGTTATAGATGGTATAAGCTTGAATTATGCTACTTTGACATATTTAACTAACCAATATAGAAAACAATGAAAATTTCAACTGTATTTTAATATTAAAAAGAATAGCCTTGGCTCACGTCTCTAATTTCATATTCATATTCTGGTATTTTTGCAGATGTATTTTATAATAGAAATATACAATCGTCTGTAGTTTTTTTTCATTTATATTCTAAAAGGATATGACGTTCCTGTGGATTTGATGTACTGTAGCTTAATTATTTCTTTGTTTATGGCTATTTACACTATTTTTATGTTTTCAATATTTTAAATGACGCTATAATAGACATCTGTTTTAATTCACATGGGTCATGTCTTTCATGAATTCCTAGATACATTACTCCTGAATAAGCAAAGAAAATTTTTTCTTCTTTATTCATGCTAATATTTCTATCAATCAATTGATTAAATTTTTTCATCTTTTATATATGTATTGATTTTTTTAAAATTATTTTTATTTTTTGAGTCAGGGTCTCACCCTGTTGCTCAGGCTAGAGCACAGTGGCACAATTACGGCTCACTGTAGCCTCGACCTTCCAGGCTCAAATGATCCTCCCACCTCAACCTCCCGAGCAGCTGGGACTACAGACACAAACTCCTGAGCTTAAGCAATCCACCTGCCTCAGCCTCCCACAAGTGCTAGAATTACAAGTGTGAACCTATGCCTGGCCTATTTTTAAATGTTTTATATTTATATTTTTATTTTTTTTTTTTTTTAATTTTTAGTTCCTTGTAGATTCTTGGCAAGACAGGTCTCATACTCACAGTGTTCTGCTAGCAGGTACCCGGGTTCCAGGCAGCCTGTGCTCAGAGCTCAAAACTCCTCCAGGCAGGCTGTAATGCTCCCTGACAGAGTGAGAAACAGCAGCTTTGAGGCCATGCTCCTCTCAATCTGCCTATGAAGCAGTGATGTATAGCTTCTGTGCTCATGGCTGTAGCACACTTCCTGCTTGCTCTTTGGTTCTGGCCAATGGGGTTCATCCTCACTCGAGATGATATCACAAATCTCATTGCGAGCTTCTCTTAACCTGTGATCATCAACTGAGTTAGCTAGTTGACTTCTGTGGAGTCTCCTGTGAGGTGAGACTAGTAACGCTTCCCTTCATTCTTTTTTGTTTTGTTTTGTTTTGTTTTGTTTTGAGACTGAGTCTGGCTCTGTCGCCCATGCTGGAGTGCAGTGGCGCGATCTTGGCTCCTCACTGCAAGCTCCGCCTCCTGGGTTCAGGCCATTCTCCTGCCTCAGCCTCCTGAGTAGCTGGGACTACAGGCGCCCGCCACCATACCTGGCTAATTTTTTTTTTTTTTTTTTTTTTTTTTTTTTTTTGTATTTTTAGTAGAGACGAGGTTTCACCGTGTTAGCCAGGATGGTCTCGATCTCCTGACTTCGTGATCCGCCCAGCTCCCAAAGTGGGCTTTCCTTCATTCTTTCTGGAGTTGGTGTGCATGCAAAGCACACTTTCCTGATGCCGCTCATTCTCATGTGTTTCCCACCACTCACTAAATCAGCTCCAGGCCTGGATAGGGGTAAGAGATTCCCCCATGGCCTGGTTTTCACAGCTCTCCTGTTGGAGGGTGTGTTATTGTGTCCATCTCTCTCCACCTCACACTCTGGAGAGTCACAGTTTTCTATCTGGTTCATGGTGTAGACTGCTGCCTGATGATTTTTTCAATGGGTCCGTGGTTTCTTTCCATTTTTCTGTTAAGTTACTGTATTGCTTCTTAGAAAGGAGGTCACAACGTGAATCTCTATACTTTGTTTAGAGGCATGCTAACAATGCCTCCAGTCCACCATCTTGGAAGAACACAAAAACAATAACAATGTTTCTTTCTTTTTTAAAACAGCTTTGTTCAACACTCCTATTCAATATAGAATTAGAAGTTCCGGCCAGGGCAAGAGAAAGAAAGAAAGAAAGGATATTCAAATAGGAAGAGCAGAAGTCAAATTGTCTTTGTTTGCAGATGACATAATCCTATTTCTAGAAAACCTCATCCAAAAACTTCTTAAGCTGATAAGCAACTTCAGCAAAGTCTCAGTGTACCAAATCAATGTGCAAATATCACAAGTATTCCTATACACCAACAAAAGAAAAGCAGAGAGATAAATCATTAATGAAATCCCATTCACAATTACTATAAATAAAATAGAATACCTAGGAATATGGTTACCAAGGTAAGTAGAGACCTTTTAAAGGAGAACTAGAAAACACTGCTCAAGAAAATTAGAGAGGACACAAATAGATGAAAATTCATTCCAAGCTTTAAATAGGAAGAATCAATATCATGAAAATGACCATAATGCCCAAAGCAATTTATAGATTCAACATTATTCTCATCAAACTATCATTGATATTCTTCACAGAATTAGGGAAAAAAAAGTTTTAAAATTCATCTGGAACCAAAAAAGAACCCTAATAGCCAAGACAGTCCTAAGCAAAAACAACAAAACTAGAGGCATCATGCTAACCAGCTTCAAACTATGCTACAAAGCTGGAGTAACCAAAACAGCATGGTACTGGTACAAAAACAGACACAGAGACCAATGGAACAAAATAGAGAACCCAGAAATCAGACCACACAACTACAACCATCTGATCTTTCACAAACCAGACAAAAACAAGCAATGGGAAAAGTATTCCCTGTTTAACAAGTGGTGCTTGAAGAACTGGCTGGCCATATGCAGAAAAATGAAACTGGAATGACCACTTCTTTACACCTTATACAAAAATTAACTCAAGATGGATAAAAGGCATAAATTTAAAACCAAAAACTATAAAAACTCCAGAAGAAAATCTAGGCAATACCATTCAAGCTATAGGCATGGGCAAAGATTTCATGAAGAAAATGTGAAAAGCAATTGCAACAAAGCAAAAATTAACAAATGGGATCTAATTAAAGTAAAGAGCGTCTGCACAACAAAAGAAACTATCATCAAAGTGAAGAAACTAGAGAATGGGAGAAAATTTTTGCAACCTATCCATCTGACAATGGTCTAATATCCAGAGTCTACACAGAAATTAAACAAATTTACAAAAGAAAACAAACAACCCCCTTAAAAACTGGGCAAAGGACATGAACAGACACTTCTCAAAAGATGACATACATGTGGCCAACAAGCATATGAAAAAGAGCTCAATATCACTGATTATTAGAGAAATGCAAATTAAAACCAAGACAAGATACTATTTCACACGAGTCAGAATGGCCATTATTAAAAAGTCAAGAAAAAATAGATGCTGGCGAGACTGTGGAGAGATAAGAAAACTTTTACACTGTTGGTGGGAATGTAAGTTAGTTCAACCACTGTGGAAGACAGTATGGTGATTCCTCAAAGACCTAGTACCAGAAATAACATTTGACCCAGCAAGTGCATTACTGGGTGTACACCTAAAGGACTGTAAAACATTCTATGATAATAATACATGCACACATATGTTCAATGCAGCAGTACTTACAATAGCAAAGACATGGAATCAACCCAAATGTTCATCAATAATAAACCATGGAATATTATTCAGCCATAAAAAGGAATGACATCATGCTCTTTATAGGGACATGGATGGAGCTGGAAGCCATTATCCTCAGCAAACTAACACAGGAACAGAAAACCAAAGACTTCATGGTCTCACTCATAAGTAGGAGCTGAAAAATGAGAACAGAGGGACACAGGGAGGGGAACAACAGTATGTGGTGGGTTGTTGTTCAACCCATCAGTGATGGGTTGATAGGTGCTGCAAACCACCCATTGCACATATTTACCTATGTAACAAACCTCTACATCCTGTACATGTACCCTGGAAGTTTAAAAAAAAACATTTTTTTAAAAATAAAATATATATGCTATACAATTCACCCATTTAAAGTATATAATTCAATGATTTTTAGTATATTACATTATTAATTTTTTAATATGGTGATAAAATGTAAGTGACATAAATAAAATTTGCCATTTTAAGCCTTTAAGTGTACAATTCAATTGCATTAATTACATTTGAATTGTTATGCAAACATCACTGCTAGTACTTCCAAAAATTTTTCATCACACCGGATGGAAATTTCTGTAGCCATTAACAATAACTCGGCTGGGCACAGTGGCTCAAGCCTGTAATCCAAGCACTTTGGGAGGTTGAGGCTGGAGAATGACCTGAGGTCAGGATTTCGAGACCAGCCTGACCAACATGGTGAAAGCCGTCTCCACTAAAAATACAAAATTAACCAGGCATGGTGGCGCTTGTCTGTAATCCCAGCTACTTGCGGGGTTGAGACAGGAGAATCACTTGAACCCAGGAGGCGGAGGTTGCAGTGAGCTGAGAACTCCAGCCCAGGCAACAAGAGCGAAACTCCATGGAAAAGTAAAAATAAATAAAAACTCCCGATTCCTTTTTATCTGAAGCCTCAGGTAACTTATAATCCTCTAATGCACTTTCTGCCTGTATGAATTTGCTTATTCTAGATATGTCATATAAGTAGAAGCAGATAATATTTGTCTTTTTGTGTCTGACTTGTCATTTAACTTTCAAGTTTCATCTATGTTGCAACATTTAATATTTTACTTTTAATGAATAATAAACACAAATATTTATATTAAGATATACTGATATATGTATATATACAAATAATGTACAGATATATTTTGTTTATCCACATTTTGTTCGTCCACTCATCTATTGATGGATATGGATTGTTTCTCCCTTTTTGCTATTGTGAATAATGCTGCAGTGAACATTGATGTGAAAATATTGGCTCAAATCTCCACTGTTACAGGCTACAGCACTCTCTTCAAAAATCATGTTAAAGTTCTAACCCCCAGTTAACTTAGAATGTGATTGTGTTTGAAGAGAGAGTCTTTAAAGAGATAATTAAAGTTAAATGGAATACTTGGGATTGTAATCCATTATGACCACTGTCCTTATAAACTGCAAAGATTAGGACTCAGAGACACACGGAAGGAAAACTATATGAAGACTTTGGAGAGAAAGTAGGGTCATCTGCAAGCCAAGGAGGGACGTCTCAGAAGAAATTAATCCTGAAGACACTTTGATTTCGATTTCTAGCCTCCAGATTCGTGAAAAACTAGATTTCTGTTGTTCAAGCCATGCAATCGGTGGTATTTTGTTATGGCAGCTTTAGCTAACTAACATACCTACGTTCAATTTCTTGGACTAGATATCTAGAAGTGGAATTTTTGGGTCATATGATAATTCCATGTTTAAATTTTTGAGGACTTATTCATTCTTGCTACAAACCTTTGAATACTTACCACAAGCCAGATTTCGAGCTACGTATTTGGAAAGTGAAAGGAATATAGCAGAATCCCCGTTTTCAGTGTTCACTCTCTAAAAACTGATAGAATTATAAAATAAAAAACATAATGCTTTGATCGACATGTTCAAAAACACTGAAGTTTAATTTATTATTCTTTTGATGTTATCAAATGATTTTACTTTGTTATGTCTTAATGGATAAAAATGGTCATGTGCCCTTAAACTAGTATCTTTAGGAGATATACTATTAAAAAGTAGTCACAAATGTCCACTCCTTCTGGCCATACTCCTGTAATGTGAAGGTGTACATCTTCCCATCCAGGAAGTAATCTATTTCTCTATACCTTAAATATGCCATGACTGTGTTGTTTTCTTTGGCCAATGCAATATTAGACAAAATGATACAGGCAGCCTGGAAAAGTGCTTGTACATTGATAAGCACTCTTTTGGTGTCCTTGAATCACTAAGGCTATCATATAAAAAGACATAACCTGCTGGGGGATGAGAGGCCATCTGGAGAAAATAAAGGAATGAAGCGAGCCCTGCAAACATCTAGCCAATGGCTAGATAAGTGTAGAAGGTCATACAGAATCATCCAGCCACTAACCAGGCTCTTAGCTCACAACCATGGAAGCATGAATGAGCTCCCTGAGGTCACCCAAATCAACCCAGATCAGAACTGTTCAGCTGATCCACAGAATCATGAGCTAAATAAAAGAGTTATTTTAAGTTGTTGAAATCTCAGGCAGTAGAAGCAAACACTCAGATTACCAGATATTTTGTTAATGTTTTATATTATTTTGTTACTTTTGTTATTGTTGTTATTTGCACCATTGTTCATTAATGTCTTAATTTGTTCTAATAAATACAAATGATATGTGTGTGTGTATATATATACATATATACATATATATGTGTGTGTATATATAGAAATTTCTTAATGGCATAGGCATCTTCTTCAGCATTTTTTATCCAGCTTCTAGTTCCTAATGTCTAGCAAATAGAACACTTAACACTAAATCCTTGTCAGCTGAGTAAAAGAGCTCTTCACAGTCAATAGATCTTAACAGGTTGGTATATGTAATTTGATTTGAAATAATTATCCAATAATTTAACTCATTTTGCTCTTTTTTAAACTTCTATTTTAAGATCGAGGTACATGTGAAAGATATGCAGGCTTGTTACATAAGTAAATGTGCATTATGAGGGTTGGTTGTACAGATTATTTCATCACCCAGGTATTAAGCTTAGTATCCATTAGTTATGTTTCCTACTTCTCTCCCTCCCGCAACCCTCCACCCTCTGATAAGCCCTAGTGTGTATTGTTCCTCTCTATGTGTCCATGTTCTCATCATTCAGCTTCCACTTAAAAGTGAGAACATGCAGTATTTGGTTTTCTGATTCTGCTTTAGTTTGCTTAGGATAATGACCTCCAACTCCATCCATGTCCCTGCAAAGGGCATGATCTCTCTCTCTTTTTTTGGGGTGGGGGGAACTGCATGGTATTCCATGGTGTACATGTACCACATTTTCTTTATCCAGTCTATCATTGATGGGCATTTGGGTTACTTTCATGTATTTGCTATTGTGAATAGTGCTGCAAGGAACATATGCATGCATGTGTCTTTACAATAGAACAATTTATAATCCTTTAGGCATATTCCCATTAATGGGATTGCTGTGTCGAATGGTAATTCTGTCTTTAGGTCTTTGAGAAATTACCACACTGTCTTCCACAATGGTTGAAGAAATTGACACTCCCATAAACCGTGTAAAATGTTCTTATTTCCCCACAATCTCACCAGAATCTGCTTTGTAACTTTTTTGAGTTGGTATCTTATTGTGGTTTTGATTTGCATTACTCTAATGATAAGTGATGTTGAAGTTTTTTTCATATACTTATTGACCACATGTATGTCATCTTTTGAGAAGCGCTGTTCATGTCCTTTGCCCACTTTTTAGTGGCCTTGTATTTTCTTGTAAATTTGGTGAACTTCTTGTAGATGCTGGATGGTAGATTTTTATCATATAAATTTATAATCATGTAAATTTATCATATAAAAATCATATCGTATTTTGCCAAAATTTTATCCAATTCTGAAAGTGTCTATTCGTTCTGATGATAATTTGCTTTTTCTTTTTGCTGTGAAGAAGCCCTTTAATTTAATTAGATCCCATTTGTCAATTTTTGCTTTTGTCACGATTGCTTTTGGTGCCTTTGCCATGAAATCTTTGCCCATGTGTTTGTTCTGAATGGTATAGCCTAGGTTGTCTTCCAAGATTTTTACAGTCCACAAACCACTGCCCACGGAAATTAGAGATAACACAAACAAATGTGGGAAACACTCCATGCTCATGGACAAGAAGAATCAATATCGTTAAAATGGCCATACTGCCCAAAACAATTTATAGGCTCAATGCTACTCCCATTAAACTACTACTGACATTCTTCACAGAACTAGAAAAATCTATTTTAAAATTCATATGGAACCATAAAAGAGCCCAAATAGAACAAAGCTGGAGGCATCACACTACCCGATTTCAAACTATACTACAGGACTACACTAATCCAAACTGCACAATATTTGTACAAGAACAGACACATAAACCAGTGGAATAGAATAGAGAACTCAGAAATAAGACCACACATCTACAACCATCTGATGTTCAACAAACCTGACAAAACCAAGCAATGGGGAAAGGACCCCCTATTAAATAATTGATGCTGGGATAAGTGGCTAACTATAGAGAAAACTGAAACTATACCCCTTTTTTACAACATATACAAAAAATTGACTCAAGATGAATTAAATACTTAAATGTAAATTTAACTCATTTTGATGCTGTTTCTTTTGCATAAAAATTTTAATAACTCTTCAATGTGCCATATTCATTTGCTTGTATTTGTGATTATACTTCTATTGATCCAATCTCAGAAAAATTATTCTGTGTTCAGTAAAGGCAATAAGATGGATGGATGATTTAGTTCACGCCTTCTTTTATCCTGTCTCAAAGTCACTGTCCTATACTATCTGATGTTCACTGTATGAAGACCATTGATATGTATATTTTATCGAAAATTTCTTAGCTTATTTAAGGCAAGAGTACAAACCTAGTCCTTATTATGCCCTGTGTCTGGAATAAGTTCTGGTGTTATAAAAACATATGAATTCTAACCTGAATATCAGCCAAAGTAGACTGCACAGGGAAAACAGTACAAAAAAGAAAGAGAAACATTTTATAATGATAAAATAATTGACTCACTTAAAAGCCAAAACACTTTTAAATGAGTATACTCTTAATAATATAATTTCAAATTATTTAAATTAATATTTTACAAAGCTGAAAAAGAATAGCTAAATTTAGAATCTAAAGATTTCAAGTGGGTTTTATACCAGGGATGCAGGGATGGTTTAACATATACAAGTCATAAATGTGACACATCACGTAGACAAAATTAAAAACAAAAATTATATGATCATCTCAATAGACAAAGAAAAAACATTTGGCAAAATTCAGAATACTTTTATGATTATAATCCTCAGCAAAATTGGCATAGAAGGGGCATACCTCAAGGTAATACAATTCATCTATAACAAACCCACAGCCAACATCATACTGAACAGGGAAAAGTTTAAAAGCTTTCCCCCTGAGAATGTGATGCCCACTCACCACATCTATTAACCATAGCTCTGGAAGTCCTAGCCAGAGCACTCAGACAAAAGAAAGAAATATAAGGCATCCAAGTCAGTAAAGAGGAGATCAAACGGTCACTGTTTTCCAATGATATAACTGTATAACTAGATAGCTCTAAAAACTCATCTAAAGAGCTCCTAGATCTGATAAATTCAGTTGTTTCAGGACACAAAATCAATGTACACAAATCATTAGCACTGCTATACACCAACCACCAGCAAGCTGAGAATCAAATCAAGAATTCAATCCCTTTTACAACTGCCATATACAACTGCCATATACATACATATATATATATATATATATATATATAGAATGTATGAAGCCAAGGAAGTGAAAGATCTCTTCAAGGAAAACTACAAAACACCGCTGAAAGCTTATCATTGACAACAGAAACAAAGAGGAACATATTTCATACTAGTGGATGGGTAGAATCAATATTATGAAAATGACCATACTGTCCAAAGCAATATACAGATTCAATGCAATGTCCATCAAAATACCATCATCATTCTTCACAGAACTAGAAAATGCAATCCTAAAATTCATATAAGACCAAAAAAGACCCTGCCTAGCTAAAGCAAGACCAAGCAAAAATAACAAATCTGAATGTATCACATTATCCAACTTCAAACTATATTACAAGGCTATCATTACCAAAACAGCAGGGTACTGGTATAAAAATAGGCACATAGACCAATGAAACAGAATAGAGAATCCAGAAATGAAACCAAATACTTAGCATCCAACTGATTTTCGACAAAGCAAACAAAAACATAAAGTTTGAAGAAGACACCCTATTCAACAAATGGTGCTGCAATATTTGGAAAGTCACATGTAGAGGAATGAAACTGAATCCTCATCTCTCATCTTATACAAAAGTCAACTCAAGATGAATCAAAGACTTAAATCTAAGATCATAAACCATAAAAATTCTACAAGATAACATTGGAAAAAAAAAAAAAAAAAACATTCAAAACACTGGCTTCGTTCTTCATGACCAAGAAACCAAAAGCAAACACAACAAAAACAAAGATAAATAAATTTAACTTAATTAAATTAAAAAGCTTCTGCACAGCAAAAGAAATAATCAGCAAAAGACAACTCACAGAGAGGAGAAAATCTTCACAATCTATACATTCGACAAAGCACTCATATCCAGAATCCACGAGGAATTCAAACACATCAGCAAGACAAAAAGAAAAATTTCATCAAAAAGTGGGCTAAGTACATGAATAGAAATTCTTAAAAGAAGATATACAAATGGCCAACAAATATATGAAAAAAAATGTTCAGCATCACTAATTATCTGGGAAATGCAAATTAAAACACAATGAGATATCACCTTATTCTTGCAAGAATGGCCATACTTTAAAAAATCAAAATATAGTAAATATTGACATGGATGTGGTGAAGAGGGAACACTTTTACATTAATGGTGGGAATGTAAACTAGTATAACCACTGTGGAAAACAGTATGGAGGTTCCTTAAAGAACTAACAGTAGTACCTCCATCTGATCCAGGATTCCCACTACTGAGTATCTACCTAGAGGAAAATATGTCATTATATGAAGAAGACAAATGCACATTGTAGCAGCACAGTTTGCAACTGTAAAAATATGGAACCAATCTAAATGCCCATCAACCAATGAATAGATAAAGACAATGTGACATGGAATACTACCTAGCCATAAAAAGAAATAAAATAACAGTCCGGGCATGGTGGCTCATGCCTGTAATCCCAGCACTTTGGAAGACCAAAGCAGGCAGATCATTTGAGGTCAGGAGTTCAAGATCAGTCTGGCCAACATGGTGAAACCCCGTCTCTACTAAATATACAGAAATTAGCTAGACATGGTGGTAGGCACGTGTAAGACCAGCTACTCGAGAGGCTGAGGCAGATGTTGCAGTGAGCCGAGATCACACCATTGTGCTCCAGCTTGGGCAACAAGAGTGAAACTTCATCTCAAAACAAACAAACAAACAAACAAACAAAAAACAAAAGAAAAAAATAAAATAATGGCATTTGCAGCAACCTGAGAGGAGCTGGAGATCATTATTCTAAGTGAAACAACTCGGGAGTGGAAAATCAATCATTGCATGTTGTGCCTTATAAGTGGGAGCTAAGCTACGAGGACACAAAAGCCTAAGAATGAAATAATGGACTTTGGGAACTTGAAGGGAAGGGTGGAAGGAGGGTGAAGGAGACTAAACATTGTATACAGTGTACACTGCTTGGGTGATGGGTACATCAGAATCTCAGAAATCAACACTAAATAACGAACTTATCACGTAACCAAAAACCACCTCTTCCCCCAAAACTATTAAAATAAAAGAAAGACAATTTAACACCTTTCCATCACCAATTGATCAAATGAATACTCTATCAATATGAAAATGGAGGAGTTAAAAAATAAAACAGAAATAAATATTTGACATTTATAACCAATATATATTTTTCAATTGGTAAATGTTACCAAACATTTAACAAGATAGAATATATGATGAGTCATACATCTTCTCAATATATTTGAATTTTTTTTATATCATAGAAAGTACATTCTCTGATAACAAGCATATTAAGTTAGAATTCAATAAAAATAACATACTTAGAAAAACACAACCTATTTGGAAAATAAACTATACACCTCTGTACATTCTGTACCTAATGTTATTTTAAAAATTCCTTATATTGGTGTGTGTTTTTTGTTGTTGTTATTGGACTTACCATATGTCCAACAAATATATTAATCTTTCACAGAACAAATTTTTCCTTTTATTTTTTTCTGCCTCTAATTACTACTTTTATATTTGCTGTTGCTATTCTTCTTCTTCCTTTAGCTTCAGTGTAATCTTATTTGGTAGCTTATTGTGGATGTTTAGATAATTGATTATGCATTATCCTTTTTAGGATCAATATGCAAAACTATAAATATTTTTAAATACTACTATGTTTGCATCCCACAAATTGTGATATATTGTAGTGTCATTATTATTCAGTATGAAAGGCTTTCCAACTTCCCTGTGAATTTTTTCTTTGATTCAAGTACAATTTTAAGAGAATGCCTTGAAGGGACACAATGTCTGTGTCTTTTAAGGAAAAATACAATGATAAAGGGATTATAGTATAATGTTACAGTTGGGGACTTTTGATACATAGTTATTATTGGTACTATTAAGTCAACTTTTCTGTAAGTCTGAAATGATGCCAAAATGAAAATTTTTAATTAAATAAGGCTTTTACTGTATTACAAAAACACATCAGGAGCTCAAGCATAATATAACTTTAAAAAACTTATGTAAGCATGTCATATTAAAAGATTAAGGAAGGAGGATTACACAATTACTTCCATAGTTTTAGAAAACTACACTAAAAATAAATATTTACTCCAAATAAATTTTAATAATAATTCTTAGAAACCATAAGATTGAAAGTTCTTGTTTGGATAGAGCACATCTATGAGAAACATACTGTATATTATGTTTAAAGCAAAACATTAGAAAGATATTTTTTATTTTGGAAACTAGGATGCTTGTTATAACTAACTTTAAATGAAAAATTGGAGGTGATTTTCAATAAAATAAGAGAAATAAAACTGGAAAATACATAAAAGAGTGAATATCAAGCAGAAAGAATCTAGATTCTTATGTATCGCAGAAGTCATAATGACATGGCTAAGATAAAAAGAACTAATAAGAATGTATAAAACATGGCTAATTATAAGATCAGCATAAAACAAATAACATATTTCTTATACATTATCAAAAGAAAAACAAAAATTATATAAGAAATCATTTTACAGTAGGAAATTTATGTCTACATACAAATTACCTAGCAACAAATTAGCAATAAATACACTGGAGTATAACCTATTAAAATTTACTGAACTATGTAAAAGAAAAAAAAATTTAGAGAATTACTTTTAATGCATGGCATAACTCAATATTTAAAGACCTCAATTATTTCCAGTATCTCTTTCTTTTTTTTGAGATGGAGTCTCGCTCTATTGCCGCGCTGGGGTGCAATGGCACCATCTCAGCTCACTGCAACCTCCGTCTCCTGGGTTCAAGCAACTCTGTTGCCTCAGCCTCCCAAGTAGCTGGAAATACGAGCACGTGATATCACACCCAGCTAATTTTTGTATTTTTAGTAGATACAGGATTCCACCATGTTGGCTAGGACTGTTTCAAACTTGTGACCTCAAGTGATCCACCCGATTCGGCCTCCCAAATTGATGGGATTATAGGCATGAGCCTCCACGCCTGGCCTTTACTATTAATTCACAGCAATATTAGTCTGTTCCATCTCAGATACTTTTTGAAACCTAGTAATTTCTTTCTAAAGTTTATATGGAAGACTAGATGGATGGAAGTGAGAATTACAAAGAAACATTTAAAAAGAATAAAATGTTTTACCAATTTAAGGATCCCTGCTTATATTTATAAAAATATTATATTTATGTATTATAGTGCAGATTTTGTTAAATTTGGTCTTTCGAATCAATGATATATTCAATATTATTTATACCACACAGATGTAAATGTCGTGTTATGCTGAAATATTTAAGCATTTGTTTTTGTGCCCTCATTCAAATGATCACAGATCGCATCTATGATATGTATATGATAGTGAAAATCCTACGTCCCTGAAATAATTACTCTTTGATTTAATTTCTGTTAATTTCTGTTACTAGATTTGCTGCCTTTATGTTTTTAAATAGAATTCATCTTGAATTCATACACATGTGAAGTGTGCACACATAGACGTACACACATGCCCTCATATGTGTGCCTAAACATACTCAGGTACACTTATTTTTGAGTTTATGCTAGCTTTATAAAAGTAATTTCTAGTTTTTTCATGTTTTTGTTCTGAATCAATTTATATATTAAAGAAATTATATATTCTTTCTTTTCCTTTCTGAAATATGAATTCTGGGCCCAGGGACTTTATTAGAGGAATTCTTTGATGAAATTCTTTGATAACATTCTCATTAATTATTTGTATGACAAAAATTTTAGTATTGATTTTCTTCTAGAGTCAGTTTTGATGATTTCAGAGCACATATTTTAAAAAATGATTTGAGATTGGCACTTCATTTGGTTTATATTGAATATGTCATTAATTATAATTCCTGTTTTTTTCCATATTCTGTTTATATCATTGTACTTTTTGAGTAGCTAAATATATTTAAAAATATATTTTCATGCCATAGAATACAGATCCTAAACACCTTTTGTGTGGTCTATATCACTAGTTAGAATAAAGATCAAATAAAGACCATTTTAAATGCTAGTAAGTTATGATCAAATATTATTTCTCCACACCAAAATACCAAGTGAATGATGTGAAGTGTAAATCAGCCATCTGCTATGTTTCATGTTATTGTAATACATTTGTTTCCTTCAGCACAATGTTAGCAAAAATTGCATGTGCAGTCATCAGATAATTTTTCTGGGCATGACTTCCTTCCAGATGTAATTTTATGATCACCCATTTTCCAGTTTCTTTGAAATGCACTCATTTAGTAAGAATTTAGTGAATATTTTCTATATACGCTGCTTTGTACTGAAATTGGTGATGTAAAAAGAAGTTAAAATGTGTTCTTTCTGGGGCCATTCATCGTGCATGTGCATCAAAGACATGCACGTAGGAAAAATCTGCAACAGTTTAATTTACATACAATATGAAGTATAAAAATGTGTGATACAGAAAATGTATCAAAAACAACAAACTAGCCCTACAGGAAATAAATTAGAAAGACAACGAGAATCTGTACTTGAACTGGACATTGGATAATAAGTACATTTTAAGAGCCAATGGGAATAGAAACACAATTGGAAAAATAGGCATATGAAAATAATATTTAATAAATAATATTTAATAACATTTTAATATGTTGGCCCAAGATAAATCTAAGAGATTACCATAGAAGAGTGAATATGTATTATAGACCTTAATGATTTTCTAAATGAAAAAGTTTATTATATGGTTTCAGTCCATATTTATTCAGAAAAAAGTACATGATTTTTATATTTACTTTCTCTGATGAGTCATTTGGCCTTCTTTTTAGAAATGCATATTGGTTATTCACATTATACCAATCACATGTATAAACAATTGAAGAAAGCCATAAACAACAACAAAAAAATTTGCTCTGATTCTCACATAATTTATATTCTAGAAACAAAAGATACAATTTAATAAATAAGTCAGATGATAATGCCCTTTACGACAGGAGATAGTATCCATGTCAAAGGTTCATAAACAATCACCTGGACATGACCATGGCATGCCAATATATATATTGTAGAAATATCGTAAGACTTTCCCTGTGAGAAAGAATTGAACAGAATCCTGGACTCAAAGGAATATGTAAAAAGCTTTTTATAGAATGTTAAACAGGAGATGATTGTGATTTGAAATAAGTTTAGGCGGGAAAGGAAAGAGTAAATAGACCAAGGAAACATTTGACAGAAATATACTTTCTGATGTTATATTTACGCTCAAGGGAACAGGGAAAAGGTATAAATTATTATTTTTCAAATTTTTGGCTTAAAAGTCTGTTAATCAAGTGCCTAATACAGGGGGTATTAGTTAAGACTAACTGCTTTGGTTTCCAGGTAAGGAAACTCTACTTCATCAGGAAAAGGCAGTAGTCAATAAACCATGGTCCACAGCCAAATTGATCTTGCCACTTGTTTTTGTAAATCAAGCTTTACTGCAACACAGCCATATCCATTATTGGAGCTTAATAGTTGCACTCAAACCATATGTTCCATAAAACCTAAAATATTTGCAGTATAGACCTTTACAGAAGATGCTTACTGACCTTGGGCTAAAACAGAACAGTAAAATTCATCAGTGTTCATGTGTTTTCAGGTGTTCAGACAGTTTATCCGGATTCTGCCTCTGCATCTTTCAGTTCTGCCTCAACATCAGCTGCTGCTTCAGTAGGCTCAGAACGTGCTGCACTGAGACAGCAACATTACCCTAAACATTTAGAATCAAAAGGGAGTAAACTTTGTCCAAACTATTTAGCAAAGTTCATGGAAGTCACTCTCTGTACTGAGGTCTGGATTTCATGGCATTTTTGGAGTTATAGGTGGAATAGAGTCATTTGGACTGAGGATTTGGAGTCTTCGAAGGAAAATCATGGTACTATTATCACCTACGCCTGATGTCCAGCATATTGGGAACATAGGAGACACACAAGATTTTGGAAAGAGAAAAAAATAATAATTTTAGTCATAATGAGATAAAAAGATACAGTAATTTTAAAAACATGAATACTCATGAAGAACATACTATGAGCTAGATAAAGTTTTGGCCTTTGGAGAATTTTATCTGTATTGACTCTGCTATCTCTCACAATGCTGCCGTGAAATGCGTATCTCCATTTTTCAGATGAGAAAATAGAGGGAAATTGAAGATATTCAGAAATAATGGCCACCAACAAATACTATTTATTTACTATTTGCTAAATAATTTCCTAAATAAATTTTTAAAGTAATTATCTTTCCTGGCAATGCATAATTACTGAGAAGTCACATTATAAGCATCAAATGCCTAGTTATGTACAAAAAGACAAAGTTTCTGCCATCTGGGAAATCATACTACTATAACATAATAGTAAACAGGTAGAAAAAGTTGGCTTTCAATACAGCAAAAATCAGCAAAATGTGATGGGAGGCCTTCATTTTAAATGAATGCTGCATGTTTAGCTCAATTACCTCTAAGCATAATTGACATACAAATTGATATTATACTAGATATTTCTGGTTTTGAGTGTCAGCATAATTTTGAGTGGAGAAAAAATACACTTACACCTTTATCTGTGGTGAGATGCTCCCTCTCTCTATGTAAAGAAAATTGAAAAATGAATTGTGTTGTTTCAGAAAAGCAAGATTAGATTTCTTTGGTTTAATAAATGTAAATTATTTACTTATTGGAAGTAGGTAAGGGGAAGATCGTGATCACAGCTAATGATTATTGAGTCCTTGAAAAATACCAGATACTCTTCACTTAAATCATTTTTAGATTAACTGGCATTATTATAAACCTGTTTTACCAGTGTAGACATTCTTGTAGTCACCTGGCCTTTAATATGCCATATGCTATATAGTCAAGATTTGAACCCAGTGAGATATAGCTAGAGCAGCATGCTTTGGCTCACTACACCATGATGCCTCCATAGAACCCCACGGTTTTCATTGGTGCTGCTTGTTCTCTTTTCTCAACTGTGAAAACATCTGAGACTTTGCAGGTGACTCAGAGAAGTGGAAAGGAAATTGCAGTACCTTTCCTGATAATACTAGGGATAGGAAAGTGACTGCAAACATTGAGCACAATTTTAAGAGTAAGAAATGCTTGGACTCACTGTTTCTTGAATTGCATAGTGCAGAATATGAATTCAGGTAGTGGCTGACTTTGTCCTTCAACTGTATAAAAAAGGTGGTAGACTCCAGGAGGGAATCTGAGAGAAGTTTTTTTTTTTTTTTTTTTTTTTTAATTTTTTAATTATTACTTTTGTAACCTGTGACACCTGCACGTGCAGTTTCTGTGATCCTCTTTAACCATAAACGTTATGGAACAAGTTGATAAATAGTCCATCACCTAGAAAACAGTTATGAAGAACAGGCCTCATCTGTGAAAGAAAACAAAACTCAACTTCAATAATGTCTATGATTTTGGAAAAGAAATTCTCCCTTATGCTTTTCACAGTTATAGAAATCTCAGGTACAAAAATAATCCTTCTCATGTACTTCTCATAGATATTAGCATATACATTTTTTAAAATAATGAGAATGTTTTAAATGTTACAATGAAACAAAATATAAGAAGACATGATAGTTATATTTCAATAATACACATATGTACAAAGTAGTAAAAATCATATGTTGTAATAGATGGAGCAGGGTAATTTGGTTCAAAGTATTTAGCACATGTTCATTAATCTAGATTAATACATTGTATATTTTATTGAGATAGAAATAATATTTTTATTTAATAATTATATAAGAACATAGCTAATTTTCAAATTTATACATTATTTCCTCAGAATCTGAAACTAAAATTTAGTTTTAACTGTATTGTCAGCTTAGCTTTTCTTTTCAGGGATATGTACTTTAGGTCAGCTTAGTAATATCCAGAATTTGTACATGTAAAATTTAGCAGGATTTTAAGATATACAGATATTCTCAATAAAGTATTAAATGAATGATAAATTAATGAAAATTAATGATAAAAATAATACTAACAATAATCATGGAGACTTATTATGTGATTATCCTTGAAATACCAAAGAATTGGCACAATGATGGGATTTTTTTAGATTAAATGATTTAAGTAATTGCTTCAATCTTCTGTTAGACTTTCCTAAACTAGATTCTTAGGACTTTATGATGTGTGGTAGTTAAGAGTATACAGAATGGAAGAAATAACATCCAGTAAGTTGTTTGCTTAACATACTTATCACAGTTCTCACTTATAAGCTAATTTAAGCAATCATTTTTAGGTATACATGTTCTAAGCTAAATCTATCATGATTTTATTTTCTGAACTCAAAGAAGATAAACCTAAATTCTACTGAAGATATTGTTATCAATCTCACTGTCTCATAAGCTTGCTAATATTTAGATATTTTGATTGATTGATAGATACATACATACATAAATATTGAATAAATATAGAAATAGACATACCTAGAAATAGATCTGCCTTTTTTAATGAGGCTTTATCTCATAGTAACTTGAGCACAAAGAAAGGATGACTGTAGTATCCATAGTAATAATATACAGGAGTAATCCTATTTCACTGAAGTACATTTATGAAAGGATAACATTATACTACATTAAAAGACATAAATTATGATGATACTGATGAATGGATTTGTTAGAGAAAATACGTAAAATGGTATTCAATATATGAGAATCATTTAATACTAAAAATTTTATTTTTTTCACTAACTTCTATGAAACTTTCTTTCTTTTTTTTTTTTTTTTTTTTTTCTGGGATTTGACTTCTCCATTTGGGGAGCTGTCATTTTGACAGGGGTTAACACTAAAGATCATCTTTCTGGAGGGCCATTTTACTAGAAAGCTTGAAGACAGTTGTGGTGAGATTTGCTTCATATTAAACCCAGTTTAGAGGAGAGTACAAAGTCCCAAGGTATACTGTTAAACAGGGCATTTCAAAGTAACATCTTGCTTGGTTGTCACTTTGAACTGCTATATCTTTATATTTTTGAAGCAGTTTTCTTTCCCTCTGCCATTAAAGGTATTAATTGTAAATGCTTGAGAAGCACTTGTAACAAAGCACCTCTGCTTCTACTATCATTTATTTAGTTTTAGCTTTCAAGACAGAGAAATAACTGTTGTTTTACTTTTTATATAACAGCACTTTAAAATGTTTATTTGTATGCTTTCCTAAACAATGTCAAAAAGCCATCTCCATCAGAGATCTTTCAGGTTATTGCAAACATCAAAAATTGTCCATATGTGCTGAATTACTTTCACACTATATGAAAGCTTCAGATTTTCCTTACAATTTTTCCCAATCTAGAATTTTGATATATTTACAGTGACAAAGCGGGATGTGGATACACATGTTCTTCTTTCTAAATTGAAAAGATTAAAAATCTACATGGTTTAAGTAGCCCAGACCTTTGGTATCCAAATATAGATGAATTAATCATCAATGACTAATATATATATTATATAGTTTGAATTTTATTAATTTGTATAATGAAGGGAACTTCAGACTGTTGCATTCCATGGAAAATCAATCATCTTATGTGCAGTGTTTACTTCCCAGCTTTGCAACTATAGTGACTGGAAATGATAAAGTAGTTCCCAGAATTTCAGTGTTAATTACCGTGTAGTACATCACTGGGGCCCTTGTTTTAGAAAAGAAAAGTTTTTCGAGATTTGTATTACATTGACATCTACTTTAAATGCAGTTTCATTCTATAAGAAACACATTTTTTTCCACAATGTTGATTTTGAGTATTTTCTTACTAAACTATATCAAAGATATTTAATGTTTATTTATAAAAACATGTTTTGAAAGAAATGAAGAAATGAATCACTCTAATAAATATTTTAAAATTGTTTTGCATCTAGGATATTGTAGCTCTTTTCATGATACTCTGTCAGTTTTCCCCTTTGGGGCCTCCAAGAAATTCATTTCCCAGTTTATGAGGAAGGCCATTCACAGCTTCATCACTCAATTGGGAATTGTCCTCAACCACAGGAAACTTTATAGGTCAAGAGTATGACCATTGTGTGAACGCATCCTGAAGTCCATTGTTGTTCTATGGTGGGATACCAAAGTTGAACCCATAGGACTCAATTTGGAACAATGTTGAAGGCTCATTTTAAGTCCAGAGCTGTTTATAGAATCAGCAGAATCCTCCATTGTCACCTTATTGTTTGGCAGCATCCCACTCTATTTAATCCTGCATTTTTCACTTATTTACAGGTGTGTATCTCAAGAGCACTCCACATCAAAGATTCTGCCTGCAATCTTCCACTTCAAGGTCTGTTCCACGAAACCTGTTTAACACAGTTATGCATAGAGTGGTCTTAGGAAGCTGACTCTAAAGTAAAAATTTAGAGTTGGATCTTTTGCTGACATACTGAATATTCATAAGAGCATATGATACATTTGTCTACCATAAACATGTCATTTCAAAACACCCTCAAAGTTGCCTTGTAGAATATCACTTTAAAACTAGTGTGTAGGAATATTTCATATCAGTTATTCAGTCTTCTCAATATCTGAATCCAGGTCAGGCGCAGTGGCTCACGCCTGTAATCCCAGAACTTTGGGAGGCAGAGGAGGGTGGATGACGAGGTCAGGAGATGGAGACCATCCTGGCTAACACGGTGAAACCCCGTCTCTACTAAAAATACAAAAAATTAGCCAGGTGTGATGGTGGGTGTCTGCAGTCCCAGCTACTGGTGAGGCAAGAGAATGGTGTGAACCTGGGGGGCGGAGCTTGCAGTGAACTGAGATTGTGCCACTGCACTTCAGCCTGGATGACAGAGTGAGACTCCGTCTCAAAAAAAAAAAAAAAAAAAAAAAAAATCTGAATGCACATTAATCTTCTGCTTTCAGATACATTAATTTTTATTTACATTTATTCCAAAGTAGGAAATACCAGCATAAAAATAAATTATTTGAAACAAATCACATTGTTGTCCCGTTTTTACCATTGCTCATATGTAGAAGATATTGTGTTTAACAAAAAATAAAAATAAAATAAAAAAAATAAGAGATACAGAAACCACCATTTATTAACTGATGCTTACTGGAAGCTTTAGAAGGATTTTCTTATTTAACTTTCAATCAAGATTTTCATGGACATTTTTGTTATTGACAAATAATTTTAATTTATCAAATCATCACAGCAAATTATAGATGCCACTATTAACAGATTTTTTTTTTTTAAAAAAACCTCATTCATAGAAAACGTTAATGATATGGTTTGGATCGTTGACCCCATCAAATCTCATGCTGAGTTGTAATCCCCAGTGTAGGAAGTAGAGCCTGGTGGGAGGTGATTACATTTATGCCGGTGGAGTTCTCATGAATGGTATAGCACCATTCCCTTGGTGCTGTCTTGTGATTGAGTTTTCATGAGATTTAGTTGTTTAAAAGTTGTGGCACCTTCCCCATCTCTCTCTTGCTCTTCCTGCAGCCATGGGAAGAGCTGTTCCCCCTTTGCCTTCTGCCATGATTGTAAATTTCCTGAGGCCTCCTCAAAAGCTGAGCAGATGTCAGCATCATGCTTCCTTAACAGCCAATGGAATTGTGAGTCAATTAAATCTATGTTCCTTATAAATTACTAGCCTTCGATTTTTTTCTTCATAGCAGTGAGGAAATGAAGCAATTCAACCAGTAAAGCACAAATGCCATAAAAATAGCAAATAGCACAAGAAGATAGCTAACCAAGATTAGGGGATTCCAGAACCTAAGGATTTCTGAAAGCATAGGTTTTAAAGAGTGTAAAGAAACTAAGTCTGGGACACATTTGGGAACTCAATTACATAAGAAATAAAAATAACATATAGACCATTTAAATTTAGAAGAGGAGGAGGAGAGGAGAAAGACAAAGAAGAGGAGGAAGATGAAGAAGGGGAAGACATTCTAGTTTAGCACATTTACTGCAGTCTATAGGGAAAGCTCAGTTATACCACTTCCCCACTAACCCTAAGAGGAGCTCTAATGTTCATAAGAGGTTTTCTCAAGGATGCAAATAAATCCTCAGGGATACAAAATAGGGTGGGATAACAAGCAATAGAGGGATGTGTTTGTGTGTATGTGTGTGTGTGTGTTAGACAATTAGATGAAAAATTTTATTTTATTGTTTGATACATCATTATTTGGTTTGGAATCTCTCTCTCTCTCTCAATTTTCTCTTTCTCTCCCTCTCTCTTTTTTTTTCTTTCTCACTTTCTTCACTTCACTTCATGAAACACACACAAGTATCAATAGCTGAATCGATCAAGCAGAAAGAAGAATATCATTGATTGAAGATCAACTTAATGAAATAAAGTGAGAAGACAAGATTAGGAAAAAAAAAAAAAAAAGAATAAAAAGGAACAAACAAAGTCTCCAAGAAATATGGGACTGTGTGAAAAGACCAAGCATACATTTGATTGGTGTACCTGAAAGTGACAGGAGAATGGAACCAAGTTGGAAACACTCTTGAGTTTATTATCCAGGAGAACTTCCCCAACCTAGCAAGACAGGCCAACATTCAAATTCAGGAAATACAGGGAACACACAAAGATATTCCTCGAGAAGAGCAACCCCAAGACACATAATCATCAGATACATCAAGGTTGAAATGAAGGAAAAAATACTAAAGGCAGTCAGAGAGAAAGGTCAGGTTACCCACAAAGGGAAGCCCATCGGACTAACAGTGGATTTCTTAGCAGAAACCCTACAAGCCAGAAGAGACTGGGGGACAATATTCAACATTCTTAAACAAAATAATTTTCAACCCAGAATTTCATATCCAGCCATACTAAACTTAATAAGTGAAGGAGAAATAAAATCCTTTACAGACAAGCAAATGCTGAGAGATTTTGTCACCACCAGGCCTGCCTTACAAGAGAGAGCTCCTGAAGGAAGCACTAAACATGGAGAGAACAATTGGGACCAGCCACTGCAAAAACATACCAAATTGCAAAGAACATCAAAAAGATGAATAAACTAATGGGCAAAACAGTCAACTAGCATCATAATGACAGGATCAAATTCACACACAACAATATTAACTTTAAACATAAATAGACTAAACTCCCCAATTAAAAGACACAGGACAGACTGGCAAATTAGGTAATAATTCAAGACCCATCAGTGTGGTGTATTCAGGAGACCCATCTCATGTGCAAAGACACACATAGGTTCAAAATAAAATAATGGAGGAAAATTTACCAGGCAAATGGATAGAAAAAAATGAAAAATGCAGGAGTTCCAATATCATTGATTGAAGGTCAACTAAATGAAATACAGTGAGAAGACAAGATTAGAAAAAAATAATAAAAAGGAACAAACAAAGCCTCCAAGAAATATGGGACTATGTGAAAAGACCAAACATATGTTTGATTGCTGTACCTGAAAGTGACGGGGAGAATGGAAATAGATTTTAAACTAGTGAAGATCAAAAGAGACAGAAAAGGACATTACATAATGGTGAAAGGATCAATACAGCAAGAAGAGTTAAATATCCTAAATGTATATGCACCCAAAACAGGAACACCCAGATTCATAAAACAAGTTCGTAGAGACCTACAAAGGGACTTACACTCTCCCACAATAATAGTGGGAGACTTTAACACCCCACTGTCAACATTAGACAGATCAATGAGACAGAATATTAACAAGGATATGCAGGACTTGAACTCAGCTCTGGACCAAGTGGATCCAATAGACATCTATAGAACTCTCCACCCCAAATCGACAGAATACAGATTCCTTTCAGCTCCTCATCTCACTTATTCTAAAATTGACCACATAAAAAATTGGAAGTAAAACACTCCTCAGCAAACGCAAAAGAATAGAAATCATAACAAACAGTCTCTCAGACCACAGAGCAATCAAAATAAAACGCAGGATTAAAAAACTTACTCAAAACCGCACAATTACATGGAAACTGAACAACCTGCTCCTGAATGACTACTGGGCAAATAATAAATAGAAGACAGATATAAAGTTGTTCTTGTAAACCAATGAGAATGAAGACACAATGTACCCATATCTCTGGGACACATTTAAAGCAGTGTGTAGAGGGAAATTTATCGCACTAAATACCCAAAAGAGAAAGCAGGAAAGATCTAAAATTGACAGCCTAACATCAAATTACAAGAACTAGAGAATTCAAAAGCTAGTAAAAGACAAGAAATAACTAAGATCAGAGCAGAACTGAAGGAGATAGAGACACAAAAAAACCCTTCCAAAAATCAGTGAATCCAGGAGCTGATTTTTTGAAAGACCAACAAAATAGATAGACTGCTAGCCAGACTAATAAAGAAGGAAAGAGAGAAGAAGCAAATAGATGCAATAAGAAATGATATAGAGGATATCACCACTGATCCCACAGAAATACAAACTACCATCAGAGAATACTATAAACATCTTTACACAAATCAAATAGAAAATCTAGAAGAAATGGATAAATTTATGGACTCGAGCACCCTCCCAAGTCTAAACCAGAAAGAAGTCGAATCCCTGAAGAGACCAACAACTAGTTTTGAAATTGACACAATAATTAATAGCCTACCACCCCAAAAAGTCCAGGACCAGAAGGATTCACAGCCGAATTCTACCAGAGTTAAAAAGAGGAGCTGGCACCATTTCTTCTGAAACTATTCCAAGCAATAGAAAAAGAGGAACTCCTCCTTAACTCATTTTAAGAGTCCAGCATCATCAGGATACAAAAACCTGGAAGACACACAACAAAAAAGGAAATTTCAGGCCACTATCCCTGATGAACATCAATGTGAAAATCCTCAATAAAACACTGGAAAACTGAATCTAGCAGCACATCAAAAAGTTTACCCACAAGATCAACTTGGCTTCATACCTGGGATGCAAGGCTAGTTCAACATACACAAATCAATGAACATAATTCATCACATAAACAGAACCAATGACAAAAATCACATGATTATCTCAATAGATGCAGAAAAGGCCTTTGACAAAATTCAACAGCCCTTCATGCTAAAAACTCTCAATAAACTAAATATTGATGGAATGTATCTCAAAGTAATAAGACCTATTTAGGACAAATCCACAGCCAATATCATACTGAATGGGGAAAAATTGGAAGCATGCCCTTTGAAAACTGTCACAAGACAAGATGCTCTCTCTCATCACTCCTATTCAACGTAGTATTGGAAGTTCTGGTCAGGGCAGCCAGGCAAGAGAAAGAAAGGGTATTCAAATAGGAAAAGAGGAAGTCAAATTGTTTCTGTTTGCAGATGATGTGACTGAATATCTAGAAAGCCCCACCATCTCAGCCCAAAATATCTTTAAGCTGATAAACAACTTCTGCAAATACTCAGGGTACAAAATCAATGTGCGAAAATCACAACCATTCCTATATACAAATAAGAGACAAACAGAGCACCAAATCACAAGTGAACTTCCATTCACAATTGCTACTAAGAGAATAAAATACCTAGGAATACAATTTACAAGGGATGTGAAGAATCTCTTCAAGGAGAACTGCAAACCACTGCTGAAGGAAATAAGAGAGGACACAAATAAATTGAAAAACATTCCATGCTCATGGATAGGAAGAATCAATATCATGAAAATGGCCATACTGCCCAAAGTAATTTATACATTCAATGCTATGCTAATCAAGCTACCACTGACTTGCTTCACAGAATTGGGAAAACCTACTTTAAACTTCATATAGAACTCAAAAAGAGCTTGCAGAGCCAAGAAAATCCTAAGCAAAAACAACAAAGCTGGAAGTATCATGCTTCCTGACTTCAAACTATATTACAAGGCTACATTAAACAGAACAGCATGGTACTGGTACCAAAACAGACACATAGATCAATGGAACAGAACAGAGGCCACAGAAATAACACCACACATCTACAACCATCTGATCTTTGATGAACCTGACAGAAAGAAGTAATGGGAAAATGATTTCCTATTTAATAAATGGTGTTGGGAAAACTGGCTAGCCATATGCAGAAAACTGAAACTGAACCCCTTCCTTACACCTTATACAAAAATCATCTCAAGATGGATTAAAGACTTAAACATAACACCTAAAACCATAAAAATACCAGAGGAAAACCTGGACAGTACCATTCAGGACGTAGGTATGGGCAAAGACTTTATGTCTAAAACACCAAAAGCAATGGCAACAAAAGCCAAAGTTGGCAAATAGGGTCTAATTAAACTGAAGAACTTGTGTACATCAAAAGAAGCCATCATTACAGTGAACAGACAATGCAGAGAATGTGAGAAAATTTTTGCAATCTATCCGTCTGACAAAGAGTTAAATCCAGAATCTACAAAGAACTTAAACAAATTTACAAAAAAAAAAAAAGAAAAAGAAAAAGAAAAAATCAAACATCCCCATCAAAAAGTGGGCGAAGGATATGAACAGACACTTCTCAAGAGAAGACATTTATGCAGCCAACAAACACATGAAAAGAAGCTCATCATCACTGGTCATTAGAGAAATGCAAATCAAAACCAAAATGAGATACCATCTCATGCCAGTTAGAATGGCGATCATTAAAAAGTCAGAAAATAATGATGCTGGAGAGAATGTGGAGAAATAGGAATGCTTTTACACTGTTGATGGGAGTGTAAACGAGTTCAACCATTGTGGAAAACAGTGTGGTGATTCCTCAAGGATCTAGAACTAGAAATACCATTTGAACCAGTAATCCCATTACTGGATATATACCCAGAGGATGATAAATTATTCTACTATAAAGACACATGTACACGTATGTTTATTGAGGCACTATTCACAATAGCAAAGACTTGGAACCAACCAAAATATCCATCAATGATAGACTGGATAAAGAAAATGTGGCACATATACACCATGGCATACTCTGCAGCCATAAAAATGGATGAGTTCATGTCCTTTGCAGGAACATGAATGAAGCTGGAAAGCATCATTCTCAGCAAACTAACACAAGAACAGCAAAACAAACACCGCATGTTCTAACTCATAAGTGAGAGTTGAACAAGGAGAACACATGGGCACAGGGAGGAGAACATCACCTACTGGGGCCTTTTGGGGGATTGGGGGCCAGAGGAGGGATAGCATTCGGAGAAATACCTAATGTAGGTGACGGGTTAATGGGTGCAGCAAACAACCATGGCACATGTACACCTATGTAACAAACCTGCACGTTCTGCACATATACCACAGAACTTAAAGTATAATTGAGAGAGAGAGAGAGAGAGAGAGAGATTATAATCTTCTATTTCCTGTTCCTTGGAAGACTTGCTTTTGGATACTACCACTATGCCATGGAGAACATAAGATGTTCTGTACAGACTCTCATTTGGACAGGAAGTGAGGCTCCTGACGGACAGATATGGCTGAATTGCCAACTGACAGCATCCATCAACCACATCTGTGATCTATCTTGAAAATTATACCTGCAACCCCAATTGAATTTCCTCAGCTGACCTGATTGACATAGAGATGAGGCCTTCACACTGGGCCCTGCCCAAAATTCAGTTTCAGAAACAAGATAAATTATTTTGTTTTAAGCCATGAAACTTGAACAGGGCAATTTATAACGAAGAAGCAAATAATAACAAATGATCTACCAAGTTAGGGAAAGATCCCACACTCATTTCATTTTGCTTCATGCTGTGATTTTTCAGCTCTATCAGGTCATTTATGTTCTTCTCTAAACTGGCAATTCCTCTAATCATTTTTCAAGATTCTTACCTTCCTTGCATTGGGTTAGAACATGCTCCTTTAGCTTGGAAGAGTTTGTTAAATTACCTACCTTCTGTAGCCTACTTCTGTCAATTCATCAAACTCATTCTCCTTCCAGTTTTGTTCCCTTGCTGGCGAGGAGTTGTGATCCTTTGGAGGAGAATAGGCATTCTGGTTTTTGGAATGTTCAGTCTTTTTTGCTCTGGTTTCTCTCCATCTTTGTGGATTTATCTACTTTTGGTCTTTGATGTTGGTGTCCTTCGGTTGAGGTCTTTGAGTTGACATGCTATTTTTTTTTTTTTTTTTTTTTTTTGAGACGGAGTCTTGCTCTGTCGCCCAGGCTGGAGTGGTGTAGTGGTGCGATCTCGGCTCACTGCAACCTCCACCTCCTGGGTTCATGCCATTCTCCTGCCTCAGCCTCCTAAGTACCTGGGACTACAGAAGCCCACCACCATGCCTGGTTAATTTTTTGTATTTTTAGTGGAGACGGGGTTTCACAGTGTTAGTCAGGAAGGTCTGGATCTCCTGACCTTGTGACCCGCCCTCCTTGGCCTCCCAAAGTGCTGGGATCACAGGCTGAACCACTGCGCCCAGCCGCTATTCCTTTTTTTTTGTTATTTTTCCTTCTGACAGTCAGGCCCCTCTGCTGCAGGCTGGAATTTGCTGGAGGTCCACTCCTGACCCTGTGCCCTGGGTATCACCAGCAAAGGATGCAGAACAGCGAAGATTGCTGCCTGTTCTTTCCTCTGGAAGCTTTGTCCCAGTGGGGCACCTGCCAGATGCCAGCCAGAGCAGTCTCATATGAGGTGCGGTGTCTTTCAGCCCCTACTGGGGGGTGCCTCCCAGTCAGGATACAGGGGAGTCAGGACCCACTTGAGGAGTCAGTCTTGGGAGGTGACAATGTGCTAGCAGCCCTCACTTTTTCAGTGCCTCCTCAGCCTCTGGCCTCGGCATCCACTCTGGCAGAGCTTGAGGAGCCCTTCAGCCCGCCACAGCACCATGGGAGCCCCTCTCTGAGCTGGCTGAGGCCAGAGCCTCCTCCCTCTGCTTGTGGGGTGATGTGGAAGGAGAGGCGAGGGTGGGAACCAGAGTTGCGCTCGCAGGCCAATGTGAGTTCAGGTGGGCGCGGGCTCCGCCACCTCGCACACAGAGTAGAAGGCCAGCACTACAGGTCCAGGGCAGAGAGGGGCTTAGCACCCAGGCCAGCAGCTGCGGAGTTTGCCAGGTGTCCCCCAGCAGTGCTGGCCCACTGGTGCTGCACTCAAATTCTCCTGGAACTTAGCTGACTTCTGGCGGGGCAGGGCTCCTGACCTCAGCCTGCCATGTCTGAGCTCCTCCCGTGCAGAGGGCTCCCACGCATCCTGAGCCTCCCAGATGGGCGCCACCCCTTGATTCTTGGCCCTGGTCCCCTTGGTCCCCTGGACAGCCCAAGGGCTGAGGAATGAAGGCACGGTTAGGGACTGGCAGGCAGCTCCCCCTGCAGCCCTAGTGCAGGATCCAGTGGATGAAGCCAGCTGGGCTCCTGAACTGGATGGGAACCTGAAGAACTTTTATATCTAGCGGGAGGATCCTATGTACAACAATCAGCACTCTGTGTCTAGCTCAGGGTTTGTAAATACACCAATCAGCACTCTTTGTCTAGCTCAGGGTTTGTGAATTCAACAATTCCTACTCTGTATCTAGATAACCTAGTGGAGACTTGGAAGGCTAGTACTCTGTGACTCTGTCTAGTTCAAAGATTGTAAATGCACCAATCAGTACTCTATGTCTAGCTCAAGGTTTGTGAATACACCAATTGATACTCTGTATCTAGCTAACTCTGTATCTAGCTAACTAGCACTCTGTGACTCTGTGTCTAGCTCTAGGATTGTAAAGGTACCAGTCAGTACACTGTCAAAATGGACCAACCAACTCTCTGTAAAGTGGACCAATCAGCACTCTGTCAAAACGGACCAATCAGCTCTCTGTAAAGTGGACCAATCAGCTCTCTGTAAAATGGACCAGTCAGCAGGATGTGGGTGGTGCCAGATAAGGGAATAAAAGCAGGCTGCCCAAACCTGCCAGCAGCAAGCAGTAGGATCCCATTCAGCAGTGTGGAATCTTTGTTCTTTTGCTCTTTGCGATAAGTGGCTACTGCTCACTCTTTGGGTCCATGCTGCCTTTATGAGCTGTAACACTCAGCTTTGCTGCAGTTTCACTCCTGAAGCCGGCGAGACCACCAACCCACCTGGATGAATGAACAATGCCAGATGTGCTGCCTGTAAGAGGTGTAACATTCACCATGAAGGTCTGCAGTTTCACTCCTGACAGTGAGACCATGAACCCACCAGAAGGAAGAAGCTCCAGACACATCTGAATGTCTGAAGGAACAAACTCTGGACATTCCATCTTTAAGAACTGTAACACTCACTGCCAGGGTCCGTGTTCATTCTTGAAGTCAGTGAGACCAAGCACCCACCAATTCTAGACAGTCTCACCCTCAGCATAGCTTGAGCTCTGTGCTGGGAGGTCTGCTCCTGCTCCTGCCTTCAGAGTGGTCAGGCAGGGACGTTTAAGTCTGCTGAAGATGCGCGCACAGCTGCCTCTTCCCCCAGCTGCTCTGTACCAGGAAGATGGGGGTTTTACCTGTAAGTCCCTGTCTGGGCCTGCTGTCTTTATTTCAGAAATTCCGTGCCCAGAGAGGAGAAATCTGGCAGTCTGTCCACAGCAGCCATGCTGAGCTGCAGTGGGGCTCCGCAGAGTTAAAACTTCCTGGCTGCTTTGTTTACACTGTGAGCCTAAAACTACCTTCTCAAGACTCAGCGATGGTGGACACCTCTCCCCCCACCAAGCTCAAACATGGCATGTTGATCTTAGATTGCTACTGTGCTGGCAGTAAGAATCTCAAGCCAGTGGATGTGAGTTTATTGGGCTATGTAGGGGTGGGACCCGCCGAGATAGACCACTTGGCTCCCTGGCTTCAGTACCCCTTTCCTGCGGAGTGAACGGCGGTTCTGTCTCTCTGTCATTCCTGGCGCCTCTGCGGTATGGGAGGGGGAGGGAGGAACTACTGCAACTAGTTCGGTGTCTGCCCAAATGGCTGCCTAGTTTTGTGGTTGAAACCCAGGGCACTTGTGGGGTAGGACCAGAGGGAGTCTCCTGTTCTGCAGGTTGTGAAGACCCTGGGACAAGAGCAGTATCTGGGCTAGAGTGCACCATTCCTCAGGCTCAGTCCCTCATGGCTTCCCTTGGATAGGGGAGAAAATTCCCCCCACCCCTTGTGCCTCCCGGGTGAGGCAACACCCCAGCCTGCTTTGGCTCCTCCTGCACAGCTGCACCCAGTGTCCAAGCAGTCCCAACGAGATGAACCGGATACCTCAGTGGGAAATGGAGAAATTACCCACTTTCCGTGTCGATCTCGCTGGGAGCTGCAGACTGGAGCTGTTCCTATTGGGCCATCTTGCCAGCAATCCGCCCAAGATGCTAATCTCTTAAGACCTGGAACCAGAAACTGGCACAGCATAGCTTCTATCCTGTTCCATTTGTCAAAGTAGTAACAGAGACTGCCCGTATTTAAGAAGAGTGGCATAGACCAAATTTCTTAATGTGAGGAGGGTCAAAAACTTATGCCTATTATTAATCCACTAGAACCTTGAAGCAACAAGGTTAAATATTTATTGGGATATATATGTGTGTGTATATATGTACACATATATATTTACTGAGATATAATATACAAGCACAGTATGTGTGTGTATTATATATAAGTGGGAATTACAGAAATCATCCTGGGTTCTTAGTCTTACTTGGAGAAAGAATTCTGCCAAGTGAATGATTTAGACAAAAAGAGGATTTATTGAAAGAATATAGAGAGCAGAGTTATCTAGGGAGACAGTACACTCTGAAAAGATGTGGCAGAGCAGGCTGCTGAAGGGTGTGAGCCAGCAGCCCTCCAAGAGATCTATGTTGGATTTTTATGATGTTGAATTTTTCCTTGAAGTTCCCACCTCTGTCTTAAGTCTCTGCCTTTTTTCTTTTCCTGGTTTTTCCATTCCTACCTTAAGTCCCTTCCTTTTCCCTGCCTAGTTCCCACCCCAGGCTTGTGGGGCCATCCCTTACTGCTAGTTCGTGCACATGTCCCAGCCAGTGTTGGATACTAATTGTGTCATGTATCTTTTAGGAATTTCCCCTTAGCCCTCTTCCCCCTTGTTACCATGTACCTAGCTACATGCTAACATTTTAACTGCAGAGTCAACAATGATTGGGCATCTTAATGGGCACTCCTTTCTGCATAGGTATTCTCCCTCCTCTCTGTTCATATCTAGCATGCATATTTTCGCTGATTTGTGGAAGATTTTCCAGACTTCACTTGTATCGGAGGGTCCCACTCTTGCTCATGTCCAGCTTTGTGCCTACTCAACAACATATATATGTTATCAGATCATATGCACATTTGGGAATATAAATACCTTATACATCTCTGCTGCTTCTCTGTGTCTTAGATTCATTTTATTCTATCCATCTCTCAAGAGTTAAACTGGTATATGACTTATGAAGCCAGTATTATAGGTCCAGGCTAAAGAGGTTAAGTAGACTGTTTTCACTGTGTTTAAACCTGGAAATACAAAAGTAAACCTTCAAACTTCCACTAAATTTGGAGAGTTCTTAAGTTTAGTATTCCATATAAGGAAAGGGTTGTGATTGGAAAGTTCTTTAAGAAAAGAAAAAGGTGACAGATAAAAATGGCAGAATATTTTAAACTTTACATTTAATATCCTCATGAAGCATAAATTACCCAGGTCACCACAGGATTTTTACTTTCAAATGTTATACACCCGGTCCTTTCATCATCTGCCTGGCCTCTGAATGCATCTATGTTTGCCATCCTTATCACTGTACTATAATGTCTAAGCACTATCTATTCATATGAGGTACCAGGTATGTCCCGTGTGCATAGAGCACTTGGAAATTTATGGCCATAGTAGGAGTGAAGAATTCAAATTCCCTGACCCTGAAAACCCCTTCCTTGAAAACAGTCGTGGCAATTGTCATATGCGAGGTTGACTCAGACATCTTATTTGCTAAGAGACGTTTATTACTGCAGGTTTGATCTGAGTTATAAATATATAGTGAGCAGTAAAAATGACTTTAAATCAGGATTCACCATGTTTGGTCTTGATGTATAGACATTTTCTAAATAAATATACTAACTCACCAATAGTTATTTTGATAAAACCAGAAGTTTTTCAAGGAACAGTGGTCTTCATATCCTGTAGTCAATTTGTTTTATTTTATAGGTGATAAATATGAGGTGCAAAATCAAATGACTTGTCTAATCATGTAATTTATGGTAAAGGCGAGAATAAAAGTTAGGTATCTTATTAACATTATAAGCTTATAAGGATAAAGCTTAATATTTCAATATATTAATATTGAAACACCAAAACAATTTGTATGTCAATATCCTTCTAATTTTGAAGTACAAAGTTTGGACCATCAGTCCCTTTTACAGAGACATATTTTGGGAGTAGTGTAGCTTCTTTTGATATAATGTTTTATATTTCTTTTTAATAATGTGTTATTCCAAAGAGAGAGTGTAAAGTTGTTTGAGAAAATCGGCATTTCCCAAAACTAAAGTAAATCTGAAAGGGAGAGAAAGTGTGTATTTCTCCACCTTAGGATTTTCACATTTTCATGAAGTCTAAAAAGCAGCTTTATGGAATTTATCTAGCTTCTAATTACTTTGATTGCAACTAGTGATATGTAAATTACGCCTCTTTTTTATGAGTAGCAAGAAGATATTATGTACAGATTGAAATCACAGGGAGTTGGATTTAAAACTAAGTGACCTCTCTGCTTTTCAGTATTTTTGCCTAGCTTAAGTGTTTGGAGATTAGGGATACTATATCCATCTCACCTGAAATATCAGATGCCCTTAAATGGATAATAGTTTTTTACCATTGGTTCTAAAAAAAAAAAAAAAAAAAAAAAAAATTGAAATTGGCTAAGCGGATTGTTTAAACCCTCTAAGGTATCTAATACAGAATATATATCAACATGAAACCACATTAAAAAACAGAAATACAGATAACTGAATGGCTACATCTTCTAGGAATATCCAGCCCTGCATGCAAAAACAGTAATCTTTTACTTACATGATGCCCTTAAATTGTAGTTCTTAGGCTGATGTCCTTTAATTTAAGAACTAGCTGCTAATAATGGTAGTTCTTAAATCATAATGGCTTCAGAAATCACTGATATTTGCTTCACTCAGTGAGATATTTCTCAAATAGATACAAGTTCCAACTTTCTCAGATAGATAACAATGAGGTCTTTCTCAAATAGATGTATTAACCTCTGTGCTAATGGACTATTAGGAAAAAGCTGATTAACCCTTCAATGCTTTTTAGCCCTGTAACGCTGAAGTTAAGTCTAATAATGATCACTGCCAGCTGAAAGTATTATGAAAAATCAAGTTTCTGATTATGACTTTGTAGGAGTAAACTATTCACTTAATTTATGTTTTTAAGTATGAAAATTTTATATCTGCATCTAAATTTAAGAAAATTTCTAAGTCTTTTGAGTTGATTGAAGCTAGATTATGGAAGTTATGTCAACTAATTGTTGGAAAAAATTACAATGGCTTACATCTTTAAGTGAAGACACTTTAAATTTAAAAAAGTACTCTAACAAGTAAAATGTCCTTTCATAAGCATTTATAGCCTCAAGGTGACCAGCAATGGTCTCTGGACATACTGAAACATTATTTTAATAAATAAAGATAAAAACTCAGCTTTTTAAGGAACAAAGTAGAGAGTAATTATAGAAGTAAAAAAATTGATAAAAATTAATTTAAGTGTTTTGTCTTTCTTTATAAATCAGAGTAATAATTGTAATAATTAATCCACAGTTTTTAACTCTCAAAGCACTTATATCAACAGCTCCTCACATTTTCAAGTTTCCTGCTAAACTAAGGAATTTTGAAGTAGAATTAAAGGTATTTGAGATATCTTATGTATTTTTTAATGTAATAAGGGTAGATGATGGCAAGATGTTTTTCTAAACTCTAAATTCTGCCATTGTACTCAAAGATCTCTTCTAGAGCATATATATAAATTTCAAGACTGACTTTTCCCATATAACACATTTCTTTCAAACATTTTGTATAATTATTGTTTTTACTAGACTAAGAGCTTAAACAACAACTATATGACTTTATTTCAATTTTCAGTGCCAAGTACATATTAGTTGTGTTCTCATTTGTTTAAAAACTAAATTCACAATTCTGCCAGCCTTTTAAAGGCTAAGTAATCAAAACTCTGAAGTCAAACTGTCTTGGCCTTATATCCCATATCTCTTAGATATCTGTCTTAGTTTACTTACCTGCAAAATATTAATAGAAACAATAATAACACAAATTTCTTAAGGTTCTGTGAAGATTTAAACTGTTAATACACGTAAAAATATTGAGAAAAATGTGGGTTACCCACTAAGTATTCAATGAAAGTTGGGCAGTGGAACATAGTGGTTCTGAAAATGAACCTTGAAATCCAGTGCCTGAGATTAATCCTAGTTTTACCATGTGCTATGTGTGTAATTTTATGCTACTTAATCTCTGTATGACTCAGTGGTCAACATGCATCAAATGGAGAAAATAGTAATATTCCTACTGCTTAGAAAAATATGTGACACCTATCATTTTAAGGGTTAGCTATATATCTCAAAGAATATACCAGGAAAAGTTTTTGTTGTAACAACTGAGGCCATTCCCTTCAAACTCCTTTATAATTTGTTACTCCAGTGCACTGGGCTGAGGTTATGTGAACTAAGAAGTTAGCAACTCTTTCTAAGTAAAAGAGGGCTTATTTATCCTTTTCATCTCATTCCTGCCAGGCTTTAAAAGTAGGGCTACTTCTTTCACAGCATGATAGGATCCACTAATGTGACTCCAAAAATGAATAGTCTGCAAGATCATGTATCTTTTTTTTTTTTTTTTTTTATTTTTTTTTTTATTATACTTTAAGTTCTAGGGTACATGTGCATAACGTGCAGGTTACATATGTATACATGTGCCATGTTGGTGTGCTGCACCCATCAACTCGTCAGCACCCATCAATTCATCATTTATATCAGGTATAACTCCCCAATGCAATCCCTCCCCCCTCCCCCCTCCCCATGATAGGCCCCAGTGTGTGATGTTCCCCTTCCCGAGTCCAAGTGAGCTCATTGTTCAGTTCCCACCTATGAGTGAGAACATGCGGTGTTTGGTTTTCTCTTCTTGTGATAGTTTGCTAAGAATGATGGTTTCCAGCTGCGTCCATGTCCCTACAAAGGATGCAAACTCATCCTTTTTTATGGCTGCATAGTATTCCATGGTGTATCTTAAAAGAAGGCCAAAATTGAATTGTGAGTTCAACAGGGAGAGGGAGACGGAGTCAGAAAAGAAGAAGAGGAAGATGAAAGGAGGAGGAGGAGGAGGAGATACAGACAGACAAGAGAGAGGAGAGAAAGAGAGACAAAGAGAGAGAATGATGGAATAAAAAGATATTTAGAAAATTTAATATTTACAGCAATTTTCTTTCCTCAAATAAACAATCTACCCATAATGCTTTATGACTACTTTATTCTAAGAGTTTGCAAATATATTTTGGTTACTAGACACTTACTTCCCAAAATCAGTGGAAAAGGATCTCTAATATTTTATACTGTTTCTCTTTCTTTCTTCTTTCTTTCTTTTTTTTTTTTTTTTTTTTTT
>NC_045436.1:128585905-128625809 GCF_002776525.5 Piliocolobus tephrosceles
TTTTTTTTTTTTTTTTGAGATGAAGTCTCACTCTTGTCCCCCCGGCTAGAGTACAACGGTGCGATCTCAGCTCACTGCAACCTCTGCCTCCTGGGTTCAAGCGATTCTCCTGCCTCCCAAGTAGCTGAGATTACAGCTGTGTACCACCATGCCTGGCTAATTTTTATATTTTAAGTAGAGACGGGGTTTCACCATGTTGGCCAGTCTGGTCTCGAACTCCTGACCTCAGGTGATCCACCCACCTCGGCCTCCTAAAGTGCTGGGATTACAGGCATGAGCTACTGCACCTGACCATTTTATACTGTTTCTAAGGAGCCATGGATGACATGTAATTCTCCAGTGCCAATCTGGCTGCTCATTTACTTCAATAGTCAGAACCTTGGAAGAGGCAGTATAAGGTTTGGAGATGATGCAGGCCCTGGGAAGAAAATGTCACGAAACTCATGATTGGACCCAGTCTAATGAAACTGCAACTTGTTATCCTGTTTGACATCTGAATCCCTTGCCCAAATGCCCTCATTTTTTTTTTTTTTTTGGCTTTATCTTTGATGCTGTGCTAATTTTGCATTTATTTATCCAAATATTGATTCCTGATTTGACTCCATTAATGTACTGACTGTCTTGGCCATCTAACAATTTTCTATTCTCTTTTCTGACCATGATTTCAACAGAATTATGGTCTATTATTAACTCTGACAACTTGTTATGGTTCCTTTCTTCTAAGTTTATATCTGTTTTCCTTTATGAGTCTTCAGTGGGGGATATTATATTGAGTTTAAGTGACACTTTTATTCTAGGGGAATACAACCATAGGCAAGTCAGTCAAATGGTGAACAAACGAATTCCCCCATGAAGGCATTCCTAAGCACACAAGGGAAGCATAGACACTTGTCAGCTGTGTAGTGGTTCCACACTATAACGAGTTATACAGAGCAAAGCAATCGTGGTGTTAGTGTTGAAAGAGCAATGGAACAGATTAAAAGGGTTTTCTTTAATTACCAACCATATATGAGGCATTCCTGATTGAGCTATAACCTTGAAGCTCACCTGAAATTTGAAATTCCATATCATCACTGAACATTGTGCCTTTTCTAAGCCCTACCACACGTCCGAGTCTTCACATATTTCTAAGTCCTATCCTATTCTCACATCCCACGGTACTAGCACGACTAGTCGGTGGTACTAATAATTGAAACTGAAAGCATACAATCGCCTTTATAAGCTGCACTTAAATGTCCATGAACAAAATCAGTAGTGTCTTAATGGCCAAATCAAACTGCTAAATAGCTTTTCAAATGAGATACCAAATTCTGAAGTAACACCTTATCCTTGTTTGTCATTAATATGACAGCTGTCCCATTTCTTGAACAAAAGGATTATATGCCTGATTTTTTTTCAGTTCTTTTTTTTTTAACAAAGTTATTATTCTCATTTACAGTCATGATGACTATTAAGCTCAGATTTTAAAAAACCTTTTCATGTAGTTTATATCTTGCAAAATTAAATTGAAAGGTCAACTGAATATGTTTAATCATTTAGACAAAAATTCTTATGTATAAATTACATGAATAATAGATTAAAATTAATTCTCAAATGGAATTACCTGTGGACAAACCCCTGAACCTTCAGAACTAGGCTTAGTTCGTTCAATTATTTCAGATAATTTACAAACTCATTGTTAGGAAAAATCCTGCCTGTGTTTTTTTGTGGGTGACAGAGGAACTAATGATCTTTTCCAAAGTGAATCATTGATGTATAGCATTGCACTGCGCCAATGAAACTCCAGCTGCTTTCTCAGACCCACTTTTTATGCTTATAATTTTTCTTTGTTTCTTGTCTCCTCATCAGTAAAAGTGAATATTTCTCCAATTCCTGTGCCTTTTCTCACCCTCTCTCTTTGCCCTTGGAACAAAGTCCAGAGAATAATATGTGAAATAGTGTGTTGAACATTTGCAACACTTTTAATTCATCACCTGTAACATAGATAGTTGAGGGAAATGTCTGACAGCTGACAAAGCTTTTCTTGTCTTCAGTCCCATGGCACGATTCTAACGGTTGCAGTTTTCCCAGATGTATATGGATGCTGACTGTGCTAGTTCACATGCTGTTCTTAGCAAAATGCAATGTGTTCAATCAAGCTGGTAAACCCAGAGTCCATAAATTTATCATGCAAATGTTAGTGGTGAGAAAGCCTTCTCAAATGATGTTTATGCACGGGGAGCCACATTTGGCATCTCTTTACCACCCTGAAGTTCATGCAGTAACACCATTTTCCTGAGCACCACTCTGGCCGAGTTTCTCATAGGCATTCACAATACTGGTAGAATTTTATTTGCAATGTATAATTATAATGAAATATTTTTAATTTATGAAATGAGCACACATACCAGCAGCAGTTTTTCAAGCGTGATATATGGTGCTACATTGTTAGAAACTATACTAGAATAATACTTAGTGTCTTCTTGTAAATGAGGGCATGATGTGGGATATATGTAGAAATGTTCAACACCACTAAATTACAGTAGGAAAAAACTCAAATGTAATAATTCTGTTTATTTGCTAGTATAAATGACTGATGTTTTCCAAAGAACAAACATCTATATAAGATTGTTTGCTTCCTGAATTTCACATAGGTAAATATCAAATTTGTAGCGTATAGTCTATTGTGTTTCTTATCTATACTGCCTAGAGCACCCAAGACCGAGGACTCCTAGAATCTCCCATTTGTGTAAAATCAAATCAAAATAAATGAAAAAAGTACATAGTGAACATAATTTGTATCATAGTTATATGTTTTAAATTCCTTCAGAGACATTTTCAGTTTTTAAATAGGTGAGAATTAGGTAAATCACTGATTTTAGTTTCTTTTATTAATATTCATATATTGCATTTGTTACATGTCCATATAAACTAACAGTTTTTTGAGATCTTTCCATATGTCTGGTTCTAGGACATCTAAAATGTTTCTATTTCACTCCTCACTAGAAACTTCTGATGTAAATAATTTTATTCCCAAATTTTCTCAGTTGTCTTTTCTGACTCTTTCCTCTGTCATTTTCATTATGTTCATGAAAAGGTCCAATAAGTATTGTCCCTTTCTTAACCATGTGAAACAATTCCACTGCTGGTGCTTAACCCTACAGAAATGAAAATATATGTTCATACAAAACCTGTTCTTTAATCTATTCTATTCACAATCACTCAAAAATGGAAAGAACCCAATGTCTTTCCACAAGTGATGATACACCATCCCTGCTAAATAATGGAATCCTCCTCAGAGAAAGACAGTAAACTATGAATACATGCAACGACTTGAATTCACCTTCAAGGTATTATATTGAGTGAAAGTAACCAGTTTGGTAAGATTATATATTAAATGATTCCAATTATATGACAGGCTGAAAATCACAAATACATCAGTATTAACCAAATACTAATACTAGATTTAGGTATTGGGGGCTGGTCTAATTTTAGAGGAATAGTATGAGGGAATAGTATGAGGAAGTTTTTTTGGGGTAATGGAATTGTTTTGTATTCTCATTATGCTAGTTCATTTCATGACTCTCTACATGCTTTACATTTTATAGAAATGTACACCAAATAATACATTTTAAAATATGATAATTAAAAAAAGACTTGAAAAACACAACAAATGTAAAATAAGGTTCACAGAGTCTGGAGATTGTTTTCCTGGAAATAAGAAGAATTTTATGAAAATTATGGTAATCTTTAAATATTTTAAAGGCTACCTTATGGCTTACCCAAAATTATCCAAGTTAAGAACCTTCAATTTATTTAAAACCATTACTTGTTTCTCATAATATCATTTGTCTCATCTTGGTATGCACACTCATTTATAATTATCCTTCTCTTTTCAGCCTGCTCAGTAATCTAATTTTGTTAATTTAAAAACCAACAATTTAGGCCAGCCAGTACAATAAAGATTCCATTAATTTTAGTTTATTAAAAGAATCCTTGGTATTGTTGGTCATTTAGGGAGGTCACAAACCAGAGGAAGATTAGTAGCTGTATTCCTTTTCTTTTTTATAGAGTTGTAAGTCAGCTTCTAAATTTATTTAGTGACTGAGAGCTGCCAAGATCTTCAGTGTGGAAATTGGTGATACTTAATGCTTGAGCACATGGTTCAACATTAACATTTTAAACTTGGCATAAGTTTCAGTCTCAGAGAGAAACAGCTGCTTTGCTAAGCATTGGGGGGAAAATGATCATTAAAAGTTTTAAATAAGTGGAAAATGCTATTCTGCCTGATCATTAGGAAGTTTTGTGAAATGTTAGGAGTTGAAGCAAAGCTACCCCCACTTCATGAAATTATATGATGAATATTATAAGTGAACCAGAAAAAAAAAAAAAAAAAAAAAAACACCCAACACACACACACACACACACACACACACACACACACACACACATTCTGTCATGCATGGTATTAAAACAGAAATGTATAATGTAAGCACAATAATTCTTACTATAATTTGTTACTAAACTTCCATTTGAATGCAAAAATTTACTCTTGTGGGGTAGTTAAAAGGTGGCCTACCTCTTACTATTTGATGTAGTCCTATACACTAGTGGTTGAACCATCACATTTAACAATTATGATCTGAGAACATTCACTTTGAAGTATTTATCCAAAAAAGTTTCTCATGTTGCAAGCAATAAAGAAAAAATAATCATTTCTCAGTAAGGTAAGAATGACGTAAATTATTGAAGTGCTCTCTCTCTCACTTTCCCTCCTCCTTTTATTTTGGCCTTTCTGCCTTTATTTTATGATTTTTACTTTAACATACAAGGATATGGAAACTTCAGTCCTACAATAATGGTACAAATAGGGAAAAAAGAAGAGATAAAAAGTAAAAAGAAGCAGAGGCACCTGCTTTTCGTGTACATATTTTCCTTGTACTCTTAAACCTGATATCTCAAGTTGGTTTCACTAGCTTCTACAATTCAGGCATAATTTTCTATATGTACTTCATAACTATTAATTTATATGTAATTTCCTTGCTTGAATTTTATCTCTCACAAGAAATTTTATGTTAGATAGAAATAATCTAGATTTTCATCACTGAGTGAGTTCATTTTCTATTTTGGTCTTGAACATCTTACTCCATATCCAGTTCCATTTCATTTACATTCTTTTGAGAATTTCAAGTATATTCAGACTCCTAAAACTCAGAGAAAGAAAAATGTCAATTCTTTCTCAGAAATCAGTACAAATTTACTCATCCTCAGAAAGTGTATGTAACCTGTCAATGCATTATCCAAAGTTTAATCAACTGGCACATTTTAAAACATATTGTCTTAAACTGAAAGCATAACATTTCTATTTGGAACACCATTTAAAATACATTACTATGATTTGCATCTTTTTTTCACTTTAGTAAGAAAAAAGTGCTTTTGTAAGGACATTGTGACAAATGATGAAAAAAGAGTGTTTATATATTATATGAACAGTTAATATCTTCCAGTATCATACAACAATGCGTTCTGAACTTTTGTCACAGTCATAGACATTCACCTTCATTCCGATTCTTTCTTATATTCAACTCAAATGAGAGCATTCTAAGGCTAAAATAAAACATATAATGGCAAAAATCAGATATCCTCCTATACAAATTCCATTGAAAAGATAATTTTAAATATATGTATATTTTGGATAAAGAGTTATAATAAAAGAATTGTAGTGACTTAGTTTTATCATTTAAGTTCTACTTTTCCTTCAGAAATAAAAAAAATATTTTCAGTACACACATTCTTATTTTTTCACTGTGTTGTGTTTGGAAAAATAAGTCAACCAGAGAGTAACTCTTCCTTTCCCTATCCTTTGTATGTAATAGAAGCAGTAATTCAGTAAAGCTCTCCTGGGGAACTAATAGAATCTTATCCTATGTCTCCTCTGATCTGTATCTTTTTAGAATTATACTTTAAGAAAGACAACAGCATCCAGATAACTTCCAAAAATGTACAAGTTACCAGCATTTTTATTTGAAGGAAGTTACTCTTCCATTTTCTTTTGTATACATTATGTTTCACACATCACATTGAATGCCTGTTATGTGTGCAATAGTTTGCATAGATAATGCCTCTTAATTCCTAATGAGCCTCTGATATCTCTCTTCCTCTTCACTCAATATTAGTGAAAATAGTGAGCAATGAATCTTTACTTTATTCATTGAGAAACAATTAGAAAGTTAAGCAAGTTTTACAACCGTGATTTTGAGTTTCAGTTTAATCTACATTGTTAGCATGCTCCAATTAAGAGAATTCTTTTACTATTTATTATTGGCTTAAGTGTGTAAAAAGGGCTATTCATTTTTTTTTTTTTTTAAGTACACAATGCACAAAAAGATCAGAATCTATGGTGCTTTCATGGTTTCCCCTGTTTTATGCTGTAACTGTTCATAATTAACAAGTATATGCAAATTGGTTAATTTCACAAGGTAATATGCTAGGGCACTATCAGACTGAACAGTATTCATTTAGTCATGAGTTTGCAAAAGGATATACTGAATAATCGGCTAGAGTCAACAGACTGAGCTAATGAGAGTGGCACCCAAGAAAAATCCAATTATCTCAAAGTGATCTCATGGGAACATAGGAAAAACTTATCCAGGTAGAACTTTTGACTTTGAGATGGCAAAAATAAATCATAATATCAAATTTTATTAATATTATTGTTAATATTGTGACTCCCAAGTCATTTGCTTAAGATGTTTCACATCAGCTTTGTGGAATAAAACTTTTTAGTTTTATTTTACAGGCAAACTGAAGTGGCATTAATTTCTCAAAACACAAATTTACACTTCTATAACTAATGATGATTCTAACATTTCAAAATTTCCACCAGTTCAGATGCTATGCCACAAAATCCTGACATTGGGCCAGGCATGGTGGCTCACATCTGTAATCCCAGCACTACGGGAGGGCGAGGCAGGAGGATCACCTGAGGTCAGGAGTTTGAGACCAGCCTGGCAAACATAGTGAAACCTTGTCTCTACTGAAAAATACAAAAATTAGCTGGGCATGGTGGCAGGTGCCTGTATGCAGTCCCAGCTTCTTGGGAGGCTAAAGCAGGAGAATCGCTTGAACCCAGGAGACAGAGGTTGTAGTGAGCAGAGATTGTGCCACTGCACTCCAGCCAGGGTGACAGAGCGAGACTTCATCTCAAAAAAATAAAAGAAAGGAAAAAAGAAAAAGAAAAAAAAAAACAAAACTCTGGCATTGGACTTTGCCATTAAATAGAAGAAAATACTATGTAATGACATATTGTTTTAAGCCCTGATGTGTTCATTACAATTAAAAGATTAAAGACTTTACATTCTGACAAGTATTATTTTATATTGTCTGTTACGGTATATTATGAATGAAAGGCATATGATTTACTGATTGTTTTCATAAAACGTTCTATGACTTTGGCTATCTTAGTAACTGCTTCATAGTTAAATCTAATCAGCATGTTTCATTGTCTTTCTTTTCTTATAATACTAAAATATAAGTCTGGGATACATAGAACTCTTTGACCATGTGGATCTCAATAACATTTTTAGCTTTCAATTAATACATACACAAACTATTATTTTAATAGTACTATTTCCATTGGTATTATGAGATTTTTCCTTTGAAATATTTTTTGAAAATTTATAAAATTATTATAATATTTGCTACTAAATTGACATGGATGAATAAGATCAAAAAGTATACTATGATAAAATTTAATATTTGATCCAGCATGTAAACTAAATAACTTTATTATATAAAGCAATTAATTTATCTTCATGGATATTTATGTGTGAAATTAAATATTTCATACATTCATTAATTTTATAATTTTAGGAACCAGCCACTTTGAGGTGCACTAATCAACTTTTCCATTTGTATGAAAGCTAATTCTTTAATGGGCAGTAATAATTTTCTCTGCCTAATGAGTCATCATGCATGCCCTGCATATTGAACACTTAAAATAGTCTTTTTATTTTCATCATCATCAATAATATTAGATTCTGTCACTCAGCATAAAAATTTTGATCCTTTGAATTAGGTATTTAAGTCCTTCTATTTATTTTAACTAAGTTATTAACCATTAACATAATTTTGCCCTTTGAGAGGTCAGTCATCTTCTTATGAATTCATGTTCTTCTGAAAGTGCCCTTGTTTGTTATTTATTAATTCTCATTAAAAGTCCTAGAAATAGGACCAATTTCTTGAGATAGAAGTGTAAGATGACTTACTTTTAGTGACATTTGTATATAGATGCAATAAAACAAAATTTATCAATATCAAGTATAGCACATACATATACTTGTTTGCCTACTGGTAAATTTAGTACCTTTATAAGCGAAAGGTGAATTCACTGAGATTTTACATGAGCAACTGTGACAAAAGAAACTCTAGTAGCAAATTTTGTTAAGTTTGTAGCATCTTCCAATATTCAATCATTTTATAGGAAATATGAAAGAAATTCATTCTCCAATAAGACAAAATCAAGATTATTTATTCCCTAGGGAAAGTATTAACCAAGGTAAATGCATTGCAAAAATATAATTAATATGAGCATATGGCATAAAATAATATTTCTCTTTCAATTGACCAATGTTCAACTGCATACTAAGGGATCCGAGTATATTACACAATCAATAAAGTTTTGATATGATTATTTAACCCCCAGTTGACACTAATTGCACCTGTATCATTACCTTTCCCTCAGATAAAACACTAAGTAGAAAACAAAAGAGAATAGTCTCAGTGGTGTCTCCCTTTGGATATAATGGTAAAACAAATTCCGTTTTCTACCACCTTAGTTTTTTCAATCTGGGTCACTACACAAATTTGTTGCAGTATGATCAATCATTAAGATAGTTATCAAAACTGTTGTGCTGCTTTGATACAAAAGATATTTCATAATTACCCCAATTAAAACAAACACACAACTATCAACTTGGGAAAAACATTCCATTATAGCTAATATGATAAACTGTATCACACAGATTTATTAGTATTTTCTTATTGATAAAGAATACTTGTTTCTTATAGATATAAAACCTCAGATTAAGCACAATTTTTTGAAATTAGTTTATTCTGCAACATTGAAAATTAATTTACTGACCATAATAATGTTAAATATTTTGATAATATAAGCCCCATTCTGCACTTCAATAACTCCATTTAATCCAGGAAATGTTAGTTCACCATCGATTATCCTCACTTATATATCAGTACACAGATATCTGTGTGATTAGAAGAAATGATTATTAATTTTGAATTTTCTACAAGAAAAATGTTTACTCATTTTTCCTAACTCCTCCATAATCTTGCACTACACTCCTTTTCAGCATGATGTTAGGTTTCCCACAAACCGTGTTCATTAATAGATCAATGCTGACTGAGACCTCTTTCAGAAGAACCTTATGATGTCCAGCTGTCAACTCCATGTGTCAAATCGACCAATTTAGTGTGTAGGAGTTTGAGGAGGGAAGGTGGTAATATCAGTTTTTACACGTCCAAACTAATGGTTTAATTTCTAAAGTTCTTGGCATAAGTTAGTTACTTAAAAGAGAAATTTCCTCCAATTTTTCTCTGTCTGTCCTGCTCCAGCATTCTCATTTGAGTTCCATGAGTACTTATTTTTTTTCCATATTGGAACTCTTACCACCTAAGCACTTATTACAGTTTTAGATTTGCTTCAACATATAATTAGCCTTTCAAAAAATAGTTTAAACAATTTATAATGCATTTGTCACTAAATGATGAACAAAGAAAAGATTATTTCTACTATAATTTGAGTATCTGAAAAAATGATACCAAAAAAACAGAAATTAGTCTTTATAATTGCCTTTTTAGAGAAAATTAATTTGACAATGTTCAAATTAATTTAAAATTTTATTTTATTTTTTTAAAGTATTTCTATTTTTATTTTTTATTTATTTATTTTTTTATTATACTTTAAGTACTAGGGGACATGTGCATAACGTTCAGGTTTGTTACATATGTATATTTGTGCCATGTTGGTGTGCTGCACCCATCAACTCATCAGCACCCATCAACTTGTCATTTACATCACGAATAACTCCCAATGCAATCCCTCCCCTCTCCCCCTGCCCTGTGATAGGCCCCGGTGTGTGATGTTCCCCTTCCTGAGTCCAAGTGATCTCATTGTTCAGTTCCCACCTATGAGTGAGAATATGCGATGTTTGGTTTTCTGTTCTTGCGATAGTTTGCTGAGAATGATGTTTTCCAGCTGCATCCATGTCCCTACAAAGGACACAAACTCATCCTTTTTTTGGCTGCATGGTATTCCATGGTGTATATGTGCCACATTTTCTTAATCCAATCTATCACTGATGGACATTTGGGTTGATTCCAAGATTTTGCTATTGTGAATAGTGCCACAATAAACATACGTGTGCATGTGCTTTATAGCAGCATGATTTATAATCCTTTGGGTATATCCCCAGTAATGGGATGGATGGGTCAAATGGTACTTCTAGTTCTAGATCCTTGAGGAATTGCCATACTGTTTTCCATAATGGGCAAAGGATATGAACAGACATTTCTCAAAAGAAGACATTCATACAGCCAAGGACACATGAAAAAATGCTCATCATCACTGGCCATCAGAGAAATGCAAATCAAAACCACAATGAGATACCATCTCACACCAGTTAGAATGGCAATCATTAAAAAGTCAGGAAACAACAGGTGTTGGAGAGGATGTGGAGAAATAGGAACACTTTTACACTGTTGGTGGGATTGCGAACTAGTTCAACCATAATTTAAAATTTTAGGGGGCAGAGCAAGATGGCCGAATAGGAACAGCTCCAGTCTCCAACTCCCAGTGTGAGCGACACAGAAGACCAATGATTTCTGCATTTTCAACTGAGGTACTGGGGTCATCTCACTAGGGAGTGCCGGACAATTGGTGCTGGTCAGCTGCTGCAGCCCGACCAGTGAGAGCTGAAGCAGGGCGAGGCATCGCCTCACCTGGGAAGCACAAGGGGGAAGGGAATCCCTTTTCCTAGCCAGGGGAACTGAGACACACAACACCTGGAAAATCGGGTAACTCCCACCTCAATACTACGCTTTAAGCAAATGGGCACACCAGAAGAATATATCCCACACCTGGCCGGGAGGGTCCCACGCCCACGGAGCCTCCCTTATGGCTAACACAGCAGTCTGCGATCTAACTGCAATGCAGCAGCGAGGCTGGGGGAGGGGCACCTGCCATTGCTGAGGCTTCAGTAGGTAAACAAAGCCACTGGGAAGCTCGAACTGGGTGGAGCTCACAGCAGCTCAAGGAAACCTGCCTGTCTCTGTAGACTCCACCTCTGGGGACAGGGCACAGCTAAATAACAACAACAACAAAAAAGCAGCAGCAAACTGTGCAGACGCAAATGACTCTGTCTGAAAGCTTTGAAGAGAGCAGTGGATCGGACGGAGGTTGAGATCTGAGAAGGGACAGACTGCCTGCTCAAGTGGGTCCCTGAACCCTGAGTAGCCTAACTGGGAGATATCCCCCACTAGGGGCAGTCTGACACCCCACACCTCACAGGATGGAGTACACCCCTGAGAGGAAGCTTCCAAAGTAAGAATCAGACAGGTACACTCGCTGTTCAGCAATATTCTATCTCCTGCAACCTCTGCTGCTGATACCCAGGCAAACAGAGTCTGGAGTGGACCTCAAGCAATCTCCAACAGACCTACAGCTGAGGGTCCTGACGGTTAGAAGGAAAACTATCAAACAGGAAGGACACCTATACCAAAACCCCATCAGTACGTTACCATCATCAAAGACCAGAGGCAGATAAAACCACAAAGATGGGGAGGAAGCAGGGCAGAAAAGCTGGAAATTCAAAAAATAAGAGTGCATCTCCCCCTGCAAAGGAGTGCAGCCCATCGCCAGCAACAGATCAAAGCTGATCAGAGAATGACTTTGACAAGATGAGAGAAGAAGGCTTCAGTCCATCAAAATTATCAGAGCTAAAGGAGGAATTACATACCCAGTGCAAAGAAACTAAAAATCTTGAAAAAAGAGTGGAAGAATTGACAGCTAGACTAATTAATGCAGAGAAGGTCATAAACGAAATGACAGAGATGAAAACCATGACACGAGAAATACATGACAAAAGCACAAGCTTCAGTAACCAACTCGATCAACTGGAAGAAAGAGTATCAGCGATTGAGGATCAAATGAATGAAATGAAGCAAGAAGAGAAACCAAAAGAAAAAGAAATGAACAAAGCCTGCAAGAAGTATGGGATTATGTAAAAAGACCAAATCTATGTCTGATTGGGGGGACTGAAAGTGAGGGGGAAAATGGAACCAAGTTGGAAAACACTCTTCAAGATATCATCCAGGAGAACTTCCCCAACATAGTAGGGCAGGCCAACATTCAAATTCAGGAAAGACAGAGAACACCACAAAGATACTCCTCGAGAAGAGCAATTTCAAGACACATAATTGCCAGATTCACCAAAGTTGAAAGGAAGGAAAAAAATCTAAAGGGCAGCCAGAGAGAAAGGTCGGGTTACCCACAAAGGGAAGCCCATCAGACTAACAGCAGATCTCTTGGCAGAAACTCTACAAGCCAGAAGAGAGTGGGGGCTAATATTCAACATTCTTAAAGAAAAGAATTTTCAACCCAGAATTTCATATCCAGGCAAACTAAGTTTCATAAGTGAAGGAGAAATAAAATCCTTTACAGATAAGCAGATGCTTACAGATTTTGTCACCACCAGGCTTGCCTTACAAGAGACCCTGAAGGAAGCCCTAAACATGGAAAGGAACAACCGGTACCAGCCATTGTAAAAACATGTCAAAATGTAAAGACCATCGAGGCTAGGAAGAAACTGCATCAACTAACGAGCAAAATAACCAGTTAATATCATAATGGCAGGATCAAGTTCATACATAACAATATTAACCTTTAATGTAAATGGACTAAATGCTCCAATTAAAAGACACAGACTGGCAAACTGGATAAAGAGTCAAGACCCATCAGACTGCTGTATTCAGGAGACCCATTTCACATGCAGAGACATACATAGGCTCAAAATAAAGGGATGGAGGAAGATCTACCAAGAAAATGGAGAACAAAAAAAAGCAGGGGTTGCAATACTAGTCTCTGACAAAACAGACTTTAAACCATCAAAGATCAAAAGAGACAAAGAAGGCCATTACCTAATGGTAAAGGGATCAATTCAACAGGATGAGCTAACTATCCTAAATATATATGCACCCAATACAGGAGCACCCAGATTCATAAACCAAGTCCTTAGATACTTACAAAGAGACTTAAACACACATACAACAATAATGGGAGACTTCAACACTCCACTGTCAACATTAGACAGATCAACTAGACAGAAAGTTAACAAGGATATCCAGGAATTGAACTCATCTCTGCACCAAGCGTACCTAATAGACATCTATAGAACTCTCCACCCCAAATCAACAGAATAGACATTCTTCTCAGTGCCACATCACACTTATTCCAAAATTGACCACATAATTGGAAGTAAAGCACTCCTCAGCAAATGTACAAGAACATAAATTATAACAAACTGTCAGACCACAGTGCAATCAAACTAGAACTTAGGACTAAGAAACTCAATCAAAACCACTCAACTACATGGAAACTGAACAACCTGCTCCTGAATGACTACTGGGTACATAACGAAATGAAGGCAGAAATAAAGTTGTTCTTTGAAACCAGTGAGAACAAAGATACAACATACCAGAATCTCTGGGACACATTTAAAGCAGTGTGTAGAGGGAAATTTATAGCACTAAATGCCCACAAGAGAAAGCAGGAAAGATCTAAAATTAACACTCTAACATCTCAATTAAAAGAACTAGAGAGGCAAGAGCAAACACATTCAAAAGCTAGCAGAAGGCAAGAAATAACTAAGATCAGAGCAGAAATGAAGGAGATAGAGACACAAAAAACCCTCCAAAAAATCAATGAATCCAGGAGTTGGTTTTTTGAAAAGATCAACAAAATTGATAGACCACTAGCAAGACTAATAAAGAAGAAAAGAGAGAAGAATCAAATAGACGCAATAAAAAATGATAAAGGGGATATCACCACCGACCCCACAGAAATACAAACTACCATCAGAGAATACTATAAACACCTCTACACAAATCAACTAGAAAATCTAGAAGAAATGGATAATTTCCTGGACACTTACACTCTCCCAAGACTAAACCAGGAAGAAGCTGAATCCCTGAATAGACCAATAGCAGGCTCTGAAATTGAGGCAATAATTAATAGCCTACCAACCAAAAAAAGTCCAGGGACCAGATGGATTCACAGCTGAATTCTACCAGAGGTACAAGGACGAGCTGGTACCATTCCTTCTGAAACTATTCCAATCAATAGAAAAAGAGGGAATCCTCCCTAACTCATTTTATGAGGCCAACATCATCCTAATACCAAAGCCTGGCAGAGACAAAACAAAAAAAAGAGAATTTTAGACCAATATCCCTGATGAACATCAATGCAAAAATCCTCAATAAAATACTGGCAAACCGGATTCAGCAGCACATCAAAAAGCTTATCCACCACGATCAAGTGGGCTTCATCCCTGGAATGCAAGGCTGGTTCAACATTCGCAAATCAATAAATGTAATCCAGCATATAAACAGAACCAAAGACAAGAACCACATGATTATCTCAATATATGCATAAAAGGCTTTTGACAAAATTCAACAGCCCTTCATGCTAAAAACGCTCAATAAATTCGATATTGATGGAACGTACCTCAAAATAATAAGAGCTATTTATGACAAACCCACAGCTAATATCATACTGAATGGGCAAAAACTGGAAAAATTCCCTTTGAAAACTGGCACAAGACAGGGATGCCCTCTCTCACCACTCCTATTCAACATAGTGTTGGAAGTTCTGCCTAGAGCAACCAGACAAGAGAAAGAAATCAAGGGTATTCAGTTAGGAAAAGAAGAAGTCAAATTGTCCCTGTTTGCAGATGACATGATTGTATATTGAGAAAACCCCATCGTCTCAGCCCAAAATCTCCTTAAGCTGATAAGCAACTTCAGCAAAGTCTCAGGATGCAAAATCAATGTGCAAAAATCACAAGCATTCTTATACACCAGTAACAGAGAAACAGAGAGCCAAATCATGTTTGAACTTCCATTCACAATAGCTTCAAAGAGAATAAAATACCTAGCAATCCAACCTACAAGGGATGTAACAGACCTCTGCAAGGAGAATTACAAAGCATGGCTCAGTGAAATAAAAGAGGACACTAACAAATGGAAGAACATACCATGCTCATGGATAGGAAGAATCAATATCGTGAAAATGGCCATACTGCCCAAGGTTATTTATAGATTCAACGCTATCCCCATCAAGCTACCAATGAGTTTCTTCACAGAATTGGAAAAAACTGCTTTAAAGTTCATACGGAACCAAAAAAGAGCCCGCATTGCCAAGACAATCCTAAGTCAAAAGGACAAAGCCGGAGGCGTCACACTACCTGACTTCAAACTACACTACAAGGCTACAGTAACCAAAACGGCATGGTACTGGTACCAAAACAGAGATATAGACCAATGGAACAGAACAGAGTCCTCAGAAGTAATACCACACATCTACAGCCATCTGATCTTTGACAAACCTGAGAGAAACCAGAAATGGGGAAAGGATTCCCTATTTAATAAATGGTGCTGGGAAAATTGGCTAGCCATAAGTAGAAAGCTGAAGCTGGATCCTTTCCTTACTCCTTATATGAAGATTAATTCAAGATGGATTAGAGACTTAAATGTTAGACCTAATACCATAAAAACCCTAGAAGAAAACCTAGGTAGTACCATTCAGGACATAGGCATATGCAAGGACTTCATGTCTAAAACACCAAAAGCAACAGCAGCAAAAGCCAAAATTGACAAATGGGATCTCATTAAACTAAAGAGCTTCTGCACAGCAAAAGAAACTACCATCAGAGTGAACAGGCAACCTACAGAATGGGAGAAAATTTTTGCAATCTACTCATCTGACAAAGGGCTAATATCCAGAATCTACAAAGAACTCAAACAAATATAGAAGAAAAAAACAAACAACCCCATCAAAAAGTGGGCCAAGGATATGAACAGACATTTCTCAAAAGAAGACATTCATACAGACAACAGACACATGAAAAAATGCTCATCATCACTGGCCATCAGAGAAATGCAAATCAAAACCACAATGAGATACCATCTCACACCAGTTAGAATGGCAATCATTCAAAAGTCAGGAAACAGCAGGTGTTGGAGAGGATGTGGAGAAATAGGAACACTTTTACACTGCTCTTGGGATTGTAAACTAGTTCAACCATTATGGAAAACAGTATGGCAATTCCTCAAGGATCTAGAACTAGATGTACCATATGACCCAACCATCCCACTACTGGGTATATACCCAAAGGTTTACAAATCATGCCGCTATAAAGAAACGGTCTTTGCTTTCATTTCATTCTTTTTTCTTCTTTATGAAGTCAAATTTTCTACAAGAATTTCAGTATAAACATTTTCCAGAAAAAGTTACTTTTTCTGTATCTAGTAAACTTTAATGTACATTGCTCAATTACACTTTATTTCTTAGCAGAATTAATAGTGAATGTATTTAACAAAGATTATGGCATAGCTGCCACCCAATCAGAATGAACACTAGCTATAAACAGCTGATACAGGTGTACTATTGCTGCAGTCTTTTATTTTTATTTATTTTTTTTATTATACTTTAAGTTCTAGGGTACATGTGCATAACGTGCAGGTTTGTTACATATGTATACTTGTGCCATGTTGGTGTGCTGCACCCATCAAGTCGTCAGCACCCATCTCACTACGGGTATATACCCAAAGGATTACAAATCATGCCGCTATAAAGACACATGCACACGTATGTTTGTTGCAGCACTATTCACAATAGCAAAGACTTGGAATCAACCCAAATGTCCATCAGTGACAGACTGGATTAAGAAAATGTGGCACATATACCCCATGGAATACTATGCAGCCATAAAAAAGAATGAGGTTGCATCCTTTGTAGGGACATGGATGCAGCTGGAAACCATCATTCTTAGCAAACTATCACAAGAAGAGAAAACCAAACACCGCATGTTCTCACTCATAGGTGGGAACTGAACAATGAGTTCACTTGGACTGGGGAAGGGGAACATCACACACTGGGGCCTATCATGGGGAGGGGGGAGGGGGGAGGGATTGCATTGAGGAGTTATACCTGATATAAGTGATGCCCATTTATATACCTACTGTCTATGACTGCTTTCCTGCCACAATAATGAATTAGTTGCAATAGACTCCATATGGTCTACAAAACCTAAAATATTTACTATCTGGCCCTTTAAGAAAAGTTTGCCTAGTAAATATAATGAAATTCTTTCTTGAGGACCGTTTCTAAAATAATTTATCCTACAATATATGTTAATTTTCCATTCCGCATGCTGTATAAGGAGTAACTTCCAAGGATAGCTGTAGCAGAAGCCTTGTAGTTCCTACTTGGCCAGTGCCCCTTTTACAAGAACTTTCCATAATCCATCCACTGATGATCCCCTTTCTGTAATTCTTCTTCCAAATGTTCTAAGTACAAGGTGACACTAACTACCTACATCCAGTTTAATAGATACATTTCCCCAAATAGGTCAATCTGATTTTTCTCCAGGTAATATATAATCAGTTAATTTTCTATAAGTTATTAGTCTGTTAAATGATATATATTTAAAAGATAAGGCTGTCATGGATGCAATTTTAAACCGTATAAGATTTTGAAACAAATGGAGAGATAAACATAGAGAAAAAAGAAGAGAAGTGAAAAGATAGCCAAAAAGAAAAAGAAACAGAAAAACGACTCATGTGGAGTAAGAGAAAAGACACTGCCTGGATACTGAAAAATTAATATTTCACAATTTTTATGAATCCAGTCTATTGCAGTCAGAAAATGTTGAAGTTACTTTACCTATAAAAATAAAAAGACATGATTTACAATAAAGAATTGGGTAATAAAAATGTGAGCTAATAAATTATACATAAAATTATGAAATAATAATCTATAAAAATTAGGAAGATAATGTCAAGAAAAATAACAAGAGTAATGAGAAAGAGGATAATTTTCAACAAGTCATGTTCTTATAATGGTGCAATAAAAATAATACATATTTGAGAAACTTAAGACTATGCTGTAAATAAGGAGTAAACTGTAAAGACAATTGAATTGAGGAGAGAATGGAACCAACTAAGAAAGAAATGAAGGAGAATCCCAGAATGACACCTATGCTAAAATCTTCAAAGATAAGCTATCAGATGTGAGAGGGAGAATGTAGGCTTCTACAAAGGAGGCCTCTGTTGAAAATATATTTTTTTGTGTGTGAATATATATACACACATAATAAGAGGAATTAACTAGTGTTGGGGAATTTTTTGAAAAGCAATTGAGAAGATAATACAGATGAATAATGTCAGAAAATTCAAGCCATATAAAATTCTATGAAAAAGTTATGTAAAAAAAGGAAATCTAATCACAGCAAATAATTTGAACAGTTATATAATGAAAATAATATAAACGTTTGAATTCCAAATGTTATAATTAGATGAAAAGCAAAACCAAAATGACTAAATAAATTTTATAGAACAGAATGGAATTACTTTTAAATTTGGTAACTTAAAAATAAAAATGACAGAAGTTTGTAAGTGGTATTAAGAAAATTCTTAGTCATTTGTTACTGTAACAAAATATCAGACAATGGGTTGTTTAAACAACAGATATTTATTTCTCACAGTCTGGAGACTGACAAGTCCAAGATTAAGGTGCCTGCAGATTGAGTGCTAATGAGGGCTCTCTTTTTGGTTTGCAGATGGCTGCCTTCTTTCTGTGTCCTCATATGATAGAGATAAAAAACTCTTGTGTCTCTTCCTCTCCTTTATAAAGGCATTAATTCCACTATGAGGGCCCCACCCTTATGTCTGCCAAGACCAGCTCAGTTGCAGAGACCCTAACCCAGCAGCGCTAGAGGAATTAAAGACACATACACAGAAATCTAGAGGTGTGAAATGGGAAATCAGGGGTCTCAAAGTCTTCAGAGCTGAGAGCCCCAAACAGAGATTTACCCACATATTTATTAACAACAAATCAGTCATTAGCATTGTTTCTATAGATATTAAATTAACTAAAAGTATTTCTTATGGGAAACGAAGGGATGGGCCCAATTAAATGAATAGGTTGGGTTAGTTAACTGCAGCAGGAACATGCTCTTAAGACACAGATTGCTCATGCTATTGTTTGTGGCTTAAGAATGCCTTTAAGTGGTTTTCCACCCTGGCTGGACCAGGTGTTCCTTGCCCTCATTCCTGTGAACCCACAACCTTCCAGCTTGGGCGTTAGGGCTATTAAGAACATGTCACAGTGCTGCAGAGATTTTGTTTATAGCCAGTTTTGGAGCCAGTTTATGGCCAGATTTTGAGGGACTTGCTCCCAACTATGTCCTAATCTATTCCTAATTACTTCTCCAAGGTCCTACCTCAAAACACCATCATATTGGGGATTAAGGCTTCTACATATGAATTTGGAGGGGAACACTAACTTTCAGCTCATAACAGGAAGAAAACATCATATTCTCATGTTACAGACTGAGGACGCATTAACAGATACTACCTATGCTTGATGAAACAATATTAAAACAGTAACAACAAAAGCTCCCATACTTATAAAAGCAATCAATACAGGATTTGGAAGAAGTAATACTACTACTTCTAATTGTGTGTTGGGAGAAAGGGATTATCAGTATGTGAATGAATACTGCTAAGTTATCTAAATCTTACCTTTCAAAGGAAGGTGTCAGTAGATAAATATGAAGTTGATATGACAAAAATTAATATAAGCATATTAATTAATAATATGAAAGTATCAAAAATACAGATAATATTGACTTGATGATTGTTTTATTTAATCTCTGATACTTTACCTTGGTCTCCTTTGTTGTCTTTTCTTCTCTGTCGAATCTCTAAATGTTATAGATTTTATGCTGGAAACATTTTGCTACCTTTACATACCCCCACCTTTGGGAATCACATCGATAATCAATGCTTCAAATATGACATATGTGCTGATGAATCAAAAAAGTGCATGGTTGCCTGATAATAATATTTTATATACTGTCAACAACTTGATATTTTTACCCACTGTCTTATAAACTTACAAAGGAGAAACATGGTAATTATTAATGATTTGTTTTCTGTGTGCTCCAGGAATATTTAATCCATCAGTGAAAATTGTGTGTTCTACTTACAAAATTATATTAATCTGAACCACTGCCTGTATCCTAGAAAAGATAATATCATCTTTCACTTCAACTTCTTTAACTATCGCCTAATCTTTTAAAATTATGAGTAGAATCAAGCATTCCTCATCTGAAAGCCCTATAAAGAGTTTCTATTTGGTTCTACTGAAATATGCACTTCTCACGTTGACCTATCTTTCCAACGTCATTTCACCTCTATCTCACCTTAGAATATTCTCACATTCTGCATTTGCTCAGTCACAGGTCTGACTTTTAGTTGTCATTATTTCCCAAAGTTTTATTTTACTTTTGCTTCATCTTCTGGAAATCTGAAGAACTCCTGGAACCACCATTACTTTGGCTCCATGCCTTCCTTCAGTTATTCTTTCGAAACTTATCTTTTTGGTGTGGCCTTCCCTCAGTTACTAAGCCCAACTATATTGCCTCATGCCACGCCTGTCTTCTCACACCCCTCTCAGTTTCCTCATAGCACATAACCTTCTAAAATTTATATTTATGTGATGTGTGTTTGGTTTTTTATCAGAATGTGTTGTCCTTACTCAACTCTATCCTCAATGACAGATCATAAGCACTATATATTAATTTTCATTAATCTCACTTCCACACATCTCATAAAGCCTGAAACATGGTAGGCATCATTAGGGATTAGTTTTATTCACCTCTGCACTCACAGCGAAAAGCTCACCTTTTATAAAGATAAGAATCAGAAATTGCCGAATAAATTTTTAAGTAGTAATTTGCAACTAACTGATTACTATTTAATGTATATGTTTTAAAAGATATCTAAAAGATGGTATCTTATGAATGTTGGGATCATTTTCCTTTTGTGGTTTATCCTTGTACCATATGAGTATTTGGCAGGCAAATAGATTATGATTTTGCAATAAAGTTTTAGTAATAGTGAATGTGAACAAGGAGGTAAAGAAATGAAGAGGGATTTTTTTTGCCTATCTGATTTTAAAAGCATTTTGTTTACAAACAATATTATTTATCTTACTTGAAGTATTAGAATTTCCTATTACTTTGTGTGTATGTTTTCTATTACAGATGATAATTGTAAATATTAAAATTGTAATGATCTTGAACATGATAACAAAAGAGGGGTGCCAATGTCAAATTATTGTTCAATTTACTAAATGGGAAAATTAATTTGGTAACATGCACCTTGTATAAACATGGTTCCATATTTGGAAACATTAATGCAGTCTTAGATCAAATGCATGTTAGTACACACAATTGAACAAATATTGAAAAACAAAGGATTAACTATAAATGTATGTTAAGTAATATGCAGTTATTAATGAGATTGTTTTGGTGATAGAAATACATGAGAATGATAAAATATAGATATATTTTTGAGAGATCTTTAAACCTAGAAGGAAGTCGTTCAGTGAGATAAGGGAGAATATTGCTTTCAGAGGTTCCATCTAAGTTGCTGTGTGTTGATGGACAGTGTAAAGGGTAATTCCACTATTAGGAACAAAACTACATAAAGCAAAATAAGACATTGTATAATCAGGGGTAATTTAGAGATAGATGTAAAATATTATCAATAAGAAGAAAGAGAAATGCCTTTCTATTGGAAAATTCTAAAATACTAATAGAGGACCTTGAATTCAAACTAGGTCTCAAATAATGAATAGGAGCTTTAGGGGAAGAGATTTAAGAATATAATTCTAAATAGGAGAGAAAGCATGTTTATGAAATTGAATTGAAAAAAAAAAAAAAATGTTGGCTGGGAGCAGTGTCCCGTGGCTATAATCCCAGCACTTTAAGGGGCTGAAACAGGTGAACCTTCTGAGGTCAAGAGTTTGAGACCAGCCTGGCTAACATGGTTAAACCTCATCTCTACTAAAAATACAAAAAAGTATAGCTGGACATGGTAGCAAGTGCCTGTAGTCCCAGCTACTCGGGGAGGCTGAGGGAGGAGAATCGCTTGAACACAGGAGATGGAGGTTGCAGTGAGCCAAGATTGTGCCACTGCACTCAAGCCTAGGCAACAGAGGGAGACTCCATATCAACAACAACAACACACACACACACACACACATGCACACTCACACTATATATATATAATCTCCAATGATATTATCAATAATATAAAATATCTTTATAAATCACAGATTTTTTATATTTCAAATAATTTCTATTGTTGAAAGAAGATATTAATAAATGTACTTTAGGATAAGTAATTAGGTAAGTATATTAAAACTTGACAGCAAACTTCATATATTTACCTAAAAACAGTACATGGCCAATGCATTATACGACTATAAGTAGTAAGTAATTATAAATATTAAGTAAATAAATTAAACCTGATAGCAAAGTTCATGTGTTTACTTAAAAACAATACATGGCCATTGCATTATATGACTATAAACAGGCTACATAAAATATGTTATTTACGAATAGTGTCTGTATTGTTATGTATTACATATACTTCATGATTTTATTCTTGATATAATTCTTTATAAAATATACATTCTGTTATTATTCTTTCAGTGTTTTTTTCTTCTCAATGTAATATATAGATAAGCACTGCTAAATAAAATAAAATAAATTTGGCACTTCCCCATGACCAGCCAACCTTCATAGATTTCTAGTTTTAAACAGTTAAGTATTTTCTCAAAATAACAAAAACAAATTTTTTCTTCATCATTAACTTTTCAAAACCTGCTGGCTTTTGTGAAATCACTGCAGCTAGGCTCAAATGGTGTATGAAATGAAGATTTCCTGCCTAGCCATTGCACGTAGGAAATATCATGACAATGTCTTGCAGTCAATGTTCTGCTCACTTACTTTTTGTAATACCGAGGTCATGGAGTAAAACAAACTTACTGAGGAGGAGGAAAAGAACCACTGAACTTTTCTTTAAATGTCATTTTGGCCTGCCCCCTTTTCCATATAGCTTAATTGGAGATACTAAATCAACTTGAAAGACAGTGCTGCTTTCAATCGAATCTTCATGGATGCTCCAGTCCCAAATATTAAATATAAACCCAAAATTTGTATATAAATTGTCCCTAGTTAGTTAACAGCAGCCATAATGGTTATGTTGTAATGAACACCTCTATAACCCTGAAGGAAGTTTAGCCCTTTTGTATCTTTTGTGTATTTATAATGGCAACTTTAGAATAAAGACATCTTTCTTGACATATCATAATTGTTGTTTAGGTTAAATGACATGCTGGTAAAATGTGGATACACACTGTCTTGGTTTATTAAGAGATTTGGCAACAGCACAAAACACAGAACATAAACTCCCACATAAAAATGTTTCTGTTTCCTCTTACAGTACTCATTTCATTTTCCTTTCATCCATATAACTAGGACCCATTGATATATAGCAATGGATATAGAATATTCTATTTCTAAAATGTGTATTAAAAAAATAGACATATTATACATCCCTTCTTGTATTTGCTCTTTTTCCCTTGAATTGCATTTGCTCTATTGCCAAAGCATTTAGAGAGAGTTTATTTTGCCTTTTCTAATCCAAAATAAGTATATGTAAAGGGGTAACAGGATAGGGCATTCACTTATTCAACAGAAGTTCATTGAGGACTCTATTTGTGTTAGTCACTATTTTACACACCACCAGAAGTTAGAACAGGTAAAGCACTACTTTAAAATTATTTATTTTCTCTTTTTGCATTTGAAAATAAACAGAAACAAAAGATGAACGTTATTCTGTTTACCCATGAGTTTTATTTATTTATTTATTTATTTATTTATTTATTTATTTATTTATTGTTCTCTAGTCCTAGAATCAAAGTCCAGGGTATGGGTAATTAGAATTGCCAAATTGATTTTAGTAAAAAGACTCAATGTAAGACCATAGTTTGGAATTCAGAAGAAAATTGTTTCTGTGAACTGTGGGTAAGTTATTAGACAAGAACACAAATGCCAATTATGCAATTCACTTTATGTTATTATTTCAAACAACACTGGGCTAAGAATTATAAAACATGATTCAAATTTCTTGTTTTCTGCTTGCTGTGTGACTTTGTGTGACTCAGTTGATCTTTGTGAGTTGCACGATTTAAGGCCTATGGTGACTGAATAAGAAAACAGTTGATGTACTGAAAAGGGCCTTATTCATTACATTAGTGTCCCAGGGCTACTATTAAAAGCACCACAAGCTGAATGAATTAAAATTATATAAACTGATTATATTTGAGTTCTGAAGGTTAAAAATCCAAAATCAAAATTTTAGCAGATTCATGTACACTCTGAAATGTGTAGGGGAATCATTCTTGTTCCTCTAGTTTTTGGTGGTTTGCTGCCAGTCTTCAGCTTTCTTTGTCTTATAGGGACATCACTCCAATTTTCCATCTTCTAATGGCATTCTCTTTGGGTCTTCTCTGTCTTCCTTGGCCATCTTCTTATAAAGACACAAATCATATTGGACTAGGGACCCTCTCTACTACAGTGTGACCTCAACTTATCTAATTACAATTGCAATAACCCTATTTGCAAATAAGGTCACATGCTGAAGGTAAGGATTTCAACCTAACTTTTTTGGAGGAACACAATTCAATGTATAACATAAATATTTAAATACTTATCTGATTACTAGTGTTTAAATTACAGTACTATATAGTAAAAATGTTCCCAATAGGAAAAAAAAAAAGTATGTCAAAAGAAACTACTTTTCTTTGTTCCATACCTACGGTCACCATCACTAATCTGATGAATACATACTAACCACAAATAACTTTTAACATGTAATGTTTGTTAGAAATTAGGAAGTTCACATTTTGTAATGTATTTCATATCTTCTTACCTGGCTTCATTCCTACAATAACCCTGTGAGGTATTCCTAGAACCATTTTTTTTTCCATAAGTAGACTGAATCTCAGTAAGGTATTGACTAATTTTATTGACATTATAAAACTGGTAAATGGAAACTAGAACCCTTTCAACTCCAAGTATAATAAGAGCCTAACAATATTTTCATTAGAACTATACTCCCTTCTCTTGTCATTCTGTACATATTGTTGAATTGCCGTCTTTCACATCCATTAAATTAACTACTACCCTCACACTGTTGGTGGTGTTAAAAAAAAAAAAAAAAAAAAAAAAAAAAAAAAAAAAAAAAAAAAACTTTTGGACTTCCTGCCTATTATTTCAAAGGTTCTTGTGAAATTATCCAAAATGTCCTGCAGACACTAAATTAGACATGTTTAAAAATTATTTAATAAGTTCTCTTCCTGCTTCATTCTCTATGCCTGTTAACAGGACAACAAAGCACCTACTAATTCAGAAGAGAAACTTGTAGATTCACCCTTGAGTTCTCACTCCCCTCTGCCCATTCCCATACTGAAACAATAACCAAGCTTCAAAATATTTTCTACTGGATCTGCTCTTGTTCTACAGGTTTTCTGTATTTGTCATGTTACCTAAATCATGGAAAAGTTTATCTGATTTTCCTATTGGCAGCATTATTTATTTTTTTCTCTCAGTAATATACTGCCATTTAATAACACCTGAATTATCTGAATAAAATATATCATGTCACTTTGTGTTTAACAAATATGTATACAAATCTTGTTCTGTTCAACATAATATTCAAAAGCCTTAGTAAAGAATACAACATACTTTATAATCTAAGTTATATTCTACAACTTCTATCTCTCTTGTTACTTCTTTCTCATTTTATCCCCTTCTGCCATTTACCTAAATCTAGGCTCTTGCTGTTGCTAATGCTTTCTATTTTCCAAATATATCTGTCAGAATTTCATAATGATTATATGTTGACATTTAATATGTTTCAGATACTATTTTTAGCACTTTTAATGTTTTGACGTATCCCCACTCCCTCAACAACTCCTGAAGGTGGTTACTATTATTATTTTAGTTTTATAGATTTGGAAAGTATCTTTTAGAGGGGTTTTAATGACTTTGTTAAAGATACACAGAAATAAAGTTTTAGATAGAGGGATTTTAAACTGTCTCTGGAGTCCAGTCTCTTAAAAACCTTGCTAAACTTTACCACATTGACATTGTTTAAGCAACATGTTTGCATCAATAATTTTCTTTTACACTCTTCCTCTATTCCTGATACGTTCTTGTCTCTCTGGAATATGCGTTCTCATTATTCAAAATCTGTACAAATTACATTCCCCTTTCTCATATAGCCTGTTGACACAAAATAAAAATATAATTTATCTTATATCTTTTGGCATATGAAAAATTATTATAGCTTTTACAACTGTATTTCCTGAATTTTTCAGAATATCACTATTATAAATATTCCATTCTATTGTCCTACATGTCTAAATTTTTGTTTGAAAACACATGGCCCTCATAAATATAATATTATGCTGTAGTTTATTACTTTACATGTTTCTCTTCCTCTTCTACTGATCAGGTTCTTGAAAATAAATGTTCTATTTTACTTGTCATACTCTCTTTAAACCCTAACATAAGCAATATTTCAAATTCAATGGTTGATTCAATTGAGAGATTTATCCTTATTCTTCATAAAAGTTAAGGAACTATTTACTCTGTGTAATCTGGGGAGGGGTAACATTACATTCTCATTCATAAAATGACATAAAAAGTATTTTAATATTGAGTAAATGGAATGTTAATAAATAAGTATGTATATTTGCAAATATCTAAAAAATATCTTTTAAGAAATGATATTCAATCTACCCTAGCCTGTGAGATGTGGCACATTAATTATAAAATTTTAATATTGTAAAGATTCTGATATAATTCCTTTTTATTCCTAATGTATCTTTAATAATAGATACGCTGTGGAGCTTTGATTTACCTACCTCACATACTTGGTGGAAGTGAATATGCCTGTTTGCACTCATTATTCAATAATAATTGTGAAAACACATTACCTTTCACCATCAAGTATGCTGATCTAAGCCAAAATTACTCGGTTGTTCTGGAATTTGGGGATTTTTGTATTTATGATCTTCGAATTGGAAAAAAATGATTTCATTTTTCTACATGCCAGCATATTCAACTATGAACTCTAGACAACAGTGATGCTAAATCTAACCTAATCATTTCACGTAAAGGCCAGCATAGATTTTTAAAATGTTAAACCACTTAAAAGACATGAAATAGCACTGTTTTTAAAAACCAGGCAACTTCTCAAATTAGTCTGTCCTATGTTGTTGTCTACAGCTGCTTAAAGACCTCTTTTAAATAATGAATACTTTGTAATTACCATATCAGTTCATCATTCTGTTCTCTATACAAGTTTTGAAGTACAAAGAGTTTTCTTGGCAGTCACTATGTTTAATTTTTGTAACTTTTTATAGGCAGAATGTAATAAATAATATGTTTATAGTTGTATCCACTTTAGAAATTTTAATAATATATTCTTGTGGTTACTTTCATCTTTAATACTCAAAAGATGAAGAGCTAAAAATATTAGAAGAGAATCATTTTGAAAAAAATCACACCTTTCATGTCTAAAATGTATAACATAAGGAACAATCAGTTTCTCATCAATACTCTTGTTCTTTTCTTCCGCGTGATATTTTCTAGGTCTCCTTCAGTTATTTATGGCCACATGACAAAGTTTTAGTCAGAGAAAAGATGCAGTGCACATTGATTGTAGACCTGACCTATAAAAACCTCTTTTGTGCTTCTTCATGTTCTTTTCCACTTCTAACTGGAATGGTGACCTTGAAAACCATCGGCTAATGAAGCTAGAACTTTCCTTAGACTTGATCTCTTCAAGTCAGCATGGAGAAGAAACATCTGCCAAACTGATTAGTCTCCAATTATTATATATTTCTCCTGCCCTAGATACCCCTGAAAATACACCCAAAGGGTCTTTATGTTTTCAGAATATTGTTGCTTATCATATGGTGAAATAGACTACTGCTAAGAAATTTATGCAAAAAAAATGCAAATATCTCATTTTGACTGCCTATACATTCTGAGTTCTTCAATCTTTTATTGGGTACTGCAGACTAAGCAAGTCCAGTTATCCATGTATCTTTGGTACTTGTTTTACTTGTTCATTCAATATGCACATCATCAAGTGTATATTTTGGGCATGGCTCTTAGTTTCCAAGAGCTGAGTATTGGAATTCATGTCATTTCCTCTTCTATTTAGATGTACTTCATATTCACTCTTAATGTTCTAGAATAGAGGCTTTCTTCAAGTGAATGTATGTCCGCAAGCTGAAATGAAAGACCTATTACAAATTCAAATCAGATCCACTGAAACTGATCACATTCCTAGAGAAACAATCATCCTGGAGTCAACAGCATTTACCTAATTTTAGTGCCTTGCCTCTTTATGACATTGTTCCTAATTTCATATGAGAACCATACACCTACATGGCCTAGATGCTCTTTTGCAATAATTTCATGGTAACTTCAGCTAAGTTAAATGTAAATAATAATAATAACCAACACATTTTAGTTGCTTACAATGTGCCAGTTAAATGCTAAGCATGTGAATGAAGTATATTCTTTAATACTCATAACACCCCTATAAGTTGTATACTTTACTTTTCCCAACTTTATGGGCAAAAAAACTTTATGGAGATAAACAAAATTATTATCCTATTAATAGGATAATATTTTTTTCAATACTAACAGGCAGACTCTATACAGAGCTGTAATCTGTACATAGATAGTATGACCTCATATAAACTTTTTACCATTCACCCTTGACTATGTCAGCCTTTTATTAAATTGTTTAGTTACATCAGGGTATTTTTCACAATATGCTACAGAATAATGTAGAGAAGGATCCAATACAACAAAAATGGAAGAAATGCATGAAATACATTTCTCAGAGTAGGAAACATGTGTGGGCAATAAATATTTGTCTATCTGTTCAGCCTTATTAGTGATTAGGGAAAGATATCTCACTGCCACAGTAGTTTGTATTTTAGCTTTTTTTCAAAAAGAAAGCAATCTAGCAATAGCATGTTTTTGAGAATCTATAGATCAATGTTTTCTTTTGTTGTGTTACTTAAATTATAATCTATTGCTTTTTTGAAAAAACAAACTTGATTCAGGATGTTATTTAATCTTGTCTAGAGATAGGTAAGAGTATAGGATGACTGAAGAGCACATGAGTAAATATAAGTGTATGTTACATTCTACAACCCTTATTAAGCAGAAAAGGCAGGATGTTGTGAGGTGTCTATTACTGAAATATATAAGCAATTTATTTTAAGCAGATAGATGAAGGTCTATTAAAAAAATTAATCTAACTGCAATAAAAAGAAGTGAGAGATTAAGAAGTAAGAAATTGACAGAACTCTATATTCTGTGGAAAGACCAACTTAAAGATCGTGAAATGTTGCCGGGTGAAGTGTCAAAGCCCCAGCAGCAGAGAGTGGTTGGCTAGTGGGTGGTAAAAAGAATTTACCAACAACAGTGCCAGTTTGAAAGGAAAGTTTTATTACATAGAAAGAATGTTGCAGCAGAGTGCAGCCGATGCTTCGACAAGAGAGGACCTTAAAGTGGGAGCTTAAAGGAAATTTGTACCATATTAGTCATGTAAGTATGGGTAAATGATTACATTTGTAGACAATTTGCTCCCTTTATATTAGCAAGGGTGGCACAATAAGTTCCAACACACATGCATTCTGGAGAGGTACAGGCATTCTAGCTACATATAAATTTTGGGGAAAAAGGCCTGCTACCAAATGCTGGCATTAGGTAAAAGGGACCTATAGTTACTTCTCAATTCCTCAGATAGGGAGTTTTGTCTACGGATAGTCTGTTTGGTGCTTACCAGGTGATCTCTGCTGTCTGCAAATAGGATTTGAACAGATAGTGCATTTTAATATGTGAGGATAGTGCTATGCCTTTGGTATGCAATGATACACAGCCCTAAGATGAAAGGTGTTTTTTAATATGGTGCTCTCCCTACCCTGTACTAATGCATACACAACCTGTCCCACACCAAAAAACACTAGTCCTGTTTACTCACATGGAATCAAACTAGTATAGATGAGCTTTGCATCTATACTCTCTCTGAAGACTGTAATACTGGAATTTGATGAATAATTCTCTGTATATTAATGGCTGAGGGTGCAAATTCTTGAAGATGGCTGAATAGGAACAGCTCCAGCCTCCAGCTACCAGCGTGAGTGACACAGAAGACAGGTGATTTCTGCATTTTCAACTGAAGTGCCAGATTCATCTCACTGGGGAGTGTCTGACAGTTGATGCTGGTCCACGGGTGCAGCCCAACCATCGAGAGCTGAAGCAGGGCAAGGCATCACCTCACCTGGGAAGTGCAAGGAGGAAGGAAATTCCTTTTCCGGGCCAAGAGAAATTGAGACACACAACACCTGGAATATCGGGTAACTCCTACCATAATACTGTGCTTTACCAAGGGTCTTAGCGAACAGCACACCAGGAGATTATATCCCACAAATGACCCAGAGGGTCCCACGCCCACAGAGCCTCCCTCATTGCTAGCACAGCAGTCTGAGATCTAACTCCAAGGCAGCAGCAAGGCTGGGGGAGGGGTGCCCACCATTGCTGAGGCTTAAGTAAGTAAACAAAGCCACCTGGAAGCTCGAATTGGGTGGAACCCACCATAGCCCAAGGCGGCCTGCCTGCCTCTGTAGACTCCACCTCTGGGGACAAGCCATAGCTAAACAAAAATCAGCAGAAATCTCTAATGATGTAGAAATCCCTGTCTGACAGCTTTGAAGACAGCAGTGGTTCTCACAGCATGGAGATTGAGACCTGAGAATGGACAGACTGCCTGCTCAAGTGAGTTCCTGACACCTGAATAGCCTAACTGGGAGACATCCCCCACTAGGTGCAGACCGACACCTCACACATCACACAGCTGAGTACACCCCTGAGACGAAGCTTCCAGAGCGAGTTCAGCAACATTCTATCTTCTGCAGTCTCCATTGCTGATACCCAGGAAAACAGAGTCTAGAGTGGACCTCAAGCAATCTCCAACAGACCTGCAGCTGAGGGTCCTGACTGTTAGAAGCAAAAGAGAAAGGACACCCACACAAAACCCTAACAAAGAGAAAGGGCACCCACACCAAAACCCCATCAGTACATCACCATCATCAAAGACCAAAGGAAGATAAAACCACAAAGATGAGGAAAAACAGGTCAGTAAAGCTGGAAATTCAAAAAATCAGAGCACCTCTCTCCCTCCAAAGGAACACAGCTTATCCCCAGCAATGGAACAAAGCTGGACAGAGAATGACTTTGACGAGTTGAGAGAAGAAGGCTTCAGTTGATGAAACTTCTCAGAGCTAAAGGAGGAACTATGCAACCAGTGCAGAGAAACTAAAAACCTTGAAAAAAGAAAGAATGAATGGATAACTAGAATAATCAATGCAGAGAAGACCTTAAAAGAACTGATAGAGAAGAAAATCAAGACACGAGACCTACGTGACAAATGCACAAGCTTCAGTAACCGACTCGATCAACTGGAAGAAAGAGTAACAGTGATTGAAGATCAAATGAATGAAATTAAGTGAGAAGAGAAGTGTAGAGAAAAAAGAGTAAAAAGAAATGAACAAAGCATCCAAGAAATATGGGATTATGTGAAAAGACCAAATCTACATCTGATTGGTGTGCCTGAAAGTGACAGGGAAAATGGAACCAAGTTGGAAAACACTCTGCAGGATATCATCCAGAACTTCCCCAACCAAGTAAGGCAGGCCAACATTCAAATTCCGGAAATACAAAGAAAGCCACAAAGTTACTCCTCAAGTCAAGAAGACTAACTCCAAGACACATAATTGTCAGATTCACCAAAGTTGAAATGAAGGAAAAAATCTTAAGGGCAGCCAGAGAGAAAGAGCACATTACCCACAAAGGGAAGCCCATCAGACTAACAGCAGATCTCTCGGCAGAAATTCTACAAGCCAGAAGAGAGTGAGGGACAATATTCAAGATTCTTCAAGAAAAGAATTTTCAAACCAGAATTTCATCTCCAGCCAAACTAAGTTTTGTAAGTGAAGGAGAAATAAAATCCTTTACAGACAAGCAAATACTTAGAGATTTTGTCACCACCAGGACTGCCCTACAAGAGATTCTGTAGGAAGCACTAAACATGGAAAGGAACAACCGTTATAAGCCACTGCAAAAACATGCCAAAATGTAAAGTCCATCAATGCTAGGAAGAAACTGCATCAACTAATGAGCAAAATAACCAGGTAATATCATAATGACAGGATCAAGTTTACACATAACAATATTAACCTTAAATGTAAATGGACTAAAAGGTCCAATTAAAAGACACAGACTGGAAAATTGGGTAAAGAGTCAAGACCCATCAGTTTGCTGTATTCAGGAGACCCATCTCACATGCAGAGATACACATAGGCTCAAAATGAAGGGATGGGGGAAAATCTACCAAGCAAATGGAAAACAACAACAACAAAAGGGGTTGTAATCCTAGTCTCTCATAAAACAGACTTTAAACCATCATGGATCAAAAAAGACAAAGAAGTTCATTACATAATGATAAAGGGATCAATTCATCAGGAAGAGCTAATTATCCTAAATATATATGCACCCAATACAGAAGCACCCAGGTGCATAAAGCAAGGCCTTAGAGACTTACAAAGAGACTTAGACTCCCATACAATAATAATGGGAGACTTTAACACCCCACTGTCAACATTAGACAGATCAACTAGACAGAAAGTTAACAAGGATATACAGGAATTGAAATCAACTCTGCACCCCACCCCAGACATTTACAGACATTTACAGAACTCCCCACCCCAAATCAACAGAATATACATTCTTCTCAGCACCATGTCACACTTATTCCAAAATTGAGCACATAGTTGGAGGTCAAGCACACCTCAGCAAATGTAAAATAACAGAAATTATAAGAAACTGTCTCTCAGACCACAGTGCAATCAGACTAGAACTCAGGACTAAGAAACTCATTCAAAACCATTCAAATACATGGAAAGTGAACAACCTGCTCCTGAATGACTACTGGGTACATAACAAAATGAAGGCAGAAACAAAGATGTTCTTTGAAACCAATGAGAAGAAAGATACAACATACCAGAATCTCTGAGACATATTTAAAGCAGTATGTACAGGGAAATTTATAGCACTAAATGCCCACAAGAGAAAGCAGGAAAGATCTAAAATTGACACCCTAACATCACAACTAAAAGAACTAGAGAAGTAAGAGCAAACACATTCAAAAGCTAGCAGAAGGCAAGAAATAACTAAGATCAGGGCAGACCTGAAGGAGATAGAGACAAAAAACCCTTCAAAAACTCAATGAATCCAGGTGCTAGTTTTTTGAAAAGATCAACAAAATTGATAGACCATTAGAAAAACTAATAAAGAAGAAAAGAGAGAAGAATCAAATAGATACAACAAAAAATGATAAAGGGCATATCACCATCGACCCAACAGAAATGCAAACTACCATCAGAGAATACTATAAACACCTCTACGCAAATAAATTAGAAAATCTAGAAGAAATGGATAAATTCCTGGACACTTACACTCTCCCAAAACTAAACCAGGAAGAAGTTGAATCCCTGAATAGACCAATAGCAGGATCTGAAATGGAGGCAATAATTAATAGCCTACCAACCAAAAAAAGTTCAGGGCCAGATGGATTCACAGCTGAATTCCAGAAGTACAAGGAGGAGCTGGTACCATTCCTTCTGAAACTATTCCAATCAATAGAAAAAGAGGGACTCCTCCCTATCTCATTTTATGAGGCCAATATCATCCTGATACCAAAGTCTGGAAGAGACACACACAAAAAAAGAGGATTTTACACCAATATCCCTGATGAACATCGATGCAAAAATCCTCAATAAAATACTGGCAAACTGAATCCAGCAGCACATCAAAAAGCTTATCCCCCATGATAAAGTGGGCTTCATCCCTGGGATGCAAGGCTGGTTCAACATATGCAAATCAATAAACGTAATGCAGTATATAAACAGAACCAAAGACAAAAACCACATAATTATCTCAATAGATGCAGAAAAAAGCCTTTGACAAAATTCAACAGCCCTTCACGCTAAAAACTTTCAATAAACTAGGTATTGATGGAACATATCACAAAATAATAAGAGCTATTTATGACAAACCCACAGTGAATATCATACTGAATGGGCAAAAACTGGAAGCATTCCCTTTGAAAAATGGCACAAGACAGGGATGCCCTCTCTCACCACTCCTATTCAACATAGTGTTGGAAGTTCTGGCTAGGGTAATCAGGCAAGGGACGGAAATAAAGGTATTCAGTTAGGAAAAGAAGAAGTCAAATTGTCCCTGTTTGTAGATGACGTGATTGTATATTTAGAAAACCCCACCATCTCAGCCCAAAATCTCCTTAAGCTGATAAGAAACTTCAGCAAAGTCTCAGGATATAAAATGAGTGTGCAAAAATCACAAGCATTCTTATACACCAGTAACAGACAAGCAGAGAGCCAAATCATGAATGAACTTCCATCCACAATTGCTTCAAAGAGAATAAAACACCTAGGAATCCAACTTACAAGGGATATGAAGGACCACTTCAAGGAGAAATACAAACCACTACTCAGTGAAATAAAAGAGGATACAAACTAATGGAAGAAAATTCCATACTCATGGATAGGAAGAATCAATATCGTAAAATGGGAATATGGTCCAAGGTAATTTATATATTAAATGCCATCACCATCAAGCTACCAATGACTTTCTTCACAGAATTGGAAAAAACTGCTTTAAAGTTCATATGGAACCAAAAAAGAGCCTGCATTGCCAAGATAATCCTAAGACAAAAGAACTAAAGTGGAGACATCGCGCTACCTGACTTCAAACTATACTACAAGGCTACAGTAACCAAAACCACATGGTACTGGTAACAAAACAGAGATATGGACCAATGGAAGAGAACACAGCCCTCACATATAATACCACACATCTGCAGCCATCTGGTCTTTGACAAACCTGACAAAAACAAGAAATAGGGAAAGGATTCCCTATTTAATAAATGGTGCTGGGAAAATTGGCTAGCCATAAGTAGAAAGCTGAAACGGAATCCTTTCCTTACTCCTTATACAAAAATTAATTCGAGATGGATTAGAGACTTTAATGTTAGACTTAAAACTATGAAAACCCTAGAAGAAAACCTAGGTAATACCATTCAAGACATAGGCATGGGCAACGACTTCATGTCTAAAACACCAAAAGTAATGGTAACAAAAGCCAAAATTGACAAATGGGATCTAATTAAACTAAAGAGCTTCTGCACAGCAAAAGAAACTACCATCAGAATGAACAGGGAACCTACAGAATGGGAGAAAATTTTTGCAATCTACTCATCTGACAAAGGGCTAATATCCAGAACCTACGAAGAACTCAAACAAATTTACAAGAAAACAAACAACTACTTCAAAAAGTGGGCAAAGGATATGAACAGACATTTCTCAAAAGAAGACATGCATACAGCCAACAGACACATGAAAAAATGTTCATCATCACTGGCCATCAGAGAAATGCAAATCAAAACCACAATGAGATACCATCTCACACCAGTTAGAATGGCCATCATTAAAAAGTCAGGAAACAACAGGTGCTGGAGAGGATGTGGAGAAATAAGAACACTTTTACATGGTTTGTGGGATTGTAAACTAGTTCAACCATTGTGGAAAACAGTATGGCGATTCCTCAAGGATCTAAAACTAGAAGTGCCATATGACCCAGCCATCCCATTACTGGGTATATACCCAAAGGATTATAAATCATGCTGCTATAAAGACCACATGCACATATATGTTTATCACAGCACTATTCACAATAGCAAAGACTTGGAATCAACCCAAATATCCATCAGTGACAGACTGGATTAAGAAAATGTGGCACATATACACCATGGAATACTATCCAACCATAACAGAGGATGAGTTTGTGTCCTTTGTACAGACATGGATGCAGCTGGAAACCTTCATTCTCAGCAAACATTCACAAGAACAGAAAACCAAGCACCACATGTTCTCACTCACAGGTGGGAATTAAACAATGAGATCACTTGGACACAGGAAGGGGAACATCACACACCGGGGCCTATTGTGGGGAGTGGGGAGAGGGGAGAGGGGAAGGATAGCATTAGGAGATATACCTAATGTAAATGACGAGTTAATGGGTGAAGCACACAATGTGACACATGCATACATAGGTAACAAACCTGTATGTTGTGCACATGTACCCTAGTAACTTAAGGTATAATAAAAAATAAAAAAATAAAAATAAATAAATAAATAAATAACAAGGCTCCAATTTATTATCTGCCTAGTGAAACAGGAAAAAATGAATGTTACTACTTCATCATATATTGTGACAGTTAAATTTCATAATCCATAAAACATTTTGAACATAATCTGGAACATGGTAAGTGTTCAGCATATATTAGTTATATTAATAATTTTCATTTTTCATATATATATTTCAATATAGGTGTTGACACATGCTGTAAAGTTTTCCTGCAATCTAAACTATTACAAAAGTATACAATTTTAAAATGTGCTTCTCTACAACATAGGGTTTTATTTAGTGAGTAACTCAGTAAGTTTTCCTAAATTGTGGCACATAAAATGGAAGTTCAAAAATTTATTCTAATATTTCTAATTTTAAAAGTCAAGATGTTTGTCATTCAACACATATTACTAATTTAATGTATTATGTGTTTAAATAACTATTTCAATTAAAATTAAGAATATTATGTACTTTCTCATAATTTATAAATGCTCATACATTTGTTTTGCTGGCAAAACCAACAAATTTAAATTATATTAGACTTAGTTATACATACATCCTATTCATTTTTCATTTTATAAATATAAACTGAGAAATCATAACATTGTTTGTAGAAATATAATTTTTTGCAGAGTCTAAATGAGATACATTATAAAATATAAATATAATACTTGGGCTGATATGTAGTGATATTTCAATTATTTAGATAGTGCTTGAAAAGATATTTAGATATGCCACCTAACCATAAATTTATGATTTTTATCTTTCTTTATGCCATGGACCAAAATCTCAGTAGTCATAGTTTGAAACTGTCATATGCTATTTAAATTGTCTTCAGACTTTATATGTATACGGTGTGAGAATGGGCATAATAACATACATTGAACTACTTAGAGGTATAAAAAAATAAAAATAAAAATAAAAATAAAAAGAGACAGAAACAAATACCATAAACCTGTATAGTGTTCTATAACATGTTGGACTAAGGACACTCTGAATATCAGGTACAGATTTATAGAGATCTTTAAAAGCATTGTTAGAAAATATTTTAATTTATGAATATCTATGAGTATATGTACATTTAAGTAACATACAAACACATCCATTTGTATATTACATTAGTTATTAAACTCGTATTAGGAGACCCGTTTTTTGTTCATTTCTCGGTACTTTTTTGGGCTGCTAAAAACTTGTCATTTTTATTTGTTTCCATAGAGCAAAGTTAAACTTGGCTCACTTGAGGATTTGCCATCATTCTTATACATATTCCATTAGCATGTATACTATCTCATGTGAATGTGCTCTTTTTGTAAACAATCAAATCCAAAATTTTTAAATTAAAAATTGGCATATGACAAAGATCGACATATGATTTTCAAGTATTTAAAGCATATTCAGCAAATGCCATCTTTGAAACCACTCTCCATTTTGAGCTAGATAATTTTTGTGTGAGGTTATAGATATAATGGATGTTTGCTTCAGGAATATGAAATTATGAAATTGAATATATTACTTGATTTGGCCATCAATAAATATTGGATAGCAAATAATTTTCTTTTTTATTGTAATTTTAATGTTTAGATTTGGGCTAGTTGTGCAGGATTGTTACTTGGGATGTTGTGTGATATTGGGGTTTGGAGTTTAAATTATCCTTTCACCCAGGTAATCAGCATAGTAACCATTAGGTAGGTTTTCAACCATTGCCTCCCTCCTTCTCTCTGCCTACTAGTAGTCCCCAATGACTACTGTTTTCATATTTATGTCCACATGTATCCAATGTTTAGTTCTCACTTATAAGTGAGAGCATGAAGTATTTTGTTTTCCATTCATACATTAATTTGCTTAAGGATAATGGTCTCAGCTGCTTCCATGTTGCTTCAAAGGACATGATTTCATTCTGTTTTATGAATGCCTAGTATTACATGGTGTATATGTACCATATTTTCTTTATCCAATCTATCGTTGATGGGTACCTAGGTTGACTCCATGTCTTTGCTCTTGGGAATAGTGCCCCAATGAACATATGACTGCAAGTGTCTTTTGGTAAAAATCTATTTTCCTTTGGATATTTATTCAGTAATGGAATTGCTGGGTCAAATAATAGTTCTAAGATCTTTGAAAAATCTCCCACCTCCTTCTCACTGTGGCTGAACAAATTTACATGCCCATCGACATTGTGTAAGCGTTCCCTTTTCTCTGCAGTCTCACTAGCATCTGCTATTTTTTGACTTTTTAATAATAGTCATTCTGACTGGTGTGAAATGGTCTCATTGTGATTTCGATTTGCATTTCTCTGATGACAAGCAATGATGAGCATATTTCATGTTAGTCTGCTGCTTGTATGTCTTTTGAGAAATATCTGTTCATGTTCTTTGCCCATTTTTGAATTGGGTTATTTGGTTTTTGCTTTTTGAATTGCTTAAGTTCCTCACAGTTTCTGGGTATTATAGATCTTATAGATCTTTCTTGGATGTATAGTATGCAAATATTCAAATATTTTTTCCTATTCTGTAGGTTCTATTTTTATACTGTTGATACTGTTGATAAGTTTTTTTTTTTTTTTTTTTTTTTAGAAGATCTTTGGTTTAATTAGGTCCCACGTGTCAATTTTTGTTTTTGTTAAAATTGCTTTTGAGGATTTAGTCACAAATTTTTTGCCAAGGCACAGAATAGTATTTCCCAGGTGTCTTTCCTGAGTATTTATACTGACAGGTCTTATATTTAAGTATTTCCAGGGTGATTTAGAATTTTTTCTTTTTTTTTTTTTTTCTTTTTTCTTTTTTAGATGGAGTCTTTCACTCTGTGGCCAGCTGGAGTGCAGTGGCATGATCTTGGCTCACGACAGCCTCCATTCCCAGGTTCAAGCGATTCTACGGCCTCAGCCTCTCAGGTAGCTGGGACTACAGGTGAGTACCACTATGCCCAGCTAATTTTTGTAGTTTTAGTAGAGACGAAGTTTCATCACATTGGCCAGAATGGTCTCAACCTCTTGACTTCGTGATTTGCCGGAATCAGCCTCCCAAAGTGCTTGGATTATGGGTGTCAGCCACTGCGCCCGGTCCCAGATGATTTAGTATTTTTATAGCATGAGGCCTTACATTAAGTATTTAATACATCTTTTCTTCTTTCTTTCTTTCTTTTTTTTTTTTTTTTTTTTTTTTTTAAGATGGAGTCTTGCTCTGTGGCCCAGACTGGGAGCGCAGTGGCGCGATCTCGGCTCACTGCAAGATCTGCCTCCCGGGTTCTTGCCATTCTCCTGCCTCAGCCTCCCCAGTAGGTGGGACTATAGGCGTCCGCCACCTCGCCCGGCTAGTTTTTTTTTTTTTTTTTTTTTTTTTTTTTTTTTTTTTTTTTTT
>NC_045436.1:128625909-128630125 GCF_002776525.5 Piliocolobus tephrosceles
GCCCGGCTAATTTTTTGTATTTTTAGTACAGACAGGGTTTCACCATGCTAGCTAGGATGGTCTCGATCTCCTGATGTCGTGATCCGCCTGCCTCGGCCTCCCAAAGTGCTGGGATTACAGGCGTTAGACGTGTCCGGCCTAATGCATCTTGAGTGAATTCTTGTACACAGTGAAATATAGGGGTCCAATTTCATTCTTCTGAATATGGCTAACTACTTATCTATCCAGAACCATTTATTGAATAGATAGTCCTTTCTATATTGCTTATTTTTGTCACATTTGTCACAGATTAGACAGCTATAGGTGTGCAGCTTTATTTCTGAGTTCTCTACTTTTTTCTATTGGTCTATATATCTCTTTTTGTACCAGTATCCTTGCCGTTTTGATTACTGTAGTCTTATAGCATTATTTAAAATTGGGTAATGTGATGCCTCAATCTTTGTTCTTTTTGCTTAGGATTGCTTTAGCTATTCAGACTCTTTTTTTTTTCCATATGAGTTTTAGATTTATTTGTCTAATTTTGTGAAAAAATAATATTGGTAGTTTTATAGAAAAAGTGTTGAATCTGTAGATTGCTTTGGGCAGTATGGTCATTTTAAGAATATTGATTCTTCCAATTCTCATGTGAATATACTCAATAAATTATGCAGAACTTATTTGTTAATTATCAATTAATGTAAATACATCAGTAATCCATGTTTCTCTTGAGTCCATTTAACTTCAAATGGAATTTTGAAGATAAAATTGTTCTAATCTTATCAGTCTGCACACACAGTGTACATACACATACAACTTGTCTATGTTAATTATTTGAATGTTTTACTTGCAAAGTAATCCAAATCAAAATGAATATAAAGATAAATTACTCTGAGCTTTATATAGACTTCACTATTTTGAATGTGACCGGACTTTTTTTCTTGTCAAATTTTTCCATTTTGGTTGATGTTTCTGTTATCAACTTTGTATGTACACATATGTGCGTATATTTGTTACTTACACAAAGATATACATAACATCTCAAAGACACACAAAATCTCTGAGGTTGAAAAAAGCATTATAATGCTAATTAATGAAAATATATATAAAACATTTTAGTAAAACAACTATATAAATCAGATATCTAGAAACAGGAATTGCATGAGAGCACATAAAAAAGTTAAACCTTATTAGTGATCAAATAAATGTATAACAAAGCAACAGTGACTTTCATTTAATTATTCAATTGTAATGACAACAAAGTTTAATTTAAAATAATTTTTTGTGTTATCTAGCAGTCTCTGACATGAACATTCTCGTGCTGTAACTTTCCTTTTGAGGAAAATTATCTATATAAAGGAATTTGAAAACTTTCATACAACATATTTTTCTAGGAGTTAAGATTCAAGAAATAATCAGAGATTACCTAAAGCATTTCTATCTAATCATGTTACCTACAGCATTATTAAAAGAAGAATTGAAAGCTATCTAAATTTTTAATAATAGGTAACTGATAATAGACATCTTTAATGAATAACTAAGAAACAATTAAATATCATAGGGTAGCATACACTTAAGATAATAGTTAAATGCTCATTTAAAAAAATTAAATTTAATTTATGAAAATGATAATGTATATAGTATATTTTGTGTATCATACTCTATCTGCACATGTATTGCCTTCCTAAGGCTTTATAACAAATTACCATAAACTATGTGACTTAAACCAAGAAAAAAAAATGTTTTCTCATAGTTCAGTGGCCAGAAGTTCAAAATAAATATTTGGTCTTACGTGGGGGTTCTGAAGGAGACTCTATTCCTTGATTCTTCCAGTTCCTGGAGGTTGGGAGCATTCCTTGGCATCCTTAGTTCATAGATGAACTACTCCAATTCTTCTGTCTACATGTGGATATTTTCTCTGTGTGTGTGTCTGTACCTCTGTTTCCAAATTATAAGGACAGCAATCATTGCAATTAGTGCTCATAATAATCTATTATAAGTTCATGGTGATTACATCTGCAACTACTTTCAAATAAGGTTACATTCACAGATTTTGGATGAACATGACTTTGAGGGAATATTATTCAATTCAGTATCATAACATTTATACATGTAAACATAGATTAAAGTACTGTGTGCAAGAAAATATATTCTTAAGTGATAAACCTCAAAATATGAAATTTGTTTATGAGCAGTGCCATTAGAAGAGATTTGTATATTTTTCTGCTATAGTATTCTGTTGCAAATTTTTGTACATTCCTTTCAAAAAAAAACTATTTTAAAAGTATTCACATTCCTTCCACCGCCTCTGACAACATATCTGATATCAGACGTATCTGACTGTGAACAATTAGAAAATTCAACAAAAATTTAAAAATCCTATTTTCAGATACTGGTTAACATGTAACACATGAAAATAATCCCTGCGATAAAGAAAACAAACTGAGTGAGTCCAACAACCCCTTCAGCCTTCTGATTAATGATGTTTTTGTAACTGTATCTCAAGGAAAGTCAAACCAAGCAGATTACAATGGTTCTTGACAAAAGTCTGAGGAAATGAAGGCAGTTAGAACTTGCAAAATAGACTACTAGAGAAGAAAAAATACACAGAAAATGTACTGTTGTTTTTTTAAATTTCAACTGGGGGTTCACTAATACCTCTGGCAGAATGTCTTCAAATTCTAAATAGAGGTCCATACATGGCCAGTTGGCATGATTTTTGAGGAGCCAGATAGAAAATAAAAACAACAACATTTTACTCACAAAGTAATCCAAATCTATGCTGGTTTGCCAAAGCTATGATGGTAGGACGGTATGTAGGTATGACCTACGAACCCGTGATGGTATGTAGAAACCACATATCATACCATTATAGCTAAACTAGCCTTATAGTAAAAGGTACTTTTGACCCATATTTTTAAAAGCATAAAAACAAGCCTTGAAGTAATCAAACTAATCTACCAGTACTTTAACTGCCAGCCAAAAGCAAAGCCAGCATTCATTAAAGAAATCCAAAAGCCAGGTGTGGTGGGTCAAGACTGTAATCCCAGCACTTTGGAAGGCCGAGGCACAAGGTCATGAATTCGAGAACAGCCTGATCAATGTGGTGAAACCCCATCTCTACTATAAATAAGAAAAAGAAAAAAAAAAATAGCCAAACATGGTGGTGGAATGCCTGTAATCTCAGCTATTTGGCAGGCTGAGGTAGGAGAATCACTTGAACCCAGAAGGCGGAGGCTGCAGTGAGCCAATATTGTGCCAGTGCACTCCAGCCTAGGCGACAGAGAGAGATCTCCAAAAAAAAAAAAAAAAAAAAATTCAAGAAAGTCTACCGATATTCGACATAACATCACAATAGGAAGCATTGCGCTGATCCATTAGACATATGAATAAACAGGCAGGTGAACCATATCAAGGAAAAATTTCAGATGGAATAAAGGAGATGACAAAACTAACAGACATCCTTAAAGGGTCCTTGTAAACCTGTTCAAGTACTTTAAGAAAAACATAAACATAATAAGTAAAATTAAAGTTATCAAACAAGACGAATAGAACTAAAAATGAAAAAAAAAATTTTCCATCAGAAGTAAATACTTTTTTGATAGTCTTTGTAGCATAATAATCTCTTCAATAAAACATAAATAACCAGAGAAAACAGAAACACAAATTATACAATTGCAAGAACAGAGATTGTAAAAACTAAAAATTAAGCACAGACTCAAAATATTTGGGGATTAAACTATTTCCTTAGTAGAGGACTCATAAAGAGATGGGGGTACAATAGTATATATTTGATAAAATAACTGATTTTCTAAAAAAAAAGATTGATGCGAATTATAAACCCTTGAATCCAGAAAAATAGCAAAATTCAACTAAGATAAACACAAAATATGTAACAACAATGGGTAGGATAATAAATTCAGGGAAAGAATTGATAAAGAGACAACCTTAAATGTACCCATAGTGAAAAGATATAATGTATATAATTAAAAAAAATAAGAAAAACAGCCAACTTCTTTAGAGAAAAGATGAAGGTCAGAAGACCATGAAAAACACATTTAAAGAGCTGAAAATAAATAATATCTGTAGTTTCATAAAATGAAGTTAAAAATACATTTTTAGACAAAATAAAGTGAAAAGAATTTATTGCTAAGTATTTTAACAGGTATTTTATAAAATAAGATATATGAATGGTTCATAAGTACATGTAAAAGATGTTCAAAATTATTATTATTTATTT
>NC_045436.1:128635125-128683749 GCF_002776525.5 Piliocolobus tephrosceles
CTGATCTTAGTTATTTCTTGCCTTCTGCTAGCTTTTGAATGTGTTTGCTCTTGCCTCTCTAGTTCGTTTAATTGTGATGTTAGAGTGTCAATTTTAGATCTTTCCTGCTTTCTCTTGTGGGCATTTAGCGCTATAAATTTCCCTCTACACACTGCTTTAAATGTGTCCCAGAGATTCTGGTATGTTGTATCTTTGTTCTCATTGGTTTCAAAGAACAACTTTTTTCTGCTTTCATTTCGTTATGTACCCAGTAGTCATTCAGGAGCAGGTTGTTCAGTTTCCATGTAGTTGAGCGATTTTGATTGAGTTTCTTAGTCCTGAGTTCTAGTTTGATTGCACTGTGGTCAGAGAGACACTTTGTTATAATTTCTGTTCTTTTACATTTGCTGAGGAGTGCTTTACTTCCAATTATGTGGTCAATTTTGGAATAAGTGTGATGTGGTGCTGAGAAGAATGTCTATTCTGTTGACTTGGGGTGGAGAGTTCTATAAATGTCTATTAGGTCCGCTTGGTGCAGAGATGAGTTCAATTCCTGGATATCCTTGTTAACTTTCTGTCTCGTTGATCTGTCTAATGTTGGCAGTGGAGTGTTGAAGTCTCCCATTATTATTGTATGGGAGTCTAAGTCTCTTTGTAAGTCTCTAAGGACTTGCTTTATGAATCTGGGTGCTCCTGTATTGGGTGCATATATATTTAGGATAGTTAGCTCTTCCTGTTGAATTGATCCCTTTACCATTATGTAATGGACTTCTTTGTCTCTTTTGATCTTTGATGGTTTAAAGTCTATTTTATCAGGGACTAGGATTGCAACCCCTGCTCTTTTTTTCTTCTCCATTTGCTTGGTAGATCTTCCTCCATCCCTTTATTTTGAGCCTATGTATGTCTCTGCATGTGAGATGGGTCTCCTGAAGACAGCAGACTGATGGGTCTTGACTCTTTATCCAGTTTGCCAGTCTGTGTCTTTCAATTGGAGCATTTAGTCCATTTACATTTAAGGTTAATATTATTATGTGTGAACTTGATCCTGCCATTATGATATTAACTGGTATTTTGCTCATTAGTTGATGCAGTTTCTTCCTAGCCTCGATGGTCTTTACATTTTGGCATGTTTTTACAATGGCTGGTACCGGTTGTTCCTTTCCATGTTTAGGGCTTCCTTCAGGGTCTCTTGTAAGGCAGGCCTGGTGGTGACAAAATCTCTAAACATTTGCTTATCTGTAAAGAATTTTATTTCTCCTTCACTTATGAAACTTAGTTTGGCTGGATATGAAATTCTGGGTTGAAAATTCTTTTCTTTAAGAATGTTGAATATTGTCCCCCACTCTCTTCTGGCTTGTAGAGTTTCTGCTGAGAGATCTGCTGTTAGTCTGATGGGCTTCCCTTTGTGGGTAACCCGACCTTACTTTCTGGCTGCCCTTAATATTTTTTCCTTCATTTCAACTTTGGTGAATCTGGCAATTATGTGTCTTGGAGTTGCTCTTCTGGAGGAGTATCTTTGTGGCATTCTCTGTATTTCCTGAATTTGAATGTTGGCCTGCCTTACTTGGTTGGGGAAGTTCTCCTGGATGATATCCTGTAGAGTGTTTTCCAGCTTGGTTCCATTTTCCTCCTTACTTTCGGACATCCTAATCAGACGTGGATTTGGTCGTTTCACATAATCCCATACTTCTTGAAGGCTTTGTTCATTTATCTTTCCTCTTTTTTCTTTAGACTTCTCTTCTCACTTCATTTCATTCATTTGATCCTCCATCGCTGATATTCTTTCTTCCAGTTGATCAAGTTGGTTACTGAAGCTTGTGCGTTTGTCATGTATTTCTTGTGTCATGGGTTTTATCTCTCTCATTTCATTTATGGCCTTCTCTACATTGATTAGTCTAGTTACTCATTCTTCCATTCTTTTTTTCGAGATTTTTAGTTTCTTTGCACTGGGTAGATAATTCTTCCTTTAGCTCTGAGAAGTTTAGTGGACTGAAGCCTTCTTCTCTCAACTTGTCAAAGTCATTCTCCGTCCAGCTTTGATCCGTTGCTGGTGATGGGCTGCGCTCCTTTGCAGGAGGAGATGCGCTCTTATATTTTGAATTTCCAGCTTTTCTGCCCTGCTTTTTCCCCATCTTTGTGGTTTTATCTGTCTCTGGTCTTTGATGATGGTGACGTACTGATGGGGTTTTGATATAGGTGTCCTTCCTGTTTGATAGTTTTCCTTCTGACAGTCAGGACCCTCAGCTATAGGTCTGTTGGTGATTGCTTGAGGTCCACTCCAGACCCTGTTTGCCTGGGTATCAGCAGCAGAGGTTGCAGAAGATAGAATATTGCTGAACAGCGAGTGCACCTGTCTGATTCTTGCTTTGGAAGCTTCCTCTCAGGGGTGTACTCCACCCTGTGAGGTGTGGGGTGTCAGACTGCCCCTAGTGGGGGATGTCTCACAGTTAGGCTACTCAGGGGTCAGGGACCCACTTGAGCAGGCAGACTGCCCCTTCTCAGATCTCAACCTCCGTGTTGGGAGATCCACTGCTCTCTTCAAAGCTGTCAGACAGAGTCGTTCACATCTGCACAGGCTTCTGCTCCTTTAGCTGAGCCCTGTCCCCAGAGGCGGAGTCTACAGAGACAGGCAGGTTTCCTGGAGCTGCTGTGAGCTCCACCCAGTTCGAGCTTCCCAGCGGCTTTATTTACCTACTTAAGCCTCAGCGATGGCGGGCGCCCCTCCCCCAGCCTTGCTGCTGCCTTGCGGTTAGATTGCCGCAGACTGCTGTGTTAGCAAGGAGGGAGGCTTCGTGGGCGTGGGACCCTCCCGGCCAGGTGTGGGATATAATCTCCGGTGTGCCGGTGTTACAGCGCAGTATTGGGGTGGGAATTACCCGATTTTCCAGGTGTTGTGTGTCTCAGTTCCCCTGGCTAGGAAAAGGGACTCCCTTCCCCCTCGCACTTCCCAGGTGAGGCGATGCCTTGCCCTGCTTCAGCTCTCGCTGCTCAGGCTGCAGCAGCTGACCCGCACGGATTGTCCAGCACTCCCGAGTGAGATGACCCCAGTACCTCAGTTGAAAATGCAGAAATCACCGGTCTTCTGTGTCGCTCGCGCTGGGAGATGGAGACTGGAGCTGTTCCTATTCGGCCATCTTGCTCCACCCCCCTCAAAATTATTATTTAACCAATGTTCAACATTGTAAACTATCTGTGAAAAATGTAAATAAAACAAAAATAAATGCCACTGCACACAAACTAGGGTTAAATTTAAATGACTAATAACTAAGTGTTGGTACCATGTGTGGAGTGAACTGAACTGGTGGAGTGCAGAATGCCATAACTACTTTAGACAACAATTGACAACATTTTGTAAAGTATAACACACAATTAACATGTGAACAAGACATTACACTCCTAAGCGTTTACCGAAGAGAAGTAAAATCATACATCCACAAAAAAGACTTTTAAATAAATATTCTCAGAAACTTTATTGATAATAGCCAACTCCGGGGGAAAATTTTTCTTATTTATTTATTTATTTATTTATTTATTTATTTTTTATTATACTTTAAGTTCTAGGGTACATGGGCATAATGTGCAGGTTTGTTACATATGTATACTTGTGCCATATTGGTGTGCTGCACCCATCAACTCGTCAGCACCCAGAAATTCATCATTTATATCAGGTATAACTCGCAATGCAATCCCTCCCCCCTCCCCCCTCCCCATGATAGGCCCCATTGTGTGATGTTCCCCTTCCCGAGTCCAAGTGATGTCAATGTTCAGTTCCCACCTATGAGTGAGAACATGCGGTGTTTGGTTTTCTCTTCTTGTGATAGTTTGCTAAGAATGATGGTTTCCAGCTGCATCCACGTCCCTACAAAGGACGCAAACTCATCCTTTTTTATGGCTGCATAGTATTCCATGGTGTATATGTGCCACATTTTCTTAATCCAGTCTGTCACGGATGGACATTTGGGTTGATTCCAAGTCTTTGCTATTGTGAATAGTGCCACAATAAAGATACGTGTGCATGTGTCTTTGTAGTAGCATAATTTATAATCCTGGTACCAGTTGTTCCTTTCTATGTTTAGGCCTTCCTTCAGGGTGTCTTGTAGGGCAGGCCTGGTGGTGACAAAATCTCTAAGCATTTGCTTATCTGTAAAGGATTTTATTTCTCCTTCACTGATGAAACTTAGTTTGGCTGGATATAAATTCTGGGTTTAAAATTCTTTTCTTTAAGAACGTTGAATATTGGCCCCCACTCTCTTCTGGCTTGTAGAGTTTCTGCCGAGAGATCTGCTGTTAGTCTGATGGGCTTCCCTTTGTGGGTAACCCTACCTTTCTCTCTGGCTGCCCTTAAGATTTTTTCCTTCATTTCAACTTTGGTGAATCTGGCAATTATGTGTCTTGGAGTTGCTCTTCTCGAGGAGTATCTTTGTGGTGTTCTCTGTATTTCCTGAATTTTAATGTTGGCCTGCCGTACTATGTTGGGGAAGTTCTCCTGGATGATATCCTGAAGAGTGTTTTCCAACTTGGTTCCATTTTCCCCCTCACTTTCAGGCACCCCAATCAGACATAGATTTGGTCTGTATACATAATACAATACTTCCTGCAGGCATTGTTCATTTCTTTTTCTTCTTTTTTCTTTTGGTTTCTCTTCTCACTTCATTTCATTCATTTGATCCTCAATCGCTGATACTCTTTCTTCCAGTTCATCAAGTCGGTTACTGAAGCTTGTGGATTTGTCACGTATTTCTCGTGTCATGGTTTTCATCTCTGTCATTTCATTTATGACCTTCTCTGCATTAATTATTCTAGCTATCAATTCTTCCACTCTTTTTTCAAGATTTTTAGTTTCTTTGCGCTGGGTATGTAATTCCTCCTTTAGCTCTGAGATGTTTGATGGACTGAAGCCTTCTTCTCTCATCTCATCAAAGTCATTCTCTGACCCCCTTTGATCCGTTGCTGGCGATGAGCTGCGCTCCTTTGCAGGATGAGATGCGCTCTTATTTTGTGAATTTCCAGCTTTTCTGCCCTGCTTCTTCCCCATCTTTGTGGTTTTATCTGCCTCTCGTCTTTGATGATGGTGGCGTACTGATGGGGTTTTGGTGTAGGTGTTCTTCCTGTTTGATAGTTTTCTTTCTAATAGTCAGGACCCTCAGCTGTAGGTCTGTTGGAGATTGTTTGAGGTCCACTCCAGACCCTGTTTTCCTGGGTATCAGCAGCAGAGGTGGCAGAAGATAGAATATTGCTGAACAGCGAGTGTACCTGTCTGATTCTTACTTTGGAAGCTTCCTCTCAGGGGTGTACTCCACCCTGTGAGGTGTGGGGTGTCAGACTGCCCCTAGTGGGGGATGCCTCCCAGTTAGGCTACTCAGGGGTCAGGGACTCACTTGAGCAGGCAGTCTGTCCATTCTCAGATCTCAACCTCTGTGTTGGGAGATCCACTGCTCTCTTCAAAGCTGTCAGACAGAGGCGATCGGGTCTGCACAGGCCTCTGCTGCTTCCCTTGTTGTTATTTAGCTGTGCCCTGTCCCCAGAGGTGGAGTCTACAGAGACGGGCAGGTTTCCTTGAGCTGCTGTGAGCTCCACCCAGTTCGAGCTTCCTAGCGGCTTTGTTTATCTACTTAAGCCTCAGCAATGGCGCGCGCCCCTCCCCCAGCCTCGCTGCTGCCTTGCCGTTAGATCGCAGACTGCTGTGCTAGTAAGGAGGGAGGCTCTGTGGCTGTGGAACCCTCCCAGCCAGGTTTGGTTATAGTCTCCTGGTGTGCCCATTTGTTTAAAGCGCAGTATTGTGGTAGGAATTACTCAATTTTCCAGGTGTTGTGTGTCTCAGTTCGCCTGGCTAGGAAAAGGGATTCCCTCCTGGGGGAAAATTTTTCTACCAAAGTTGAGTGAACAAACAAATGGAATATTTATACAATGAGCTAATAATCAGCAAATAAATTATATATACTATTGGTACAAAAAAATCTCAAAATCATTTTGGTGTGCAAATGAATATGCATGCAAAGAGTATGCCCTGTATCATTTCATAGATATGAAGGTCTATGACTGGCAAAACATGATGTACAGTGACAAGGAGCAGAGTAATAACTTCCTGGTAATGTGAGGTAGGGAGGTGTTGGAAGTGACTTGAGTAAAGTTTAGAAGTGACAGAAATTGTCTAAACATTGAATAGAGTGGTTATAACATGGGAATCAAAAGTCAGTGTACTGGACACATTTAAAATGTCCATATTTGTATTTTTGTAAATTTTACCCCAGTATAGCTAATTTTTAAAAAAAGTATTTATACCTCTTAATACTCTCCTAAGAATCTCTCCATGAAGCAATATATGAAGATATCAATTATAATTTTACTTGATATATAAAATACCCCACAATAGTGAAATGGTTGACTGATTGAGTGAATCAGGATAAAATAATATGAAAATAAAATTAAAACTATATTTGCTACTAATCATTAGTGACATTAGCTATCTTTGAAATAACTGGCATTTCAGAAGAAGCATGGAATATGATTTCAGAATTGTTATAAATTAATATGCATGGAAGATACTATGAAAGAAATAAAATCTTTAGTACCCAAAATGTTTCTGTATAACAAAATTATAGCTTTTTATTCTGTTTTACAGAGGTCTTTGTCCTTACCACACCTAGCTTCTCAAGAGAGGAAATTTTAAAAGTATCATAAAGTACTTGTATCCTTGTTGAAGATTATTAGCAACACTGTTATTCTCTGAGCAATATCAAGTTTGTCAACATCTGTGAAATAGATTTTATTTATGTTTTCACAATATTTTCTTTTTTCAGGTTTATAGAGTCACTTTTGACAGGATAGTAAACCTTGGACATTGAATCATGATACGAGTATTATGATGGTCTTCCTTGTTTCTATGTAATTTCTGTATCATTGACCAGCTGCATTTTATAGTGTCACAATATGTGTTCAACGCATAAGCTCTAGATCAAACCTACAAGCATGAGTTAATTGGATTTGTGACTTTGAACAAGTTGTTGAAAATTTCTATCATTATGTAATATGTGAAGTATAATAAAAATATAAAGTTATTTAATGCACTTAAAGCATCCTGAACAATATCTGGCAGAAAATTTGCCTAATAAATGTACTTACTGTTTTTCTACTTAAGCTATTGATACTAATATTTGAAAGTGGTTTGTGGTTTTAAAGTCTTTTCATAAGCATTATGCATATGTTTTTATCATTACTACTACTGTCATTATTATTATTTCAATTTTGTAGTTAAAGTCATTGACACTCAAAAAAATATGTTATGGAGTCAATAAAGGGCATAATTGTGACTTGAACCTGTCTTCTGACTACAAATTCTATAATTTGTTCATCATGCTACATGCCCTGATCTATGAAATTCATTGGCTCTTTTTTATTCTATTAAAAGAAGTAAGATATTCAGAGAGATTATAAAATCTATTAAAAACTATAAAAATGATTCTATGTTGTGCTGAGGCCAAAATTAAAGAAGGTTCTCTTTAAACTACCCAGGAATATGTGTTTCTTCAATTGCAGATACAGTATTTTATTGATTCCAATGATTTTATTTCCCAGTCCTGAGGAAGTTTGTGGGGAAAAAAAGATCACATTTATATTAATTACAGAATTCTATGACTAACAGTTATAAATCTTCCTTAGTAACATGCAAAATATTGGAAAATATTTACATTACAATATAAAATAATGGATGTTTTGTTTTAAACTAAAAGCATGTTACTGCTAAGCAATGGGTTTGGACACTCATTTTTATGTGTATTCTTGTTTTTTATTATTATTATACTTTAAGTTCTAGGGTACATGTGCACAACGTGCTAGTTTGTTACATATGTATACATGTGACATGTTGGTGTGCTGCACTCATCAACTCGTCAGCACCCATCATCTTGTCATTTACATCAGGTATAACTCCCAATGCCATCACTCCCCACCTCCCCCCTCCGAATAATAGGACCTAGTGTGTGATGTTCCCCTTCCAGAGTCCAAGTGATCTCATTGTTCAGTTCCCACCTATGACTGAGAACATGTGGTGTTTGGTTTTCTGTTCTTGTGATAGTTTGCTGAGAATGATGATTTCCAGCTGCATGCATGTCCCTACAAAGGACACAAACTCATCCTTCTTTATGGCTGCATAGTTTTCCATGGTGTATATATGCCACATTTTCTTCATCCAGTCTGTAACTGATGGACATTTGGGTTGAATCCAAGTCTTTGCTATTGTGAATAGTGCCGCAATAAACATACGTGTGTATGTGTCTTTATAGCAGCATGATTTATAATCCTTTGGGTATATACCCAGTAATGGGATGGCTGGGTCATATGGCACTTCTAGTTTTAGATCCTTGAGGAATCTCCATACTGTTTTCCACAATGGTTGAACTAGTTTACAATCCCACAAACCATGTAAAAGTGTTCTTATTTCTCCACATCCTCTCCAGCACCTGTTGTTTCCTGACTTTTTAATGATGGCCATTCTAACTGGTGTGAGATGGTATCTCATTGTGGTTTTGATTTGCATTTCTCTGATGGCCAGTGATGATGAACAGTTTTTCATGGTCTGTTGGCTGTATGCATGTCTTCTTTTGAGAAATGTCTGTTCATATCCTTTGCCCACTTTTTGAAGTAGTTGTTTGTTTTCTTGTAAATTTGTTTGAGTTCTTCGTAGGTTCTGGATATTAGTCCTTTGTCAGATGAGTAGATTGCAAAAATTTTCTCCCATTCTGTAGGTTCCCTGTTCACTCTGATGGTAGCTTCTTTTGCTGTGCAGAAGCTCTTTAGTTTAATTAGATCCCATTTGTCAATTTTGGCTTTTGTTACCTTTGCTTTTGGTGTTTTAGACATGAAGTTCTTGCTCATGCCTATGTCCTCAATGGTATTACCTAGGTTTTCTTCTAGGGATTTTATGGTATTAGGTCTAACATTTTAGTCTCTAATCCATCTTGAATTAATTTTCGTATAAAGAGTAAGAAAAGGATCCAGTTTCAGATTTCTACTTATGGCTATCCAATTTTCCCAGCACCATTTATTAAATAGGGAATCCTTTCCCCATTTCTTGTTTTTCTCAGGTTTGTCAAAGATCAGATGGCTGTAGATGTGTGGTATTATTTCTGAGGACTCTGTTCTGTTCCATTGGTCTATATTTCTGTTTTGGTACCAGTACTATGCTCTTTTGGTTACTGTGGCCTTGTAGTATAGTGTGAAATCAGGTAGTGTGATGCCTCCAGCTTTGTTCTTTTGACTTAGGATTGTCTTGGCAATGTGGGCTCTTTTTTGGTTCCATATGAATTTTAAAGCAGTTTTTTTCCAATTCTGTGAAGAAACTCATTGGTAGCTTGATGGGGGTGGCATTGAATCTATAAATTACCTTGGGCAGTATGGCCATTTGCTCACAATGAGCTGCGTTCCTTTAGAGGGGGAGATGCGCTCTTATTTTTTGAATTTCCAGGTTTTCTGCCCTGCTTTTCCCCATCTTTGTGGTTTTATCTGCCCTTGGTCTTTGATGATGGTGACATACTGATGGGGTTTTGGTGTGGGTGTCCTTCCTGTTTGTTAGTTTTCCTTCTAACAGTGAGGACCCTCAGCTGCAGGTCTGTTGGAAATTGCTTGAGGTCCACTCCAGAGGCTGTTTGCCTAGGTAACAGCAGCAGAGGCTGCAGAAGATAGAATATTGCTGAACAGCAGGTGTTGTTTTCTGATTGTCACTCTGGAAGCTTCATATCAGGGGTGCCCCCAGCCATGTGAGGTGTGAGGTGTCGGTCTGCACCTAGTTGTGGATGTCTCCCAGTTAGGCTACTCAGGGTTCAAGGGACCCACTTAAGCAGGCAGTCTTTCCATTCTCAGATCTCAACCTCCCTGCTGGGAGATGCACTGCTCTCTTCAAAGCTGTCAGACAGGGTGGTTTGCATCTGCAGAGGTTTCTGCTGCTTTTTGTTTAGCTGTGCCCTGTCCCCACAGGTGGAGTCTACAGAGACAGGCAGGCCTCCTTGAGCTGCTGTGGGCTCCATCCATTTGGAGCTTCCAAGTGGCTTTGTTTACCTACTTAAGCCTCAGCAATGGCGGGCGCCCCTCCCTCAGCTTCACTGCTGCCTTGCAGTTAGATGGCAGACTGTGGTGCTAGTAGCAATGAGGGAGGCTCCCTGAGCATGGGACCCTCCCATCCAGGTGTGGGATATAATCTCCTGGTGTGCCAGTTTGCTAAGACCCTTGGTAAAGTGCAGTATTGGGGTGGGAGTTACCCCATTTTCCAGGTGTTGTGTGTCTCAGTTCCCCTGGCTAGGAATAGGGATTCCCTTCACCCTTGTGCTTCCCATGTGAGGAGATTCCTCGCCCTGCTTCAGCACCGATTGTCCCACACTCCCTAGTGAGATGAATCTGGTAACTCAGTTGAAAACACAGAAATCGGCCAGGCACGGTGGCTCAAGCCTGTAATCCCAGCACTTTGGGAGGCTGAGATGGGTGGATCACGAGGTCAGTAGATGAAGACCATCCTGGCTAACACAGTGAAACCCCATCTTTACTAAAAAATAAAAAAATAAAAAAAATAGCCAGGTGAGGTGGTGGGCGCCTGTAGTCCCAGCTACTCAGGAGGCTGAGGCAGGAGAATGGCTTGAACCTGGGAGGCGGAGCTTGCAGTGAGCCAAGATGGCACCACAGAGTGAGACTCCATCTCAAAAAAAAAAAAAAAAGAAAAGAAAAGAAAAGAAAAGAAAAGAAAAGAAAAGAAAAGAAAATGCAGAAATCACCTGTCTTCTGTGTCGCTCGTCCTGGGAGCTGGAGACTGGAGCATTTTATGTGTTTTCATAGGGCATGAATGCAGGACATTTCTTCAGAAAATTGTGGCTATATTTGCAAAACAATTCAAGGGTGAAGAATTTTCATATAAAATCCAAAAAGTGCCAATCACTCCTCTAAGATTAGCATAATAAATGTTTTAAAAGTACATTTTAAATCAAGGGGTTTAAATACATATCAAATTCTATGGCATAAGCCACAGAAAATAAGGCCAATATGCTCCATTTTCTTACACCAACTAACTAAAAGTTCTTTTGTGGTGGTTCTTCATTATATACTGTCTATCTTCATAGTGTCATGGTTAGGAATGGGGGGACAGAGTGAACATAATCACACAGCCTAAGCAGTTTCATTATTTGTAAACGGTGCCAATTCACCAATAAATATTAGTGTTTTTTCACATGCAAAATGTTCTCCTAAGATAATTTTCATGGTACAATCCATAAATGGTGAAATCCACCATTTAAATGGAAACCGAAGATGCAAACATTTGATGAATTAAGTTCAAATATTTATGATACCAATACAAAACAACAGGTGACATACACTACTTAGGTGGATTAAATTATGAGTTAACAGTAGTCTATTGAAGAGGAAGTGGAAAAGCAAGCAGCTCAGGGAAGTTTACTTGATGTTTCTGTATGTGTGTGTGTATGATATATATTATATATGAGACTATATATAAGTATAAATATATGTTGTGTATATACACATATATGTGTGTATATATATATGCACACTTATTTATAGTCTCAAATATAATGTATAATTTGTATATATAGATATATATACACTCCATATGTATACACACACATATAAATACATGTAGAGAGAGTATATATGCATATTTATGTATATGTGTATATACATATACACATATACATTCTATGTGTGTGTAAATGTGTGTGTGTATACATATATATATATAGAGAGAGAGAGAGAGAGAGAGAAACTGTGAGGAGAAGAGAGGCTTTTCTCTCTGTCAGTACTTTCTCTGCTGCCAATTTTTGTGGTATCTGTGTGTGCTAGTTCAGTTCACTTCAATTAATTCAGCATTTCTTGACTACCATATGTATACTAAGCACTTGTTAATGATAGCTGTATGTTGATGTGAAGAGGATGGATGGAAATGATGAATACAATGTTACTCACTAAAATTGCTAGGTAGATAGACGGATGACTGGATAGGAAGGTAGATTGATGAATAGATGAATAAACTGATAGATGATTCATAAATCAAGGAAGGAAGGAAGGAAAAGAGGGAGAAGGGAGGGAGGGAAAGAAGAAAGGAAATTTGAAAACTTTTAGCTGTGTGTGTGTGTGTGTGTGTGTGTGTGTGTGTGTGTGTGTGTTGTAGTGAAGTACCTGGCTGGAATCTGTCATTAAAATTACATAAGACCCATTTTAGCATGCAGTTTTTCGTGATGAATATAACTTGTTTTGTCCAAAAATTATAGTCCAAATTGGATGGCTCACCATTGCTATCTGGTGTGGATTTCCTGTGAAAAATATTAAACTCAGGGAAATCCAAATAAAAAACACAATGAGATACTATACCACACCAGTCAGAATGGTTGTTATTAAGAAGTCAAAAAACGAGGCTTTTGGGTAAAGGGAACACTTATACATTCCTGATGGGAATGTAAATTAGTTCAACCACTGTGGAAAGCAGTCTGGAGATTTCTTAAAGAACTTAAAACAGAGTTACCATTCAATCCATTAATACCATTACTGAGTATATGTCCCCCGCTCCCCCACACACACAAAAAATGAATCATTCTACCAAAAAGACATATGCACTCTTATGTTCTTTGCTGTGCTATTTACAATACCAAAGATAAGGAATCAACCCTGGTACTTACCAATAGTAGACTGGATAAATAAAATGTGGTACATATACACCATGGAATACTATGCAGCCATTAAAAAAAACTCAAATCATGTCCTTTGCAGCAACATGGATGAAGCTGGAGGCTATAATACTAAAAAAAAAAAAAAAATAATAATAATAATAATAATAATAATAATAATAATAATAATAATAATGCTGGAACAGAAAACCAAAACACTGAATGTTCTCATTTATATGTGGGAGCTAGGCATTGAGCACACATAGACATAAATATGGGAACATAAATAGATACTGTGGATTATTAGAAGGTAGAGATAGGCAGGAATGGTTTTTAAGAACTACTCATCAGGTACTATGCTCACTAACAGGGTGAAGGGATCCATACTCTAGACATCAGCATTACACAATGTTCCCATTTAATAAAGGTGCACATGCACCCCTGTATCTAAAATAAAGGTTGAAACTTAAAGAATGATTGAACTATATTCTTATTATCTTTGATTTTATATTTTGAGCAACTAAATTATCTTTTCTTTTCTCCCTAACCTTATGAATAAAATACATAAACCAATTCTTACCTATTCCATTAGGAAATTATTAGAAAATCAGTTGAATTAATGTCTATAAATAAACATTAATTATTCTGCATATTTTATTCAGCCTTCTTAATTTAAATCAAGGTCACATTATGTATGTGATATGTAAACTATAAGTTAATATTTTTGATTTCTTCTTTCTCAACAATGTGTGTGATATTTCTTCAAGATGCTGTTTGAGAATGTGAGGGAAGAGTATTTTAGCCAAATACCTGTGGAGAGGGTGGTGATGACTCGTGTCTTCAAGATAATGCCAATGAGCTTATCATCCATCTTAATTTCTCATGACATGTTTATCTACTTAATTCACTGTGGCATGAAGGAGAGATGAAGATTACGGGCATTAAGTAAGCTTGAAAGCATGCAATATCCTTTGTACCGTATTAACTCTGTGAATTTAAAACAAGATAGAAAATAAGGAAAAAAAAGACTGTCATGGAAATAGCCCTTTGAAAATTTTCTGTTTGAATCAATTACAGATTACTGAGATTTTCAGAAGGGGAAAAAGTAGGAATGCACCAACTACCATAGGTCAGAAACAACTTATCTTGCCCTTTTTAAACAAAATTATAAAAATGTTACTATTATCACAACTAAGTTTGATTATAATACTAAAAAGATTATAAAAATTTTGTTTTAAAAGGGCAAAACAATATCACAATATTATAAATTTTAAATAGATTTGATAATATTATGTAATAATATTATAGTATTATAATCACAACTTCCTTAATTATTTGCCAACTGCAACTTTGTGGGGAATTAAAGTACAATAACCACTAAAATATAAACAAAGAGCAGATGTATAAGAATATTTTGAATTAATCTATTACTTTAAATTCACCACAAATAATGTGTTTTATTCACTTAGAGAAAGGAACGCATATCATTTATAGATGTCAAATCTGAAAGCACTCAGGATTATCTTAGAAGCTGACTAGTCTCAAGAATAATAAAAGCACCTATATTCACCAAAATAGAATATGGTAGAAAAACTGTAGATCCATTTTAACAAACTGGAAGTTCATACGTATTTTATCTAAAATCAACTTCCTAATAATTATTGGTTTCACAATATTCTGAGTTGTTTTAGTGCAATAGAATATTTTTAAACTGTTTATCTGTTCCAGACATTCGCATAATTTTACTCTGTTACAATTTATGTGTAACAGGTTACTGCATACCCCTACCTCCACTCCATTATACAGAGCTCCCTCTTCTATATCAGAACCACTGAAAGAGCAACACTGCCTCTAGAAAGAGACTCAGCTCTCCAAAGCAATGTATTATCCAGTGTTCACTCTAGATACACAGGAAATAGGAACTTTAGTTTATCTATGGTTGATTGATACACCTAATGAAACCAAAGCAATTTAACTCTTGTTTGCCTTTCAATCACTGGCTTTCACATCTTTATTTACTTTTATATATTCAGATTAATGTTCTGAAAAATACAATAGAATCATGTACCTTATTTATTAAATCTAAAGGTATAAAAATGGAATTTTTGAGCAGGGGGTGTGTAAGGATGGAAGAGTTTGGTAGAATATCTCATATACTCAGTATCATGTAAAAACTTTAACCTTGTAATCTGACAGACCAGGCCTATAATTCTAGCTCCACTATTTACTAATTGTGTGAACCTGCAGCAATTACTTAATTTCACTTATATTCAACTGTGTGACTTGTAGTGTTAGGGTGATATTATCTATTTCAAAGGGTTCTGGTGCAAATAAATGAGATATTTTTTCATCTCAATGCTCAGCATAAATACATGCTGAATAAATAGTAGCTATTATTATCAATTATATCCCTGTTGTCTTCCAAAGATTATGTTTCTAAGGACAATTTAATGACTTTTTGAACATTATTTTCTTCTTTTCAATGATTTGTATACAGTCACAAACATGTAGATTCTTTTATTGTGAATATTTTAGAATTTGGAAGATATACATAAAAGGAATGCCATTTCCTATCTCAATATAATATACAATGTCTTTTTCCATATACTTACCTTTATGCCAATCATGTATCATTAATCTATATATAAAGGTCATGTAAATAGAAAATGACAGTATAATATTTTTAATGAACAGCTCACATTTTCATGAGATACTTACTTATATAATTCTATAACTAGTCAAATTATTTAAAAATACTTGTACCTCTTTTCACTATTCTCATTAAGTGGGATAGTAATTGAGTAACGTTATCACCATATTTGTCAGCCAATGGAGAATAATTGCTTATCTATTTCTGGGTTCTGTGTTGGACTCAAATAGTCTAAGTTAGCCTTGTCATAACATTTCATTATTAGACATGGACATATCAGTTGTCTCTCCCAGTTGTCTAATTTGTGTAACTGATTTTGTACATGAACTAAAGTCATGTAAATCCCTAGCATCAAAATAGTATACGAGGAAAATTAGTTTTTTCTGTTTTAAGTGATAGGTTTTTAATATATGAATTTCTATCATAATATTTGTAAATTAAATGGGCCTCACCATCCACAACTAATAAAGTCTTAAAGCCGTTTTATCATTGAAGTTAAACTCTGAAAAATCAGACTCTGAATTTTTAGCTCTTTCTGAAGAAGTATGTTTGGTTTCCCAGCTTCTTTTAAAAAATAGTAAAGTAAATACGTCTTAACTGATCACTATTCCTGAATTTGTATTTAGACACAATTTTCTTTCATAACAAAATAAATTAAATATACAAAGATTGAAAGATGCATTTTAACCCTATAATTCATAGTTTAGTGTTATATGTTGGTCTTTATATTTCAAAACAATCTCTTCAAATGGAATAGGATATTTTCTTCAATGTGTAATATAAGCAACATTAAGACATTTATTTCACATATGAGTAAACACTCTGTGTCAGTTGGCAAGATTTGTCATAACCAAGTACCAAATATTTAGTAGCTGAAGCAACAGAAATTTATATAAATTTCTCACAGTTCTGGAGGCTGAAAATCTAAGATTAAGGTGGCAATATGTTTGGTTTGTTCTGAGGCCTTTCTCCTTGGCAGGCAGGCTTCTCAGTGTGTCCTCACATCATCTTTCCTCTGTCAGTGCGCATACCTGATGATTCCTTGTGTGTCAAATGTCTTCATCTTATGAAACCACCAGCTTGATTGGATCAGGGTCCACGTGTAAGGCCTTCTTTTAAGTTAATCACATTTTGAATGGCCCTTCTACAATACATTCTGTCTTAGTCCACTTGTGCTGCTATTACAGATGCCTGAGAGGGCAGTTTATAAAGAACAGAACTGTGTTTTCTTCACAGTTCTGAAGACTGGCAGGTCCAAGATCAAGGTTCCAGCAGATTTGGTTGTCTGGTGAGGACTATTCTCTGCTTCCAAGACAGTATCTTGATTCCCCATCTCTGATGGGCAGGAATGCTGTGTCCTCACATTAGAGAACGTGGAAAGTCAAAAGCAATTAACTCCTTCTGTCAAGCCTTTTTGTAAAGGCATTCACAAGGGAGGAGTCCTTCTGGCCTGATCACCTCTTAAAAATTCCACTTCTTAATGCTGTCACATTGGCAACACCTGAATTTGAGAGGGGAGCTATTCAAACCCTAGCACATTCATATTCTGAAGTACTGGGATTTAGGGCTTCAAACTATGAATTTTGGGAGAACACAGTTCAGTCCACAATATAAAATGTAATTCCAAAGACTTTATAGCTGGTGTTTCATTGCACATTGCAAAATTTATACAAAAATGAAAATAGATACACTGTTAAAAACGAATGTCAGAGTGCTTTGGCAGAGAAGACAAACTTGATGGGTGAAGGATGAATTGACATTGCTTTTAATAGCTCAGTTTCATTATTCTAGGCATGCAATACATTTTTAATAATCTAATGAACAATTGAATTAATGTAATTTATGTCTCTTGTTACTTGTTCATGTTACAAATAGCAATTATTTAAAAAAATTATGAGTTAGATATTTAGAAGACACTGAACTGCAGGGGAAATGATTTGCTTCTCATATTGATAGTATTATGTCTTACACCCCCAATGATAATATCAAAATAATTCACCCTGATTAATGTTAGTATAATGAGAAGTTAGGAAAAGAGAAGTAATAGTGATTTGTCAGTTATTACAAGCTGTCATTATCATTTAGAAGTATTATTACAATCGAGTGCTATTACATTTCTCATAAATTGAATAAATTAAAATATAATTTAGAACAAATATGACTAAACTAAATAGTATGCATTTTCTATGTTATTTTTCTATGTTTTTTCCATTTATATTAAATTTAATATTATTGATAGCTTTCAACTTGATAACTCAGGCAAGTGATGACCTGTGTGTATTCTTTGAAGAGTTATTGAATAGGTACTAGTCATCTTTTAAATAACACCTTGCAGATATGTTTGTATCTGAAAACTCATCAAGCTGCCTACTTTTCATATCAGCTGACAAACTACTCTTTCTTTTGAAGTTCTGGTACGTGGCTTATTAAAAAGTCTTGGTAGCAGATATGGTTAATAATTCATATTCTTCATAAATTTATTTAGTAATACACTTCATAAAGTATATTACATACTCTAGTTAGTAAATTTGTCTTCTGCTCGGTATGAAATTACAAGTCTGAAACTATTTTATTTGTATACTGCATGAACAAACACATAAAAGTATTGTAGATAGTAAGAAATGTGACAAAATCTTGTCTCTACAAAAATAGAAAAAATTAGTTGAGTTTGGTGACATGCACCTGTAGTCCCAGCTATTCTGGAGGCTTAGGTGGGAGAATCGCTTGAGCCTGGGAGGTGGAGGTTGCAGCGAGCTGAGATCGCACCAATGCACTACAGCCTAGGCAACAGGGTGAGACCACATCTCAAATAAAATAATATAGTAAAACAAAATAAATAAGAAAGAGATAATAAAAAATGTTTCTCACAGTTAGAGAAAGAAGTTGTAAGTAACAAAGGAGGGGATACTAAAATAATTCCTGTGATGCTGAATTAGAATCCATAGTATCAGCATGAAATCTTGTGTCTTTATCTGGATATTAATTTATCTATCTATCTATCTATCTATCTATCTATCTATCTATCTATCTATCTAGCACATATGTAATTTAATAGGCATGAACTTCATATAGATGTGTTTACAAGCAGTTTTGTGTGTACATACACCAAGACACTATCTATGGATTTCTAAGCTTAATCTTCTGAAAGTACCCAGGACCAAAGATACTCCTGTAACAGTAAGCAAAACTAGTGCCTAGATCCTGGTTTCTAAATAAATTTTTCAATAGAAAGAAATGGACTCATTAGAAAAATAGTTGATTATAGAACTTTTGTAGTGAAAATACAAGGTAAGATAGAACTATCTTGTGGTGCTAAAAACACATAAGTGTTTCTAAAAATGGGAGTATATCCCAAGGACAAAGAAGACAACATGAAGAAACTTCTGAAGGACAAAGCTGAAACAATTTAAGTAACAAAATAAATAACTGTGGTATTGAATTATAACCCAGAGAATAAAATAAATATTGATCAGCTCATAATTACATAAAAATAATAACTGAATAATAGGCAAATATAGGAGAGAAGAAGCAGTTCTCTATTATACAAATATTCAAATCAATAAACATTGAAGAAATGTGGCAAAAATAAAATTACTAATAAGCAAATTCCATATGAGTAATTATTTCAGGCAAACTCTACTTATGAATGTTAAAATCAGTGGGAGATATCTGAAAATTAGATATCTGTATAATCTCAATGCATCTCCCGAGAGGTATGTTTTAATTATGAAAGAAATAATGGCAACTTTATGTTGGCGAAATCTGGCAGAAAACACCTTCAAAATTTCAACAAGTTTAGCATCGCCTGTAATAGACATGTCAAGGTCATGTATCACGTAAAATGTACCAAGAAGGACATACATAACTTTCGTCTTATTCTTGTTAGAAGTACCAAAATTCAATCCAATATACCAGACAAATCCAAAATACTTCCTCCCTAGTCCTCTTCAAAAATTTGAAGATTATGAAAGAGCAGAAAGACTGGGAAACTATTGCAAATGCCACAGATTTCATTGGGAAATACTACAACCAAATATAATGTGGATTACTGGATTACATTCTTAAAAAGACAAAGGACATTAGGAGAAACAAAGATGATATCTTCGTAAGGATTGTTGCTTAGTTTATGGCATTGCTCCAAACCCAGTTTCCTGTTTTTGATCATTATACAATAGTTATGTATAATCGATTGTTAATAATAAAGGAAGGGATGAAATGTATAGGTGAATTTCTTGCACTGATTTATTTTCCCAAAATATTTTTTTTTCTTTAAGAAAATACAAGAATGGTCACTCTCAATGTGAATGTGAAAATATGCTTAGTGTCCCAGGCTTTAAGAGTCTCTGGTCTTCAGGAGCTAGATGTTTAATATAAAAAAGAAAAAAATTTCATGGTAGTCCAAAACTTTTTGCTGTTATTATCCATTAGGTGTTGGTACAAATGCTTGAGACTTTGAAGAACTACTTTACAAATCAATTTAAGTGCTCAACAGTGGTATTAAACTTTTGTAAATTAATCCTTGGAGTATTGGTTGCATTTTGCTCAAAAATATTTGGAAATATTTAATCCCAGTGTTCAGCAATTGTTGCGCAAGGACAATTCAGTCTCTGATATTTTTAGGGAAATGCAATTATTGACAAATTGTTTTTTAAGCAGGCAGACATTGTAATATATCTCTGCAAAAGCAAAGGAGCTAAAGAAATAAAATAATGAGAATTCCAAAGTTATATAGGGTTTAATTTGAAATTAAAAATTTGAAATTTGAAATATGTCAACATCTAGTGAAAATATATTGATGGAGTTTATGTTTCTGAATGGATAAATTTACATCCTATGGTGAAGTTGAATAAAATTGAGAGGACCTGTTATTTGCTATACCTAAAGTGAGCAAAATATAAATAGTCATAGAGAAAATGGTTTTATGAGATTTGTCTTACAAAAGTGCCTATTGAAGAAAGATACTTTGAATGGGAGCCAAAAAGTACTTTGAGTTATCTATGAAAGTAGACAATTGGATAGACATATTTATGCAATTAAAAATATTAGAAATATGTCTGTTTTTATTTTCACAGAATATGCTCTGAGTTTATCAAGTACCTCAGCATCTGAAAAGAGTATTTATCGGTTAATATTATTTGTGTAAACAGAGAAGAATCAATCAATGGTATCTATAATATCAAATTTAGTAACCATAAAATTTAACTTTGAATAATATTGCAGGTAATTATGTGGGGTCTATTGAAAAATGTACCCTTCAGGGAAATAATATGGTATTGATGACATGGCATTAGAAGTAGATACAACTAAGAAATATAGTGAATATGCAACAAAATGTTTATACTTCTTATATTATTTTGAATGTTTGCTCAGTAAATAAAAACATTTTGTGTTAATGCACATATTTCTTACTTTTTTATCATTTAATACAAATTTGTATTTGTTAAAATAGTGTTTGAATAAATTATCAATTTGTCAGTCATTACAAGTCTTCCAAAAAGTATAATGCATAACATTTTTTGCTTCCTTCATACTCACAAAAATATCCGTTGGATAATACATATTGTTAAATAAAAAACTTTTTTTTAAAATTTCCATAAGTTATTGGGGAACAGGTGGTGTTTGGTTACATGGGTAAGTTATTTAGTGGTGGTATGTGAGATTTTGGTGCACCCATCACTATAGCAGTATACCCTGCACCCTATTTGTGGTCTTTTATCCCTACCCCTTCCCACCCTTTCCCCTGAATCCCCAAAGGCCATTGTGTCATTCTTATGCCTTTTCATCCTCATAGCTTAGCTCCCACTTATGAGTGAGAACATACAATATTTGGTTTTCCATTCCTGAGTTACTTCACTTAGAGTAATAGTCTCCAATCTCATCCAGGTTACTGCAAACGACATTAATTCATTCCTTTTTATGGCTGAGTAGTATTCCATCATAATGTGTACACATGTATATACACACACATATATGATGAGAGTGTATATATGATGAGTGTATATATAGATGAGTATACATATGTATAATGAGTATATATGATGAGTGTGTATATATATATGTGTGTATATATATGAGATGAGTGTGTGTATATATATGTATATATATCAGAGTTTCTTTATTCACTCATTCATTGATGGGCATTTGGGTTGGTTCCATGTTTTTGCAATTTCAAATTGTGCTGCTATAAACGTGTGTGCAAGTATCTTTTTGGTATAATGAGTTATTTTCCTCTGGGTAGATACCCACTAGTAGGATTGTTGGATCAAATGGTAGCTCTACTTCTATTTCTTTAAGGAATCTTCACACTGTTTTCCATACTGGTTGTACTAGTTTACATTCCCACCAGCAGCGTAGAAGTTTTCCCTGTTCACCACATCCACATCAACATACACTATTTTTATTATTATTATTATGGCCATTCTTGCAGGAGTAAAGTGGTATTGCATTGTGGTTTGATTTGCATTTTCCTAATCATTAGTGATGTTAAGCATTTTTTCATATATTTGTTCACCATTTGTATATCTTCTTGTGAGAATTGTCCATTCATGTCCTTAGCCCACTTTTTGATGGGATTATTTGTTTTTTTTCTTACTGATTTATTTGAGTTCTTTGTAGATTCTGGATATTAGTCCTTTGTCATATGTATTGATTATGAAGATTTTTTCCCACTCTGTGGGTTGTCTGTTTACTCTGCTGACTGTTCCTTGTGCCGTGCAAATCTCTTTAGTTTAATTAAGTCACAATAATTTATCCTTGTTTGTATTGCATTTTATTTTGGGTTCTTGATCATGAAATCCTTGTGTAAGTAAATGTCTAGAAGGGTTTTTCCAATGTTATCTTCTAGAACTTTTGTGGTTTCGCATCTTAAATTTATATCCTTAATCCATTTTGAGTTGAATTTTGTGTAAGGTGAGAGATGAGGATCCAGTTTCGTTCTCCTACATGTGGCTAGCCAATTATGGAAATAAGGTTGGAAAAGTAGCCTGTGAACATAGAGGTCTGTTGTTTTAGTACAGTTCCCTAGGAAACAGACCCTGAGACACAACTTCATTTAGGAAATTTTCTGGGGAATGTTCTTGCTAACAACTGCAGGAGAGTGAAGCACAGCTGAGCATAGAGAGAAGTTTAACTGCCATACAGTTCCAATAGAGGCTTTATCTGATCCCTTGAGGAGCTCTGGAGAACTCACAGGTGCCCTAAATTGCAGCAAGTGATCAGAGACTCTGCATCACCACAGTGAACAGTCATTGGTTTTGGGAAAGATTGTCTTGGGCAAGTTGATTTCTTAAGTTGACAGAGACTCAGATCTGATCTTCGCAGCCGGGAAAGCAAGTATTTTGCCCTATACTAAAAAACTGAAGAGTTTACTTCACCACCCATTTCATTTTTATATTATATGTATACACACACACACACACACATATGTATATATATTTATGTGTAATGACCATTGAAGTGTTTCAAGCAGGATAATAACATGATAAGATTATTACTTTAGCTGTTACATGGACAAGAAGTTGAAAGTAAGGCAATATGTTAAGGTTTTCCAGAGAAATAGAACCAGTAAGATATATAGATATAAGATAGGAGCTTTTCATGGTAATTGGCTTATTAAATTATGCAGGCTGAAAAGTCCCACGATAATATGCTGTCTGAAAGCTGGAGAACAAAGGAGGCTTGTGGTATATTTCAAGTCTGAGTCTGCAGGCCTGAGAACCCAGGGAGCTTCTGGTGTAACTCACTCTGAGAATGAAGGCCCACAATTCTGAACATCTGAGGTCTGAGGTTAGCAAAAGATAAATGTCATAGATCAGGAAGAGAAACAACTTGCCCTTCCTCTGCCTTTCTGTTCTATCTGGAGGATTAAGTGTTTGGATGATTGTTGCCCACATTTGGGAGGACAACTTTTTTGTATTTAGTCTACTGATTGCATTACTAATCTCTTCTAGAACCACTGCCACAGGTAGGCCCAGAAATAATGCTTTACCAGCTACCTGTGTATCTCTTAACCTACTCAAGTTGACACCAAAAATTTAAAATCACAGGCAATGAGAAAAGGAGGAGGAGAAATTGGGATAGTATTGTCATAGTCCAGAAAGAGCCTGGTGGTGATCAGCAGCCATGTTGGGAAAGAGAGAGAAGCAGACATGAAGGAGGCTTGCCCCTGCCATCCCGGACCCAGTCAAGAAGGCACCAGAGGCTCACATACCATGCTTCTGAATATATAAAGTATGTCAAACAACAAGCTGCTAAGAAAAATGCATTGTATCTTTCTACATTGACAGATATACCTTTATTATGATGAAATAAAAAAGCGATGTATACAAGTATGGTTTCATATAACTAAAAGTCAGGAAAATAGTAAACACCTTAACTATTACTTCACATCACTGGAAGTTCTAATGTTGAGTAAAGTATAATTTGTAATCTACAAATTTATTGAATACAATGTATTTTTATTTCTATTATGTCAGCAATATTACCAATATGTTGTTGTAACAAAACCTATTAAAATATTCTCCAAAAATTGTCTGTCATTATTTTTGGAGAATATTTTAATAGAAGCATAAAAATGAGCATATTTTATCAAACATTAAATACATAAAGTTTAAACATAAAGTTTAAACATAAACATTAAAATTATTTTAACATGTTGTTTTAAAATTGTTTTGCTAAATGTTTAAAATTATTCAACTTAAAAAATAAATTATAATAAATGTTTCTTAATAACACAATAATTATATAATATATGATTATATTATATATTTAATGATATGATATATTATATAATAATTATGAGTAATAAATCTGTAACAAATATTATTTAAATAAAACTGAAATTGATTAAATGTTTTGAAAATTAAATTAAATTAATTTATAACAATAAATCAATTTACAATCCTGGAGTTTAATCTATATCTAGTTCTCAATGTAAGAAGTTGAAATCAAACAATGCCTGTCATTCATTGATCTATCTACAATCTACCTGTATTAGTCAGGATTTCCAGAAGGACAGAACCAATAGAGTATATGTGTATATAAAATGGAGTTTATTAGGGACAAGTGGCTCACATGATTATTAAAGAGTGTCCCAGGAGAAGCTGTCTGCAAGCTGGAGAAAGAAAGAAGCCAGTAGCATGTCTCAGTGCAAGTCTGAAAAATCTCAAAACCAGGGAAACTGACAGTGAGCTCTCAGTCTGAGGTGAGGGTTGGATAGTCCCTAAAAAGCCGCTGGTCCCAATATCCAAAGTTCCAGAGGAGTCCAAAGGCTGAAGAACCTACAGTCTAATGTACAAAGGCAGGAGGAGAGGAAGCCAAGCGTCTGGCATGGCATGGGAAGAGAGAACAAGCTGATTCAGCAAGCAAACTACTGATCTTCCTTCTGCCTTCTTTGTTGTAGCTGTGTTTGCATACAATTGAATGGTATCCACCTTCTTTGAAATTGAGCCTTCCTGTCCTAGTCCACTGAGTCAAATGTCAATCTCCTCTGGCAACAACCTCACAGACACACTCAGAAACCATGCTGATCAGCCATTTAGGCATCCCTCAGTGCAGTCAAGTTGATACCTAATATTAACCATCACACTGTCTTTCTCACTATTAAGAGTAATTTGAATTGCTCAATATTATGAATATAATAGTAGCTGCAGGACCACAAGTTTAAACAGAAAAAGAAGAGAAATATGGACACTGGTACCATTAGGAGGTAATACTTCATAAAGCAAGAAATGATGGCATTTATGCTACTTAAAAGGACAGATACGACTAGTTAATTCTTTTGTCTTTTCTCTTACCTAAAGATGTCAAACTCTCAACTCTATCTTGCTCACTGAGGGCAGTAGTAATGGCTTAAGTTGGCAGCTATACAACCCACAACACTTCAAGGCATTCAGTGACCTTTTATATCTAATTTTTTATATAAAATTGGAGTGGGCCAGAAGAACCATTTATCTGTGACTGAACTAGTAGTATTCCTAAGGGTGGCATTTAGGGTAACGAGGTTACATTGTTCCCATGTTAAATGCCACATCCCAAGTGTCAGAGGTGGTTGTGTGTGTGTGCATGTGTGTGCATATACATTTTAATCTTTTTAATATTTGAGACCTTCAAAAGAGCAGAGCTCAGCACAAAGTTTCTTTGTTTGTTTGTTTTCCTTATTGTAAGGGCAGAACTAGAATGAAGGAGAACATTCTTGGATCTATTTTGTATATTTGAGATATGTGCAATAACTACTTTTATAATCATTGATTATATTTTTATTTACATTTTAAAATCCATCTTATTTATTTTACCATTTGTTTCTGTGCCTATTTTTATGGCTGACAGAGACTTGAAGGTGGAGAATTAAGAAAATAGGGTGAAGGTCATATGATCTACAAAAGCTTTTTTCACTCAATGAAATATCTGCATATTTATAGTTCCAAAGACAAGAATGACCCTCATCTGAAATATCACAATATAACCATTTGGATGTCTACAACAAGAGATCTTTCCTGTTGGAATGTCAATCTTGAAAGAGGAAAGAGCTCTCATAAAAAAAATAATAAAAATAATTCTAGTATGATATTTCAAGTAGAGGTGTAAGAAAGCAGTTTCTGTTAAATTATGGAGAAATGAGAGCATGACTTTTATTTTTCTGTTTGTTAATTTGTTTTTGAAAAATTGATAATTGTGATATTTTGGTATAAAATTAAAAAAATTCTAAAGAAAGTTGGACAATTGTATAGAGTCCTTACAAAGTCTATCATGTTAAATAATTTGTATTTTATTTTGATAAGAATGGGAAGGCATTTAAAACCACTAAAAAGGATGTTGATATGTCTTTTTATTATAAAATGGTCAGTTTAGCAGCAGTGTTGAGAAAAGTTTTGAGGGACATGATAGTAGAAACAGCAAAACCAGTTTGGACATTGATGCTATAATCTATGTAAACTAAGTTGCTGTGAACTAAAATTGGCAGTAGGAATGGAGTGAGAAATACATACACTAGCATTAATGGTATGCACTATGGGTACTATGCATGTGACAGGAGAAAACAGGTACGGTTCCTGAAATGAGGGGTTAAGTTGGTAGCAGAGAAATTGACTAAGGTTAGGAATATAGAATGAGAAGCAGAATGAGGTTAGGGAATAACTGAGATAAAAACAGGTTTGATCACACCGCAGTTGAGATTCTAGGTAGCACACAAGTAAAAGTTATTCAAGAATGAGTTGAATGTGTGGCAGTTGTGCTCAAGGAAATCATTTGACCTGAGAATAGAAATCCAGATTTCATCAATATTAACATGTGAGTTTAATATAGGGGACAAATGAGATATAAAGAAATATGCTTTGAGAAGAGAATAATCAATAACAATAAATAAGAAAAAGGCAAAATAGCAGGATCCTGAAAAAAATGGGGTCAGAGAATGTATGAACAAGTGTACTGAATACGTTTAGGAACCATATAAATATAGGTAAAAACTAAACTTTAAACATTTGTTCAAGGCATATTTGGTTCGGTTTTTAGGTTCATCATCCTTAGAAATGATCTGTGGCTTTCTAGGTTTAAAATCATGTATTCAGAGTGGTCCTAAGATGGCCAAATAGGAACAGCTCCAGTCTACAGCTCCCAGCGTGAGCGACACAGAAGATGGGTGATTTCTGCATTTCCAACTGAGATACCGGATTCAGCACACTGGGGCTTGTTGGACAGTGGGTGCAGTCCACGGAGTGTGAGCCGAAGCAGAGCGGGGCATCGCCCAACCTAGGAAGCACAAAGGGTCAGGGAATTCCCTTTCTTAGCCAAGGAAAGCTGTGACAGATAGTACCTGGAAAATCGGGACACTCTCAATTGAGAACAAAGACACAACATACCAGAATATCTGGGAAACATTTAAAGCAGTGTGTAGAAGGAAATTTATAGCACTAAATGACCACAAGAGAAAGCAGGAAAGTTCTAAAATTGACACCCTAACATCACAATTAAAAGAACTAGAGAAGCAAGAGCAAACACATTCAAAAGCTAGCAGAAGGCAAGACATAACTAAGATCAGAGCAGACCTGAAGGAGACAGAGACCCAAAAAATCCCTTCAAAAAATCAATGAATCCAGGAGCTGGTTTTTGAAAAGATCAGCAAAATTGATAGACTACTAGCAAGACTAACAAAGAAGAAAAGATAGAAGAATTAAATAGATGCAATAAAATATGATGAAGGAGATATTACCACTGATCCCACAGAAATACAAACAACCATCAGAGAATACTATAAACACCTCTATGTAACTAGGCTAGAAAATCTGGAAGAAATGGATGAATTCCTGGACACATACACCCTCTCAAGACTAAACCAGGAAGAAGTTGAATCCCTGAAGAGACAAATATCAGGCTGTGAAATTGAGGCAATAATTAATAGCCTACCAACCAAAAAAAGTCCAGGACCAGATGGACTCACAGCTGAATTCTACCAGTGGTACAAAGAGAAGCTGGTACCATTCCTTCTGAAATGATCCCAATCAATAGAAAAAAAGGGAATCCTCTCTACCTCATTTTATGAGGCCAACATCTTCCTGATACCATAGCCTGGCAGAGACACAACAAAAAAAGATAATTTTAGACCAATATCCCCGATGAACATCGATGCAAAATCCTCAATAAAATACTGGCAAACCTAATCCAGAAGCACATCACAAAGCTTATCCACCATGATCAAGTTGGCTTCATCCCTGTGATGCAAGCCTGGTTCAGCATATGCAAATCAATAACCGTAATCCATCATACAAAAATAATCAAAGACTAAAACCACATGATTACCTCCATAGATGTAGACAAGGCCTTCGACAAAATTCAACAGCCCTTCATGCTAAAAGCTCTCAATAAACTTGGTATTGGTGGGACATATCTCAAAACAATAAGAGCTATTTATGACAAACCCACAGCCAATATCATACTGAATGGGCAAAAACTGGAAGCATTCCCTTTGAAAACTGCCACAAGACAGGGATGCCCTCTCTCACCACTCGTATTCAACATAGTGTTTGAAGTTCTGGCCAGGGCAATCAGGAAGGAGAAAGAAATAAAGGGTATTCAGTTAGTAAAAGAGGAAGTCAAATTGTCCCTGTTTGCAGATGGCATGATTGTATATTTAGAAACCCCATCGTCTCAATCCAAAATCTCCTTAAGCTTATAAGCAACTTCAACAAAATATCAGGATACAAAATCAATGTGCAAAAATAACAAGCATTCCTATACACCAATAACAGACAAACAGAGAGCCAAACCATGAGTGAGCCCCCATTCACAATTGTTTCAAAGAGAATAAAATACCTAGGAATCCAACTTATAAGGGATGTGAAGGAGCTCTTCAAGGAGAACTACAATCCACTGCTCAATGAAATAAAAGAGGACACAAACAAATGGAAGAACATACCATGCTCATGGATAGGAATAATCAGTATCGTGAAAATGGCCATACTGCCCAAGGTTATTTATAGATTCAATGCCATCCCCATCAAGCTACCAATGACTTTCTTCACAAAATTGGGAAGAAACTTTAAAGTTCATTTGGAACCAAAAAAAAAAAAAAAAAAAGCCTGCATTACCAAGACAATCCTAAGCCAAAAGAACAAAGCTGAAGGCATCATGCTACTTGACTTCAAACTATACTACAAGGCTACAGTAACCAAAAGAGTATGGTACTGGTACCAAAACAGAGAGATAGACCAATGGAACAGAACAGAGTCCTCAGAAATAATATCATACATCTGCAGCCATCTGATCTTTGACAAACCTGACAAAAACCCCAAGAAATGGGGAAAGGATTCCCTATTTAATAAATGCTGCTGGGAAAACTGGCTAGCCATATGTAGAAAGCTGAAACTGGATCCCTTCCTAACACCTTATATAAAAATTAATTCAAAATAGATTAAAGACTTACATGTTAGACCTAAAACCATAAAAACTCTAGAAGAAAACCTAGGCAATACCATTCAGACCAAAGACATGGGCAAGGACTTCATGACTAAAACACCAAAATCAATCACAACAAAAGCCAAAATTGACAAATGGGATCTAATGAAACTAAAGAGGCTCTGAACAACAAAATAAACTACCATCAAAGTAAACAGAGAACCTACAAAATGAGAGAGAATTTTTATAATCTACCCATCTGGCAAAGGGCTAATTTCCAGTATCTACAAAGAAATTAAACAAATTTACAAGAAAAAAATCAAAGAACCCCATCAAAAAGTGGACAAAGGATAAGAACAGACACTTCTCAAAAGAAGACATTCATACAGCCATCAGACACATGAAAAAATACTCATCTTCACTGGCCATCAGAGAAATGCAAATCAAAACCACAATGAGATACCATCTCACACCAGTTAGAATGGTGATCATTAAAAAGTCAGGCAACAACAGGTGCTGGAGAGGATGTGGAGAAATAGGAACACTTTTACACTGTTAGTGGGACTGTAAACTAGTTCAACCATTGTGGAAGACAATGTGGCGATTCCTCAATGATCTAGAACTAGAAATACCATTTGACCCAGCCATTCCATTCCTAGGTATATACCCAAAGGATTATAAATCAAGCTGCTATCAAGATACATGCACATGTATGTTTACTGTGGCACTATTCACAATAGCAAAGACTTGGAACCAACCCAAATGTCCATCAATGGTAGACTGGATTAAGAAAATGTGGCACATATACACCATGGAATACTATGCAGCCATAGAAAACGACGAGTTCATGTCCTTTGTAGGGACATGGATGAAGCTGGAAACCATCATTCTGAGCAAACTATCACAAGGACAGAAAACCAAATATCTCATGTTCTCATTCATAGGTGGGAATTGAACAATGAGAACACTTGGACACAATTTGGGGAACACCACATACCGGGTCTGTCATGGGGTCGAGGGTGGGGCAAGGGATAGCATTAGGAGATATATCTAATGTAAAGACGAGTTAATAGGTGCAGCACACCAACATTCCACACATATACATATGTAACAAACCTACATATTGTGCATATGTACCCTAGAACTTAAAGTATTAAAAAAAAAAAAACCCTATATTCAATCAACAAACAACTTCCACACAAGGTTAATTAAGAATGTGTGTGTGTGTGTGTGTGTGTGTGTGTGTCTGTCTTTTTATATGAGTTTGTGTGTAGATTATATATAATAGATTATATGAGTTATATATATAGTATGTAATTGGGTTATATCATCGGGAAAGAGATATCTGAAGTGTTATGTATTGGCTTTTACATGCTTTGGCGTCAAGCAAGACGAGTCATTCCTGTCCGTCTCTATTGGCTAGAAGTAATACCTTGCCCTACATAACTTCATGAAGTAGGGAAATGTGTAAGAAAGAGACTGTGTGGTTTAGTTTTCCCCTGTGCTATAGCAGGTGAAGTGTTCCACACAAGCACTATCTATCTACATCACTTACAGTAGCCTAATCAAGGTGTCATTATTTTTATGAGTCACCACACATGAGGTTAACATTAAATGATTAATTAAATTTGTAAGTAGAGGCTCAATAAATACGTGTTGAACTGAAAAATTCACATTTAAATTTGTATGTGTATTCATTTTGTATCAATTTTAATTTGCAATGTTGTTTAAACAGTGTAATCAAATTGTCTCCAAATGGATCTTCCTTGCAAAGTATTTTTCCCTAAACCTTGAATTAATTAAGATGTAAACTTAAATTTTTCATCCTCAAATAGTTATTTAATAAATGCCTAAATAGTTTTCTAGAAGGAAGGTAACAATAGATACCTATTATTTCTTCATGAACAGCACCCTCTTTTGGAATATTACCCACATAGATCTATTCCTCTTTCATTTTACTGACATCTGAACACCTTTTGTGAGTCCAAGTAGAAGACATGTTCTATTCATACTATACTTATGAAATGTTCTTGCCAACGTATCTTTTATATTTTCTTTCTATGCATCTGGTTCTGCTCCTTTCTCTATATCTTTTTTTTTTTTTTTTTTTTTGAAACGGAGTCTCGCTCTGTGGCCCAGGCTGGAGTGCAGTGGCCGGATCTCAGCTCACTGCAAGCTCCACCTCCCGGGTTTACGCCATTCTCCTGCCTCAGCCTCCCGAGTAGCTGAGACTTCAGGCGCCCGCCACATTGCCCGGCTAGTTTTTTTGTATTTTTTTAGTAGAGACGGGGTTTCACCGTGTTATCCAGGATGGTCTCGATCTCTGACCTCGTGATCTGCCCGTCTCGGCCTCCCAAAGTGCTGGGATTACAGGCTTGAGCCACCGCGCCCAGCCTCTATATCTTTAATTCAAGTGACTTTAGCTTGTGAATTGCTTCAAAATAGATCATAGTAGTATAGATGTAAGGAGTATAAACAAGCTAAATATACTTCATCAAAGTATAAAGGTTTTAAAATTCCATTGCTTCATTATAGCAAGAGAACATAGTAATTATTTTGATTATAATTATAATTGTGTTAATTACAATAATCTGTACAAATTTCTCTAAACCCCAAAATCAAAGTAATAAATATCTTGTGCTTAATAAGGCAGCCTCATTTAACTTTACCTGTTTCAAACACATTTTATTATATCTTTTTAAAATATAATTTTTGTGAAAAAAATAAAATTTCAGTTTTCATAAGGATTATAGCATGATTATTGTACTTGGTCAATTAAACAAAGTAACTTACAATAGGACTTGGGGTGTTAGTATTTTTCCAAGTGTTTAGGAGTATTGAATTTAAATAAAATGAACAAAATCTTATTTTCAGGCCTTTTCACATAGAGAAATAGAGATTAAGTTACAATATGTATGAAACCAGGCCATTCCACAGACTAGGGTACAAGCTAACAAGCAGTAAGAGAGTGAGAAAAAATTATTTGAAACTAGCAGGAATCTTTGGCACTACTGTGTAATATTTGTCTCAAAGATAAGGAAACACCCTAGATTGATTTTAATAGCGGGAGAGGAAAGCATGAAGGAAGACGGCAAAGATAAGCAGAAAAGAAATGACTGCTTATGAAATTATTTCATTGTTTAGACTCAATCTTCTTTATTTTGCTGAGTTCTTTCAACATTTGAGGTTGCTTTTATTCAATATTTGTTTTATAAAACCTAAAGCTGAATTAAAACAAGTAACTTCCCAAAAAGTTTTAGAGTGGTCAAAGCCAATATACAAATGATAAACACATTATTTTCACAGTTTCCTTTGAGAGAGAATTATCTTGTTTACGGAAAATATGTTTGTGGCCAATCGGGGTAGAAGACATTGTTTTAGGGAGTAGATGGAGGCAGGAGTTCAAACCACACACACAAAATGACACTTTTTATGAAATAAAGGGGGTTGAGGGATCATGACTTTGGTGTGCTGATAAAAGGAAAGTTAAAAAACAAAAATGACAACTACAAAAACAAAGATTCAAGCAAGCAAAAATTCAAAACAGAGAGGTTTTGTGAAATTGAGTTTTCCATAAGCTAAAAATCCAAAATCTCAGAGGAGATGGAAATTCTGAGAAGTAAGAATTTCTAGATGCAAAGTGATCCAGCTTTGTGTTTCTCAAATCCTCAGTGGAGAATGATGTACATTTGGTTGGGAGTCTTGTTGTCATAGTTGTTGTAGTGGTTTTCTGAAATTTGAACATGGATCTGTATTTCAAACGTGAAAGATGCAATATGGAACAGATAAACACGTAGAAAGGAAAACCTTAAGTACAAGCCCTCTCAATCTCACAGAATTTGATTTTCTTGTCATTTACCTAGATCTTAAAAGTCAGAAAAGGTCATCTAATACCTCTTTTTAAAAAAGCATGAATTAAGGAAGTTTTGTGTGAATTACTACTGAAAATCTCCTGGAAATTCTGAGTGAATTAATGAAAATCTAAATATACATTTAAAGAAAGAAAATTATACAGTTCTATGTGTTTAAAATATATACTTTAAATTAAAGTGTTTCTAAGTAGGAGTTATGTCAACTTGTTTCAATAAGTAGATAAAATAAATTTGTAATTAGGAGCATCTGTTTGGTTATAAACATATGCTGTAACCCATAAACCGAGATTTTTCTCTTAAGCAAGCCAAACATTTCTTATAGTTCCCCTTATAATTTGAATCTGTTTAGAAAGAAAAAAAAAATCTTTCTAGATATATTTTGGGGACATGCCTTCCATAGTGGTGAAGACCTTTGGCTATACATTCAGGAGGATATGGTTCAATTCCTGACTCAGCCACCTCCTGTCCATGTGGGCTTTGGCAAATTTCTTAATTTCTCTGAGCCTGTGTTTTCTCCATCTTCCAAACAGTGTATTTTCATCACTCCATCTCTGTCTGCCTGATGAAAGACTCCAAAACTTAGAGGTGAAAACTACAGCCATTTTAGTATGCTTGCAGGTCTATGAGAGAGAAATTTGGGCCTGACACAAGGATACTGTGGTCTCTGGTTTGCCATGTCTGGGACCTGTGTTCTGGTTTTCAGTTGGTTTTTGATGGGTCCTTCATGACCATGCCTACTAATTTAGTGTTCCTTGGCCTCTCATTCTTCATGTGTTTCATCCTTCATTCTAAGTGGCTTGAGTTTTTCACAACTTGGTGGTATCTGGAAACTCACACAACTTACATGTGATTGGTTTTGAAGTGGCGAGAAGTAAAAGCATTTATGGGCTATGACAAGAAGTGGCCACTCCCACTGTGCTCTTTGATTAAAGAAGTTTCAAATCCTGACCAGATTCAAGGGTATGGGGAATAAACTGGACACAACTTGATGAGGAGTGGCAGAATCACAATGCAAAACAGCATGTCTGATAGGAGATATGGTGCTGGCTGTTTTTAATAAATATAACATGCCACACAGGATAATGATACCTTTCTTATGAAATTTTTGTGAAGTTTAAAAAATGTATCAAGATCTGACACACATTCAGTAAGTGTCATCAGTCATATAAAATTGAATAAGTATAAAATTTCCACAATCTCAGTTCAGATTATCATAAATTCTCATGTGGTAAAACTGAATTTAGGACTGTTGGAAAAAATAGTGTGATTAAACTGCAGTGTTAAACAAAATGAAAAAAATAGTAATGAAAATGATAGGATTTTTGTATATAAAATATACAAACTCACAGTACGATATTATTTTTCTTACAAATGCCATGCATTGACACTATCAACTCTTCTTTCTTGTTGTTCCAGTATCTGCAATAAACCTGAGGAGTTGGGAGGTAGACTTACCTACCTGGGAAGTTATTGAAGGATCAGGAGATAGAATATGTTTGCAAAAGCAAGATTTCTACAGGAGAAATATCAGAATAATGAGAACCAAGGAATAAGGAAATTTAAAGTCCTTTGATCAGAGCCAGTTGTAGTTTTTATACAGAAAATTTTCACATGCCAGTGTCCAGAAACTGAAGTGGAGTGAGTTGTTTAGAATTGACTTGAATTAGGTCTAGATGCCTTGGCCGTGGTAGTATGGTGATGATGAAACCAACTCTTATAAATACCATTGGGTCTTCAAGCTTACCTTTAGTTAATTGTAGATACATTTCTTTTACTTTGTTTAAGTCAACAATCCAGTCTCATGTAGAATTTAGCATAATATTCCTGAGTTGAAATACATATTTGGCAAAATGATAGCCTTGGTTTTTAGCCTATCCTATTTATTAACATCAGAGAAACTGTTCAATTTCAGAGAAATTGTTTTTGTGACCTCTTATTGATAATTTGTCAAAATGACACCAAACTGAAAAAACAAATAATATCTTGAATAATGTGAACTCTTCCATCTCCTCAAAGATTGAAATGGATGGAATGTTTATCTCTTAAATGTTTTCTGGTAAATCTGGGTAAAGGAAGGATATTTCAGGAGTGTGAGTCACACTTGTATTTATATCGGCATCTACATTTTTACTTACATTGGCTTGCCACAGACTTAAGGAAGTAAAGCATTATTTGTTTCCAGTTTGGTGCTAATGTGCATGACTAATGCACTAATAAATATTGCAAACAAATCAATTGTACTTCCTAATAGCAAGGTGAACAGCAATAGCATTTTATGCAAGATCATAGGAGATTGAGCACTAAACCTGAAAAAAGATGATTCTAACCCTGACATTTCATTATTTCTTGGGATTTGTGCATCTCCCTTAATGTACGGTTAATGTAATTTGAAGTTATGAATCTTTTTTATAGTCTTACTCTATATTCTTTAAGTAACAAATCTCAAGTTGTGATTATAGCTCGGAAAGCATTCACAGAATTCTGACCAGGAAACCAAACACTCAAACATTTCATCCTTCCTGCGGAAAATATATAAATTCTACTTATTTTTCACTGGAGTATATGTTTTGTGTGAATAACATCTGACATGTATTTGTTGCTAGTAAAATTCTTAGAATCTATCCCAATCAGCTCATTGTTTCTTCCAAGGAAACATGGAGTTGAAATAAAATGAAAGAATAAACAATGGAAATATTGATTTTAGCTATAAATGCAGTGTAATAGACCATTTCAGGACTCTCTGTGCCCATGGAGTTGTATTCCCAGCATCAATTTAAAGTAACTGAGCAACTTATGTGACCAATCCTGTAAGGCTGCCAAACAAGATTGGATTATTTTTAAAGGCTTTGAAGCATATGTCGAGGAGCATTTTCCATTCATTTAAAATCTGAATGTATGAAAAATTTTTCTTAATCAGAAAAATTCACTGCTTGTTTACTTTCATAAAATATACCAATATTTTCCCCTGTGGTGTTCAGATACATTGATGTTTAGGGCCATGTTTCTGTGTATATGTGTATATGACTAATCACACCATAAGAGTTCCTTTAGATCCCTCATCATTATTCCTGAAATCGTCTACCCAAAGATGGAAAGGGACACTCTTGTACTCAAGCAAAGTCTGAAACAAAGAACACACACCAGAAAAAAATGGGGAGTGCCTCCGTAAAGGGGAGTTGGATGAACTTTTAAGGTTTGGGTTATTATCAATAATTTCTAGAAGAGATATAAAAAAAGAGGGAGAAGTTCTGGGTTGGGCATTGCATTAAAAGTGGGGAAAAGTAGGAAAAAGTGTTGGGCATTGCATTAAAAGTGGGGAAAAGTAGGAAAAAGTGTATAAAGTTGATTTGATATCAATAATTTTTATCCATGAGGAGGGAAGATTAAATCAGGCCTAGAGGTGACACAGGTAAAAATAATTCATGCTCAGAGGGTCTTAGCCATGCTTCCAGCAACATTATAGCCTTGACCATGTCCTGTTATAAGTATTGTTTATGCTCTAGTGATTGATTCTCATTAGGGCTGATTTGCACCTTCTCAGTATGTTGGAAAAAGATAGAAACATTTTGAGCTCACACTTTACCTTTTTATAGAAGTATTTATTTGTTAGAATTTCATAATTTATGAAAAACTCAAAATTAGGGTGCATGAAGGTATTTGTTAGAAGAGTTAGAACAAAACTAGATATATCTAATATACAATAAATTATATTTATGTTACGTATACTATACATATAGGCATATTGGATATATGGTATATTTTATGCACATATATCTGACTTATCTCACAGATCATATATAATAAATGCAGAACAAATTATATACAAATTTATAAATATATGAATTTTACATATATGTAAATTTCACATTCAAGCTGAGCAAAGTCTTTACAATTACAATAAAATTTATCATTATAATACTGCAGAGATTCCCAGGGAAATAATTTGCTTCACAATTCACAGGGATTTGCTCCAGAGTCATTGACAGTTACAAAATACGGGTAATCCTTACCGTAGAAAAAAGGAAATTCAGTGCTGATCTTCAGGTATCATATGATATAAAATAACCCAGAGGACAATTTGAAACTTCCTGTAGACGGGAGAACAAAGAAAAGATAAACAAGCCTCCAACTTCATCTACTTTGATCAATCCTTGCAGAAACAGAGGTCTGAATTAACACCTGAGGCCTTTCTTATGGACTAAAATACCACTTTCCTCTTCAAGTCTTGTCCTTTTTCTGTTCTATTATTTTTTAAACTTCTTTCACTCACAATGTTCAGATACAATGCTAATTCTACAATCTGACAGAAAGATCTAAACGTGAGGCTGTGATAGTCAGCATAACAAATACATTAAGAGAGAGAGAGAAAAAAAAACACAATAGCAAAACATCTTCATGATGAATAGCTTTTGGTTCACCATTAGAACCTCAGTGTGTAGCACCATATCTGATATAATGCAGTACTTCAAATACTTATGATGTGAACTAATCAATCCATGACATAGAATCTGTTTATATACATGTCATAATAGTGTACTACTCTATGTCACAATAATTACTGACCACCAAATCTCAGTGATTTATAACAAAGGTTCATTTCTCATGTATTCTGAATAACTGTTGTGGGTTAGTTATGAATTGTTTTTGTGTTGATTGCATTTAGAAATCAAAATAACAGAAAAATTCCTGTCTTGAAAAATTGCTATGACAGAGGAAGATTAATAATATTTACAACTTTTCACTGCATTTCATTGGCCATATGAAGTCACATGACCAAAACTGACAATCAGGTGAACATGAATAAATAAAGTCAGAGCATTTTTGTGAACAACTAAGCAATGTCCCACATATGGCCTAATTAATACTAAAAGTATTTGAAAACGCAAATGAGATAGAGGCTAATACCATCTTGGTCCCAAAAAGGTGATGACTGAGAGGCATTTTTAAAATTTATCTCAATACTTTCAATTGCTCTGTTATGAGGGAAGCTAAAGGCACTAACAGATTAAAAGAGCATCCTTTGAAAACTGTGTATAATCATTTACATGGTAAGTAAACTTGGGATCTAGACCTGCTTTCAAATTTATGAAAATATATTGTGTGCTCCTTCCTCATATTGTCTGTAAAGATATACTAACAGGAATGACAGCGCTCCTAAACTTTAAGCTTAAAAGAAATAGGAGGAAATGAACCACAGTTAATTTGAGAGATTGAAAACACAGATATTTCTGGGATAATGTACTCAGTGTGCATATATTTCTAAAAAGCTACATTCTATTACCAAGGTAAGTACCTTTCAGTCTTTAAAGAGTAACAGCTTGTCCAGGCATCAGTAAAATTACTGTGAATCTGGCACATTCAGTAAAACTCTTCCAGTCTTTTCATAACTATAACTGGTAGAGAATATAATTTTAACCAACTTGAAAGTTTTTATTTTTGCTGCTGCTAGTAGTTATTTTACTATAAAGCAATTTCATTGGTGACAATGGTGTCAATGAAAGTTGTTTTAGGTGAGTTTAATTAACAAGGTTTTAAACAATTTTTATCATTTGCCAATTCAAACATAATGCATTTATGTTGCTTCTCTTACTATTAACAATAAAAATGTGTTAAATAGCTGTTTTTCTCCAAATAACATTCAATCTTTTAAGGGCTTAACAAGCCTCACCTTTTGAAAAATATCATTTTCATCCATTCCAGATTCCATTGATCTCTTTGTTACTGTGCAGCACTTTAGTGTGTGAACAACTGATTTTGTTATTTAATAATGTGTACCATCTGGGTTTATTCCCAGGGTAACTTACCTTCCACAGAAATTTTGTTTACTCTTCTCACCTTTAATTGCACTAAATGATTAGAGCTATCTGTTGCAGTAAAAACGGCCACCACAACCATATTGCTTGCTATGAGAAATGTACTATGCCAGGCTTCTGATATTCATTAATAAGTAATAAACCCAATTGAGATACTGTTCCAAGTACAGTTCTATTTTCTTGGGCTATGGCAGTGAACAATATAAGCAGAAGTCTTGCATTTAGACTTAATATTAATACTTAATATGTAAAACAGCTTGATCAGATTGATATTATCTCCCTTTTGTACATAAATGCAATAAGTAGCTAAGCAGGGCAGGGTTGATTGACTTTCTCAGGCCAACCTACCAGTGAGTAGAAGAGGGCATTAGTTTGCTAGGGCTGCCATAATATTTACTTTCTTACTGTGTTGATGATGGTTGACCATGGTCTCACTTTTCAACTTTTTCACTTTTATCACAGTTCACTGCCTGTTGTCTTTGGAGTTTCTGACTATTCTTGAGAAGGCTGTTTGCTCCTTCAGCTTGGGCAGGATGGCTTTCCTAACATCATCCTCCAATTTCCATCTTGAGTCCTGACAAAGCCCTCAGACTTAAGTCTCTTCATCACTGAGGATGGGTCATTTGGAAATGTATTTTTAAGGTATCTTGGAAGCCAAATGAAAAATACTTATGAATGATACAGCCTTCTTGCTTCTTAAGACAAAATAGCATTTTAATTTTAAAATTATCAAGATTTTTAACAAAGTAGACTTCCTTGGTAATACCTACATACAAACAGATTTAAAGGCATCAGCTACAAAATCTTAAAGTAATATAATTACACAGTTATTTATTATTTATATTGTGATACTTTATTTCAGCTACATTTGATTTCATCATTATTGTTTTCATAGTCATAATCATCCCCATAAAGTTTTGAACACCCACCATGGCCCAAATGGCAGAAACATTGTTCCTGTTTATATTAGAGTTCCAGAGAAACAACCAATAAAATGTATGTACCTATATACATACACACACACACACACACACACACACACATACATACACATACATACACACACACAAGTGTGTATGTATGTATAAAGGAAAGAGATAAGCAACAGAAAGAAAAAAGAGAGAGAGACAGACTTATTTCAGGGAACTGGCTCATGCAGTTGGCAAGTTGGCAAGTCCAAAATTTGTAGCATAGGTTGCAGGCTAGAGACCCAGGGAAGCAGTGATGTTGCAGCTCAACTCCGAAGGTAGTCTGGAAGCAGCATTCCCTTTTTCTCTGGGGACCTCAGTTTCTTTTATCTTATTGCCTTTAATTGACTCCATTAAGCCCAGTCATATTATGCAGGGTAACATGCTTTATCCAGAGTCTACTGATTTAAATATTAATCTCATCTAAAAATTACCTTCACATAGATATTTAGATTGGTGTTTGAACAGTTGGGTACCATGGTCTAGCCAAGTTAGTATGTACAATTAACCATCACACAGATCATGGTCTCAAATTCAGGTCTGTCTCTCTGGTAATTCTCCAGTTTCTGTTTTAGCTTGCTAGCAAACAAAATGTTCTGCATCTAGAGAAAGATAAATATTATTGATTGAATGCATATCCTTCTCATTTTACATTGTATACTTTATTATTCTAAGCCTAATTAGAATCTCAATATGATATAACCATTTTGGTTTGCCTCTTGATATTTAATGAGAGTTAATTGCTACCAAGACTACCCAAGTCAAAGTGATTAAAATCAGTTCCAAAGTTGTTTTCTGATTGCAATAAATAGATCAAATATTCATTAATATTGAAGTTAGAGCACTGAATCTACTGTTCTTTCCTCATTTACTTCTATTAGCATTTAAAAATTTTTAAATAAGTCTTAATTAATTTAAACCACATTCAGAGAAACTGATTTTATGAGACTAAAAAAGAAGAAATCTTTTAATGCACACATTCAGGAAGAAAACAGTATCTTGAGAGGGGAAGGCAGTGGCAGGAAAATAACATTCATCCTGAGACTTTTATTTATTCACTCTGAAACATTTTGGCATAAGAAATTCTCCCTGGTCCCACATACCTCCCTAAGCATCTTCTTAAATTTTGCTGTCCCTGAAAGTTCCTTTATTTGATGTTCAACACTCAACATATGCCTGCGAACATATATCTGGAAGAATTTCATCTGAAGGACAACACTTAAATGTTTGATTGTTAATTTAAATGTATCCAGATAAATTCTTCCTTTTTAGTCCACTTTAGAATAATCAGTGTAGAAAAGAACAACAAAAAATATGGTTCAAGAAGAGTTATATCAAACAAATAAATTAAAAAGGTATTTGTTGAATTGTGCTTTTAGACATCATACTTACTTTACAATGTGGAACCTACTATATTTGAATTTATGAGTTGTGGGTCTTTTTAGGATGAAACAAACTTAAGCTCTTTAACGTTTCCTTTTTGTTTTCTTTTATTCATATTTAAAAATATAATCATATCTGATGCCTCTAACATACAGTCAAGCTCATAATGCATTCATAATTCTTTTAATTCTCATATTCATATACATGCAAATGTTTATATATAATTTCTATTTGAATGTTCCCTTGCTTCCAATTTAAATAATATCACTGATTAAAGATAAATCAATACTTACCTTCAAATTTGAGTCCACTGTATTAGAATATTATCTTAAATATATAATAGCTAATAAACATTTTGAATATAAAAAATGAAAGAAACACTGTATTACAAGCTATATGGACTAAAGCTATTTTTAGAATGATTTAGTTATGAAATATATAGAAAAATGTGTTTTCCTTTTCTTTAAAGACTTAAATGAAACTTCCAGAAATGTAAAATCACACTTAAAGAATTATAAATCCATTAGTAGTCAAGTCTGCCCTGGGCCACTGGGAAAGCACACATCTTTGTGCTCTGTGTTTTATCCTCAAGAGACCATTCTCTGCACTTGTTAGAAGGATCTTTTTGAAGTAGAAATCTGATTACTTATCTTCCCTGCTTAATCACCTCAACAGCAATCTACTGCTCTGACGATAAAAACAAAATCCTCAAAGGGGATCTCAAGACTCCTAATACTGCTCTCTGCGTGGCTCTCCAGCTGGCTTCAAACCCGTCCTTCTGTATTTTACCCTCATTCATCTCCCTCCTACTCTCCCAGCACAGTGCCGTGCACACTCCCACAGTAGGACGTTGGAATCTGTTGTTTCCTATACCAGGAACATTCCATCTACCACCCACCTCACTTCACTTAGATCACCCCGACTTCTCCAGCACTTTCATCATTAGTTATTTAGGGAACCCTACCCATGACTCCTTGTTTGAACAAAACTCTCCTATCACGCATTGCACAGCACTCTTTACCTCTTTCATGTTACTTATAATTATCTATTGGAATTTTATATCTTCCCTACTGATCTGTAGGCTTCATAAGAAGAGAGATTATGTGTAATTTTGAACACTGGTGTGTATTGGGAGTCTGCCATCAACTCAATGTATAATAAGTACCTAATAAACCTTTGCAGAAAAAAAAAATAATAAATTAATAGAGGTAAAATCTGGGTTCATATAGTTTTATGTTGTGTGGAGGAATACACAGAAAAGAATAAATTTCTACACTAAGACTTCTTAGAGAAGTTGATAAATGTAGGTTAATCAAGAAAAGCATTCAGAATTCTTCAGCTAGAGAAACATAGCATCTATATGAAATACTGATATTCTATCTGCCATAATTGAAAAACAGGTGTTATTTTCTCTGCCAAGATAGGAAACAGAATAAGATGGTGATCACAATGTGTTTTTAAAATGCTCCTTGTCCTGGAGACTGTTAATTTTCCTTATTACCCATTCATCTTTTCTTTCTTTTAGTAACTTAGACCATATTCTCCTATCTGAGAGTTAGATGGGCTCATGACTTTCCAGCTAGTGTTTCATTTCTGAACCTCCCCTGTAGCTTGCTGTGACCATCTAGTTAGTGTTCACCATCAGTATTTGAACAGAAATGTAGGGTGTAACTTCTGTGTTTTGCCTTTAAAAGGTTTGGGTGTTGTTTCCCCCTTCTCTTTTTTTTAATGTACTATCTGTGAATATGGCCCTACTAAGTCTGTTCTGACTGTATGGGTGAGGGAAACAAGCTAGGTAATGCTGCTGCAAAAAGAAGGAACCTGGATACTGAAAAACCTCAAAAAAAAGAGTGGACTCAAGGCCTTGAATAATTCTCTTTAAATTTTGTTATGCAGGGGTGCGGGGAGAGCAAACCAAAACCAAACCCAAAACCAAATAAATAAATCAATAAATAGATAAATAAGCCCTCTTCTGTCTTTTTTTAGGCACTGCATTTTAGCATCTCTTTATCACAGCAGTTAAGCTTATTTTCTAACTACTAAAACACCCGTTCAATTCTATTTATGTGAATACATATGACTTTTAAGCTGTGCAGAAATCACACACGCGGTTTATAAATTGATACTCAATCCTTGAAGAAAACAAATGGACATATAAATGTGAGGAATGTTCTGGTAGTCTCTTCTCTGGATTTATGCTATTTTATGTATCTTTTTTTTTTTTTTTTCTTTAACATCTAGAACACAGAAATGGTTTAACAGCTATTGTTATAGCTGGCAAGGTTAAAAACACATACCCTGAGCTAAAATTATGTATGAAGATGAGATTTTTCCTGAAAGAAGGGAAAGAGAAACTAGTAGTCGTGGGACATAGACTCTGTGACTGTTTGTGTCTGTTTCATGTTTCAAAGCATTGCCAGAACCACAATTATTTGTTTTAATAGACTTTATTCTTTTTGGAGCAGTTTTAGGTTTATAGCAAAATTGAGGAGAATGTAACCATAATCATTTTTGTTATGAGTCACCATATTATTCCTTCAAAGTTCGGCAGTTATATCAAGATAATTAATATTAATACTATTAATTAGTATTATAATAATAAAACAATTCTGCACCTATGTGAGATGATGGGATTTTCCAAACAAATTGCTGGTTAACGTTTAATCCAGCAAAATGACACCTCCTTAAAGAACACCTTCCCACTTGTCTTTCCTTTTGATTGAGGCCAGCTAAATGTCTCTTGCTTCATTCTTCTCTTAATCCATTTACATAGTTCCCCACTGTACCATTCATAGCCTAGATCAGAAAATCTTATTTTATCTGGATCCTGTATACCTTCCTAATCTCATATTTTCTACATTTCTTTGAACATTACTATCTAAAAATATTGACTTTATTTTATATATTTAAATAAAAAACAATGGGAATGGGAGAAGGAGGAGGTAAAACTCTTTCCCACTCGAGAGGTTTGTATTTGCTACTTCCTCCATGAAATGTTCTGCAAATCTTCACATCTGACTCCTTCTCTATATTATTCCTTTAAATGTGTGCTAAAATACTACTTTCACAGAGAGACAATTTCTTCTAATAAAACACATCTTCAATGGTACTAAACAAATTTTCCGATTATAGTTTCATTCATGTTCAGTTGTTTCATTGTCTATCTTCCCATTGACCTGTAAGCATTTTGAAGCAGGCACCATGCCTCCATTATTCACAATTGGATATTTAGAACCTGATGTAATATCTTAGGCACCCAGTAAAATGTAGGTACCCAATAAATTTCTAATGATGCAAATAAATGACATAAACCACAAAATAATCAGAAATATGAAAACATTCAAACAAAATAAAAAGTAAAAGTTGGTAAGGTATTGTAATGATTAATAGAGAAAGGACATGAAAACGACTGGAAATGTAATTGAAAGACTTTTTTTTGGCATGGATAGAAAATTTACTATATCTAGTGGTATGCAGGGCCAAACATCGCATACTGTAAATCTTACTAGTGAAAGGATGCTCCAGACTACTTATAAGAACAAAATGAAATTAACCTTTTCTAACATTGATTGATGGTAGCACATCCATAACCTTGAAGATACGAGAAAAATTCATATGCAGCAAGAATAGAAGCTAGAAATGTAAAAGATTAGCTATGGCTGGTATAAGAATGTGTATCAAATAAAACATCTCATACATAAAGGAGACAGCAAGAGTGACAGGAGGGGGTTAGAGACAGAGAGAGAGAGAGAGAGAGAGTTTTCCAATTTCCCTTCAATGTGCACAGTACTTTTGACAGACCAGACAATACGACTTTCTTCAACCAATCGGTAAATATGATAAATCGAACATTTGAAATGTGCTTATGTTGTGTAATTTCCCCTTTGTCTTCTGTTGTTGCTGTAAGAAGCACATACTAAAGTTCGACAACTGTTTCAGAAGAAGGCATATTCCATTTCTCCATTTGTGCTATCTGGTTATACTCAAGTCCTTACTACCTAATAAGGGCTAACTCACTCCAGAGGCCTTTCTTTTGAACTTTTACCCTAGAACATTATGCACTGCCTTCATCTCTGTTTTCTATCTTCTTAGTCTTTGAACTGTATCAGTTTCCCTATTTCCAGCACTGTAACACTTAGAGACATACACTCAGAATGCTTCTGAGGGTCTGGCATCTCAATTTCCTTTTGCCTACGGTTCAGATTAAACTTCTTATTATCATTTAATATATCTTCTATGCTGGCACACACATGCTTTTGTTTTATACACACACATATGCATTGCCTTTAAATAACATTTGTTTGGTTCTTAAAATTAGCTAGGAGCCATTCAAAATACTTTACAGATACAAATTCAATTAGTTTTCAGACAAGTTCTCTGGGATAGATATTGTTTTGGTTCTTGTTTTGTGGTTAAGATAACTGAGGCACAGGAAGAGTTGGAATCTTTCCAAAATCGCATAGTCAGCATGTGGCAGATCCCAGATTTGTTTTAGGCATGCTGTCTCCAGATCCTAGCTCTTAACCATGCTCCATCATGGTGCCATTTGGTCTGTGATTAATACTTGAGTCCCATCTTTGGGTTCAATTGGAAGGAATTGGGTATGGCCAGAAATAAGTGATATTATACCACTTTTACAGATAAAATTAAAGCTACCATTTCTTATGTAGGCCAATGACCTACATCTATGATGATTTAATTTACCAACAAAATATTGCACGATTAAAATTATGAACATTATGTTGTTTTTTTCTTCTACAACATAATTGCATACATTGCATACTTTCTTAATACTTTATCTAGAAATCATAAGAAATAACATATGGCAGATATTATAATGACTTCCTTATATACTCCAGTTGACAAAGAAATAGCCGATGGCAAGGGTTAAAGTCAGTTCTAAAACATCATTAAGGTTTAGTCTGCAAAAATTGTTTGTTTTATTTATTTATTTATTTATTTATTTATTTATTTATTTATTTATATACAGAGTCTTGTTCTTTCACCCAGGCTGGAGTGCAGTAACAAGATCTCGGCTCACTGAAACCTCTGCCTCTTGGGTTCAACTGAGTCTTATGCCTCAGCCTCCCTGTAGCTGAGATTCCAAGCATCTACCAACGCGCTCAGTAATTTTTGTATTTTTGTGGAGACGGGGTTTCACCATGTTGGCCAGACTGATCTTGAATTTCTGGCTTCAAGTGATCGACCCACCTTAGACTTCCAAAGTGTTGGGATTACAAGCTTGAGCCACTGTGCCAAGCTGATTATCTAAATTTGTTTTAATTCGAACAGTGTGTATAGTTATACCTAGTTTGAATGATTATACCTTCCCTTTCTTTATTTTCTTTCTTAGAAACAGATTGTTATACAAAACAGTCAACACAAAAACAGCTCAACAACCGTATATCAAGTTCTTATTTTGCTGAGTGAATTTGCTTCCTGAAATCTAAATGCGTAAACTAGAGACCTGCTCCTAGTTCTGATTTTCAACTAACTGAAGAAGCATGCCTGCTGATAGTGTATTTCATTTAGTAATAGAAACAAGTAAATGTAATGTCTCCTAGAGAAGTGGTTTAATGGTATTTATAGAGACATTCAAATATATCTCTAAAAACCTGCTGATTGATTCTTCTACATAAAAACATAGAGAAATCATTCAATATTATGAAATAACATTTTTGTAAGCCTTCTGTGTTCTGTAATTCTCTTTTCTCATCTTTCTGCCACTGTGGGGATATTTGCATGAAAATAGTTTCTCTATTGCTAAGAGTTCATCTGTTCCTGCTGCTTATTTCTCACCTGAAGTCACAATTCTCTGAATGTACATCATAATCATCTCTACATAAGCCAATTTCATAGTCACAAACAAAGGATTATATCTTCAACTGAGAAGTAAGCAGCAGGAGCAGGTGAAATCCAAAAACTATATACCCCATTTTATGGAAATGTCCCAATTAATAAAAATGCAGTTGAAGAGAAATACTTTAAGTTATATATCAGCAAAATTATTTCTTAACAGAAGTTTCTCAGTTTTTCATGATGTTTCAATGTGCTTTGTACTCAGGCTAGTTAAACCTGCTTTATTCACTGTTAATTATACCAGATGTCTTTTTATCCTTCTGTTTATGTTTAGCAGTCTGTCCCAATTCTATCATTTTTAATTATCTAAAGCCTTTTGTGCTAAGGTTCATATCGAAGTAGTAACTCCTCATTGGCATCCATTGATAGCTATTGAATAAAGTAAGAAGACAACAGATGGGACTGGTCTGCTTTGTGGACTCACAAGGAGACTCGAATGGACCTTAAATATCTCAGTCTATTAAAAATCATGTTCCATATTAAATTGTATTTCCACTTACCTTATTTGATCAGCATTGTGCCATAAATTATAACACTTCAGAGATTATTTCATAACCTTGAATATATTTCAGTCCAATTTTTTGGATAGTTGCAGTACTAAGAAACAAACAAATTGATTTATTCCCTACCCTATCATTTCCATGAGGTCAAAACTTAGCATAATATAGCAGGTTCAATATTTTCCATTAATTAAGTCAAGTAGCATGTAATCAGTGCCTATTATTTGACGGGTACTGTAGCAGGTAATAGAGACACCATAAAGAATGAGGTGATTTATTTCTTGTTTTTTTTTTTTTATTATTATACTTTAAGTTCTAGGGTACATGTGCATAACGTGCAGGTTTGTTACATATGTATACATGTGCCATGTTGGTGTGCTGCACCCATCAACTCGTCAGCACCCATCAATTCATCATTTATATCATGTATAACTCCCCAATGCAATCCCTCCCCCCTCCCCCCTCCCCGTGATAGGCCCCATTGGGTGATGTTCCCCTTCCGAGTTCAAGTGAGCTCATTGTTCAGTTCCCACCTATGAGTGAGAACATGCAGTGTTTGGTTTTCTCTTCTTGTGATAGTTTGCTAAGAATGATGGTTTCCAGCTGCATCCATGTCCCTACAAAGGACGCAAACTCATCCTTTTTTATGGCTGCAGAGTATTCCATGGTGTATATGTGCCACATTTTCTTAATCCAGTCTGTCACTGATGGACATTTGGGTTGATTCCAAGTCTTTGCTATTGTGAATAGTGCCACAATAAACATACGTGTGCATGTATCTTTGTAGTAGCATAATTTATAATCCTTTGGGTATATACCCAGTAGTGGGATGGGGATGGCTGGGTCGTATGGTACATCTAGTTCTAGATCCTTGAGGAATTGCCATAGTGTTTTCCATAATGGTTGAACTAGTTTACAATCCCACCAACATGTAAAAGTGTTCCTATTTCTCCACATCCTCTCCAACACCTGTTGTTTCTTGATTTTTTAATGATTGCCATTCTAATTGGTGTGAGATGGTATCTCATTGTGGTTTTGATTTGCATTTCTCTGA
>NC_045436.1:128683849-128684942 GCF_002776525.5 Piliocolobus tephrosceles
TTTTGAGAAATGTCTGTTCATATCCTTTCCCCACTTTTTGATGGGGTCGTTTGTTTTTTTTCTTGTATATTTGTTTGAGTTCTTTGTAGATTCTGGAAATTAGTCCTTTGTCAGATGAGTAGATTGCAAAAATTTTCTCCCATTCTGTAGGTTGCCTGTTCACTCTGATGGTAGTTTCTTTTGCTGTGCAGAAGCTCTTTAGTTTAATTAGATCCCATTTGTCAATTTTGGCTTTTGCTGCCGTTGCTTTTGGTGTTTTAGACATGAAGTCCTTGCCCATGCCTATGTCCTGAATGGTACTACCTAGATTTTCTTCTAGAGTTTTTATGGTATTAGGTCTAACATTTAAGTCTCTAATCCATCTTGAATTAATCTTCGTATAAGGAGTAAGGAAAGGATCCAGTTTCAGCTTTCTACTTATGGCTAGCCAATTTTCCCAGCACCATTTATTAAATAGGGAATCCTTTCCCCATTTCTTGTTTTTCTCAGGTTTGTCAAAGATCAGATGGTTGTAGATGTGTGGCATTATTTCTGAGGACTCCGTTGTGTTCCATTGGTCTATATCTCTGTTTTGGTACCAGTACCATGCTGTTTTGGTTACTGTAGCCTTGTAGTATAGTTTGAAGTCAGGTAGCGTGACACTTCCAGCTTTGTCCTTTTGACTTAGGATTGTCTTGGCAATGCGGGCTCTTTTTTGGTTCCATATGAACTTTAAAGCAGATTTTTCCAATTCGGTGAAGAAAGTCATTGGTAGCTTGATGAGGATGGCATTGAATCTATAAATAACCTTGGGCAGTATAGCCATTTTCACGATATTGATTATTCCTATCCATGAGCATGGTATGTTCTCCCATTTGTTTGTGTCCTCTTTGATTTCACTGAGCAGTGGTTTGTAGTTCTCCTTGAAGAGGTCCTTTACATCCCTTGTAAGTTGGATTCCTAGGTATTTTATTCTCTTTGAAGCAATTGTGAATGGAAGTTCATTCTTGATTTGGCTCTCTGCTTGTCTGTTACTGGTGTATAAGAATGCTTGTGATTTTTGCACATTAATTTTGTATCCTGAGACTTTGCTGAAGTTGCTTATCAGCTTAAG
>NC_045436.1:128689942-128707112 GCF_002776525.5 Piliocolobus tephrosceles
TTTTTTTTTACAATATCACTCTGTCAACTGTGTATATGAAATTCTCAGAGACAGAAACTAGAAGGTCAGCAGAAAGAGCATTGAAGCAAAGCATTCCAGCATTAGAAAGCACGATCAGACAAAGGCAGAATCCTAGAGGAAGGGGTTTAGGGTCTGGACAGAAGAGAAGTTGAGGGGATAAAAAGAATGATAATTGAAGGTGAATACTACAAAGAGTGAGGAAAATGAAACAAATGGACAATATTTCTGGGTTTCTGGTCTGTAGTTCTGAGTGGAGAAAGAAAGCTTGTGAGTTTATTTCTCTAGAATTTGGGGTATGTTGTTTATACATGTATATCTATAAAGAATGTTATTTTTGCTTTTCCAGCAAAAAGATACTTATCACAAACCTTATGTGTGATAAAGTCTACTTGTTTTTAGCTCATAAAGAATTGCTTCAATCTGAATAAATGAATGAATGTCTCTAAATGCCTCTAAAAAGAGAATAGGTAAACAGTCTATAGTATAGTTTTTTAAAAAGCACCAACTAGTAATTTACTTGGCTCTTTTTAAAAAAACAATTTATTGAACAATGCACATTGTCTTATTTATGTAAAACACATAGATAAAACTTGCTAAAACTTTCTGTAGGGAAATATATACAAGAGCTAACTTGCTAAACCTTTCTGTAGGGAAATATACACAAGAGCTACTATTTAAAACAAGAGCAAGAAGAGTATATGTTTTTGAAGAGATAATTGGATTTGGCCTTGGAGATGAAGAGGGGATTTAAATTTTATTAATTACTTGCATTTCTACAACAAGAATATGTTATGTGAAACTAAATATTTAGCTTTTAATTTAAAAAATTATAATTACTCCTTTTGCTATAACAAAAGGCAAATTATAGTAGATATTATAAAAACATAAATATAAAATATCTAGACATCTACTTTACAATAATTGTACAAGATCAATATCAAGAAGAAAAAGAACAATAACAACAAAGACTTGACTAAATGGAGTTATATGATGATTCAATATGGAAAGACTCAAAAATATACAGTTGATCAATTCACAAAATGGGATTGAACTTCATAAGTCCACTTATATGCAGATGGTTTTCAGTAACAGGTACACCAAATGTGTCTGCATCCACTGCCTCCTCTTTTACCTCCTCTACCTCTTTGGCCTCTGCCACCCCTGAGACAGTAAGACCAACACCTCGTCTTCCTCCTTCTCCTTAGCCTAATCACCATGAAGACAACAAGAATAAAAGCCCTTGTGATGATCCATTTCTACTTAATAAATAGTAAATATATTTTCTCTTTTTTATGATTTTCTTAATAGCATTTTCTTTTCTCTAGCTTACTTTGTTGTAAGAATATAGTATATAATATGTATAACATATAAAATACATGTGAATCAACTTTCTATATTATTGGTAAGGCTTCCAGTCAACAGTAGGCTATTAGTAGTTAAGTTTTCAGGGATTAAACGGTAATGGGCAGATATTTTACTGTACTGGGGTTAGCACTCCAACTCTCATGTTGCTAAGAATCAACTTTGTATATAATAGCTCTCCAAATACTAATCTATCCAATTGAGATTCCATTAAAATCTCAATTGGTTCTTATTCTAGTGCATGTGGAGTATTAAATGTCAAGTGTATCACATATCAAAATATACTTTAGCTGTATATTAATTATGACAGTGTGGTGTCAGCACTTCAGTGTGGAATTGAATTTTTGAATCAGACTAGGATTCATAACAGATATCTAAGAAATGTATGTTCTAGTGATCCAGTATCATTTGCAATGAAAGTAGTTGTTGTAAAATTTTCACCTGTTATAAGTAAGTTTCATCCACCCGCACTGAAATAAATTTTTAAAAAAACTTTAGTTTCCTCTTCTGTAAAATGAATAAACTACATTTTAGGGATGTTGTATGAATACATTAGAAAATTCTTATAAAAGTCTCATTATAGTCTCTAGGACATATAAAAGTAATTTTCCTTAAATTATTTTATTAAATTATTAATTTTATTAATAATCATGTATTATTTAAATAATCATAATAGTATAATTAATAATTATAGTAGAATTATTAGTAAAGTGTTATAATTATAATAATCAATGATTATATTAATATAACTCATGTATATTGATGAATATGTATGCATTATCAAACACTGAATTTAGATTAGACATGATTCTGTATCAATGCATACACAATTACCCTGTTCTTCTGGATGGTTATTTGTTGTTTCACATTTGTATTTTAACAAATGCCTAGTGATTAATATCAAGTATGTTTTCAGTTTTTAGGCAATGTAAATGATGTTGCAATGTAAACTTTTCACAAGCTGCTTGTGCACATACGTAATTGATTCTTTAAGGCAGCTGATAAAAAATAAAGTATTATGATGAATACTGCTCCACATTAAATTATTAAAAATTGTTTTTCAAAATCTGTTCAAAGTTATTTTACTATCAGAAGTACAGGGGTGTATTCAATTTTCCCACATTTCCCTACAACTTAAACAGCATTATGTATCAGCAACATTTTCATTTTTAAAATCATATTGGTGAACATGATTTCTTCCTGTTTTCATTTTCAATTATTTAGTTATACATAAATTGACCATGTGTTCATGTGCTTATGGACAACGTTTTTTTTTAAAAAAACAAATTATATCTTCATATAGTGTGTGTATTGTTTTACTTGGTATTTTTTTTTTTTCCTGTTTGAATGAGTTGCTCTATTTCTAAAGTTAAGAAAATTGGCATTTTGGTATATACTTTGAAACAGTATTTTTTCTAGTTTGCTATTTGTCTTTGATTTTTTTACAATAGTATTTTCCTATTTACCATTCAGAAATTTTGTACTGAAGAAAAACTCCCTGGTTAGTATACCCCAAAACTTTAATTGCCATGCAACAGGTAAGGTGAGAGATTTAGGCAATGCCAGAGATCAGTTTTATAAAGAATCTAAAATGTACTTATATAGTTATTCTATATCATTGGAGATTAAAAAACAAACAAACAAAACAAACAAACAAACAAAAAAAAACTCTCTAACTTATACACCTGAACTAGTTTTGGGAACAGGTCTTGCCAATGCTGTAGAGAGCAAAAGTTTTATGCTAATCTAATTTTCTCACTTGTTCTTTTAGATACAAGTTAAGTGTAAGACTGATAAATTTGGCTAGGAGACAATATTTTAGTACAATATGTCACCTGATTTATTTTCAGCGTATTTGTGGAAATACCATAGGAACGTCAATGGCATACATTCTCCTGTCTTTAAAGTACAGAATTCCCTGTGCTCTCGATATTGTAATGAACTTGAATATGTTTAAAGTTTAAAATTAGGTAAAATAATCAGAGTGAAATAATTATTATATAAAATGATAATTTTATATAATACAAAATAGGAGATAAATTTAACAAAATACCTATCATGGCAAAAGCCAAAAATATTTGCTAAACCTTTTTTGTTAACAAAAAAAATATTAAACACTGCTTGAAAGTGTTTTAGGAAGAAGGAAGAACACAGTTATTTAGGACTTGTTATATTTCAAAAATGTACACATTATCACATTTTCTTCTCATAACTAAGAAAACTAATGACCCCAAAACATGGGGGCCATTATTCATCTTCTCTTAACAAATATTTATTAAGCAAATAGTATATGAACTTTGTGTCAATAACTAAGATATGCAGTGACAAAACTAGAAAAAAAGCCTAAAACCCCCTGCCTTCTTGAAAACTACACGGGGTAAGAAAATGAAGGTTATAAATAATAAATTATATCGATGGTCAGAAAGTTTAAGCCGTCTCTAAGAGAAAAAGTATAGCAACTATTACATATAAAGACTGAAAGTTAATGTTAGGTTACTTCCTATTCTAATGGCTAAGCCCTATTCTACTCTAACACATGATTGAGATGATAACATTGGGTTTCTATATATGAAGGAAGTCATCAAAGCTTTGAGGTCGGCCTTAAATTTCCAGAATATTCTTGAAAGAGAGAGAGCATTGAATAGAATTATCTTAGGGAGGAAACCAGAGGCCTTTGTAGTTTCAGGCTATGAAATAGGGACAGGAAAAATGAAAGACGGTCTTGTAAGTAGAGTGTCTAAATAAGTATTTTCCATTCAACACAGAATGTGACAGTAAAAGAGGGTCATTAATAATACTTAGACAATAGGATAGAACTCTCAAGACTGTTTCAAATGAACTATCACTAATAGTCATTCTATTGATAATTGTGAGCACGATTTTGCTGACTTCTCATGTAGGGTCAAAATATACACAGCTGGAGCACACTGTCATCACTATTACATCTTCAAGGAATTCACATTTTTTGCCCCATTTTATCATCTATCCGAAAACTTCAACTGAGGATCATTGTGAGGTAGTAAGGCTTCTTGGCAAGTGTCAGCAGAATTCATTGTGTAATCTTGCGCTGTGGGAAAAATAAACAAGTGAACAATCTTAGAAGCTTGTATATCACTTTGCACCAGACATTTCTGGTAGAGGTCACAGTAGTATCAGGTGGACTGTAGTTCACAATGCTTAAGTGGAAAATATCAGCCTAAAATCTATAATATTAATAACACCAGGATAGTGTCATTACATGGATGACTTCTTTTAAATTTCATGGAACTTTGACTGCCATAAGGTCTCCGTGTAACAGAAGTGACATGTAATCTTGAAATCTTGATTTGTGGGGATGCCACCAGGCATTGCAAGCATGATACTCTAACCAACATCATCCCTTACCATCTGCTCTCTTGTGTCATTCCAGGTCTGCCACTGCACATAGACACAAGGGTTACAGAAAACTGAGACATTTATTTTTTTTAAGATAAAAAATGTAGTAATCAGCAATGTAATTCAGGAAATTATTTTATAAATATGTCATTACAATGTATAGATTCAAATACAAATACATAATTTGTGTCATATAGCACAACTGGTCCCTAAATTGAATTTAAAAGATACAAATAGACTATATGCAATCTTTTTGCTATCACTTAACATTGTGTTAGTTTTTAGTCATTCTAATATTTAATTTTCTGTTATTTAATTCTGCTCTTTAACATTCTGTTATTAATTTTTCTCAACTACTACTTTGATGTTATACTCATCTAAGTCCCACATGCAAAACAATCAATCAACTGTCCAATATTTCTTTGGTGATATATTGTGTTCTTGCCTTTAACTTGGAAAAACATGTCCATCTAAAATTAATTGATTTTTATTGCTTTCTTATTTTTGATTTATGCTGCAGCTTATTGTATGAATAAGCATAGCCAAATAGACAATTACTGAAATAAATTTTCAAAGAGCAAATATTAAATGCTTTTACATGAGGCTTTATATTTTAGTGTATAAAATCACTTTGGGGTATATAAATTGCTAATTGAACGCCTTAATTGATTCAAAATAATCTGTTAGGCAATTGTAAATATAACAATGTATAAAATCAGATAATTTTACTTTGTGTGGATATTGACATTAAACATTATATAGCTTTGGGATCAAATATCATTTGAAATACTGCTTAACATCTAACCAACAAAATAAACAAAATCCTGAATGAATCCAACTTTAGTTGTGATCCAATAATACAGTTACATAAGCAAGTACTAAAATGATTATATGAATAATATATCAGCCAGTATGCACATAGTAAATATTTCCTTTTCTCTGAATTTCTGTTAGGCTATAAACTGATTCTTGCAAACAGATGAATGTCCCATCCAATGATGTTCAAAAAAGAAAATTTAGTGGTGATTGAAAGTTAGGCCACAATAGCAATTAAATATTTTTCATTAATGTAATTATATAAATAAACCTCAATCATATGGAGCCATTAAAATGATGATTATGGACACAGTAGCAACATAGAAAACATTATATAAAATATAGCGGGCCACCAAATAATAGAGACAGCATACACTGAAAAATAACTTCTAACTAAATTTTAAAATTAAAGATAGCTGTTTAAGTTTAAGACAACCTACCTACAAATTGAACAATCAAACCAAGCCTTTTTAAAAAGAAGATAAATGTGTTAATCATGTATAGTAGGAAAGAAAAATGTTTACAACAACCCACTCACTTCTCCCACTCTTCATAGCTCTCCGTATATCAGTGATTCTGCATGGAGTACAGAGATGTGGGATCACACTCAAAGCTCTGTCCACACATTTGCAAAATAAAAAGCAGAGAATCATAGAAAAGATGTGCCATGATGGACCTCAGGCCTTAGATGATGCTCTCTTTCCCCTACCATCTGTAAGAGCATAGGCTACTGTTCACTTGTTGTTCCACTTAACATGAGCTCAGGAGCTTCATTTTCATTGGGTTATCTCCTCTGATGACCCATTCAGAAGACTTGGCGACTAATTATTACTGACTCAGCTGTTCTATTTTACTTAGGAAAATAAAATTTAGCACACATTAGAATTCAAAAGCTGTCTGCAGTCTGTTCTCATAAAAAAAAATTATCATCTCTGATAATTTACTGAAAACAACATTTTTCTAGTCAAAAGATGTTTAGAATGTTTAGAATGAATATTGCTCTTATTTATTTAGCATAAGGTAATCACTTTTAAAAGTCTATACTTATTTTCCCACATGGAGTCTCACAATTTCTCTTGTTTTCTCCTATTCAAAGGAAAAAGTATTTTTTAAAACAAACTTTAACAAATCTTTCATTCACAATGTAAAAATAAAAGTTTTAATTACTCCAAAAATTACTTTATAGAAATACAAAAGTATCATAGCAATGGTTAACCTGGAATGGAATTATAATACAATTAAAATTGGGGTTGAAAACCTCTGAATTTGGTTCTTGACTTTACCACTTACTAGCTATGTGAGGATCTAACCTTTTTTGAACCTCTATGTCTTCTCGCATAAAATTTGAAAAATACTATTTACCTTGAAGAGTTACTGTGAAAATTACAAATGACATACATAAAGCACCTTCTGGATACACAGCAAATGATCAACAAATGGTATCTATTTTATTTATTTTTAACTTTTCCAAAATGTGATATAATTATATATTTAAGAATAAGTCTAAGAGAACTTAAGTTTTTGCATTAATAATCAAAAAAAATTCTCACTATATATTTTATTATATGTCAATTTAATTTCAAAAGCAATAGAAGTACAGTTGTTATAAACAAGTCCCATTTTTGTTAACACTAAACAGCATCTGGAGCCAACACACCAGGATGTTATATCTGGTAAGATTTCCCTGAAGTATTTCTATTCTAAGCATGAGCACCTGAATTAAGAACTATGATTTATTCTTGGGATCAGATCTATTCCCTTCTCACAAAGCCTTGCAAGTATATCTTTCTATTTACGAGCTCACCTGCCAAATAAATAAGGAAAAATCTATCATGTTTAATTGAGGAAATAATAGTTACAACATGAATAATGTCTGCAACAAACAAAAGTACAGTCTAGATTGAGGGGGCCTGTTTGAATGTCATGGCCTTAATCAAAGACCTCACACACTCCACCACTTTGAGATGATATTGTGAACACAAAGGGCTAACTTTTTCAAATTGCTCATAATTTTTACAGGATTATTCAGCACAGCAAAAGGTTATAAGAGAATTGGACCTACATAAAGCAAACCTTCATATGAATATATACCACACCCACATGGGATGGGATAAAAAATCATAATACCTTAATGTCTAGGTGAATTTCTGCCATGGTGACCTGGTCACCTCTGGTATGAATGCTCTATTCCTAATAGCTGCATAGGATGTTAATAGGTATTATGTCTAACATGCTGGTTCTTGTCAGAGTAAGTTATAATGCCTTCAGCCAGAGACTCCACCATCCAGGTTTTGCAGAGCAAAAAAGTACAATGCATCCCTCCATTGGCAGCAAATGGCATGAAATCATGAAAGCTAAGAGTAAAGTTTGTATCCTAAGTAAACTCTAACATGTGAGTCTCAGATATGACCAGTCTATATGTTGGCTCCACTACTCACTATCCATTAGGTTGAGGTTTTATGTGTATATAAATCTTGCAAAACTAATAAACTGATATGATTGCAGTAGATGTGACTGGGGCACATCTAACTGGGCTACCCTTAGCAATTTGGCCACAGGTCTTATAAGCATGCAAATTGAACAATACTCTCGTGTTGCTCATGAGAAAAGATAGTTTGAGTTGTTGGCCTTAGCTACCTCTCATTGGTAGAAAATATTATACAGAGCCATTCTTTATTCAATTAGAATCTTTATTCTGAGTCTTGCTGAAGATTTTTCTCTATTAATATAGACCAGTTCTATAATACCTGTGTCTAATCTCCTGAGTGCACCAAAAAATAAAATTCAGAATGTAATTCTTGGAGAAAATTGAAGCCCAAATCTACAGTCCCAACTTTTGCAGCTACTGTGTGTTTATCTGGATCAGTTTTAACACATTTGATAAGATGAAAGACAGACATTCAAAACAATACTATATATTTATGTCATTAGTCCTAGAAGGTAGTCCAACTGTTTTAGCACCCACTGAAGGAAGCAAATAGACAGTGTTGAAGTCAGCTATAAACTGTATGTTAGGCACTAGGCAAAGTAGGAGATTAGCATTTTGGATAAAATTTCACTTTCAATATTGTTTTATATTGGATACCTACTATTTGCTAGACATGTTTGTAATAATTGATTATTTGGTTTCTCAAGCTAAAACAGACATAGAATGTTAGAAATGAGGAAGCAGCCAAAAAATTAAGAGAGTACTTGTTGCACAAAATTTCTTAACAAATGACCTAGATAATTATTTGCTCTGAAAATTAGAGCCATTGTTCAGATTGCAGAGATAGGGCAAACATCCCATCCTACGAATTTATAACTAGTTAGTGTCAATTTGGATACATGTTTGTGTATGTCTTTATCTATGTATGTTAGGCAATAATGGCACTATAAGAACATTTCTGAAATCATTTGCAATGTTAATATTCCGTGTATTGGCATTTGCTCTCTCATTTCCAATATACACATACACTCCTCTATACTAACATACGTAAGTACTTATATGTTTACTTATATACTTAAATATTTACTTACATACAATATTAAACATATTTATATTTATTTACGTATATTTGCATGTATGTAAATATCAAAAGTATTTTTATCAGTTAAAGTCTTATTGAACTTAATCCTTTTGCAAGTATATGCCTCTTTTGAAATAACATTTGCATATTGAACTACTTTTAAAATTTGACTACAAATGGAGAGATATAATTGAGTTATAAAAGACTTCAAGTATTCATCTCATATACACTTTAAAGCAAATTTTAAAAACTTGTATGAACAGCTCTTTGTTTTTAGAAGACCTGAGCAATCTGACAATAATATGCTGTTTTCTTATTGGTTTGTCATAATGGCCTGGTCTGAGAGGAGAATTTCACTATGGCAGATTCATCAGGAACAGGAGAAACTCCAAATTTCTGTTTTTGTTGTTGCTTTTTTTTTGTTTTGTTTTTTGTTTTTGTTTTGCATATAGTGGCATTCTTTTCCAACTTGGAGGCATTGAAGTGAATTTTGTGATGATACAAGAGGAATTAACTTGAATGCAAATGAAAATTTCTATTTAATACTTTCAGATCTTGATCTATTAGAAGGAACCAAGAGTTAAAATGATAGTGCAAACCTTTTTCAAGGAAACCACTTTGTTTATTCCACGAAGGTATGCACTAAACATTTGAAATAGGTTTCAAAATGTTTAACAAGGGTTGATTCTTCTGCTAAAACATCAGTGTTTCCTTAATGGTCATGTTCTATTGCAGTAAACACGTCTCTTTTTAGGCTCAGGTGTACAATTGAGAAGAATTAGGCCATGTCAACAATCAAAATTCAGACCTGTGCATGTACTGCTAACAGTCTGTGGATGACCTGATAGCAAATAGATTGTCAAACAGTAAAGAAGAACTTTTGGGAAAAATAAAATAAAATCAACACAGTAGAATAATACATTTTGATGCGTAAACCTGATTCAGCCCCAAACCCTGAGTGTAGCTGGAGAAAGCTGCAGTTTTGAACTCTCTGCCTTTCAGTGTCTCAGCTGCTTATCCTGGAAAGATAAAAAAAAAAAAAAAATACCTCTTTCAAAAACCTCTTTCAAAAACTTCTCTACCTCTTTCAATGTGTCACCACACCGTCTTTTCTCTATCTGAGGTTCTTAGATACTAGATATTGAGACAAAGATATCAGTTTACACTTATTTAGGGTGAGCAATCCCAGAAAATCCAGAATGAGGTAAGAAGGAAAGTAAAGTAGAGAAGGAGAAGGAAAATTTAAGTTGTTGTCTTATTGAGCTTACATGAAGAGTCAGAAAAAACATAGCTGCTTCCTCAATGCCACCAAGTATCTTCTGAATGTGTGAAATAATTTTCTGCATCTTAAAACAGTCTATGTGAGCATACCAACTTACATGCTATCTTCTTCCTTTTTTTCCTTTCATTGGTCAAGGGTCACCCAAAAGCACATTTACTCAACCATACTCTCAGGGTGTGGCTTACACTGGGAAAAGTAAGAGCCTCTGTTTACTCATGAGATCTGACCTGGACGCTTAAGTTTGTGTGGTTCTTTCCATAATCTATGTAATGGAACTCTGTCCTAAGCCACATTTTGACATCTGAGGGAGCCTAAATATTAAAGAGATGGCCAGTTAGGATTTTCTGTAAAACAAATTGGCTAAGCAAAACACTATAAAATATCACTGCTGCTATAGCTGGTCCAAAGGCAATAATTAATATTAATTATAAATATCCTTTACTGCCCATTCTATATTTTATTGAAGTGAAAAAGACCTTCATCATGAGATATATGAGCACTTATTTAACTTGTACATGTTGTTGAAGTTGTCCATGAGTTATAACTGGACAGATAAATACTAGAGGATACTGTAATGAACTCCTATGTTAAAAACATTTCTCCTTTTCTCCACCATATATTTGCAATCCCAACTTGTCACAGTAATCAGGATTGATTACCTCAGCTGATAGAGAAATTATTCTTCTGCCACCTGGTCCGTTGGCACGAGGAGTCCAAACTAACGAGGTGGCAAAACTCTTACAGTGTACCCTCACAGAGGTGTTAACCTTTTAGAAAACATAGACTTTAAATACAGTAGAGCATAATTTGGCATAAATGGAAAGCAAAAACTCTACGAGTAGATGATGAGAGTGATATGGAGAAGGGTCCATCCTTATTCATCCCTTAATTCCTAGACTTGTAGTTTCTCAGCATGAGGAAGACACCACCCTGTACTGTCCATTTTGATATTACCTTAACCATTCAACACGGTTTTCCAAGCTGCAGATTTAGTTGAGCTAAGCCTTCAGTAGGTCCTTCCAATGTTCTATGAGTTATCTGCATCTGTGTGAAGAGGTACATGATATATTTGGTATGATCCTATAGGTTTAGCCCATTAATGCATTCCCGGGCTACAAATGTGTCTTTTAATTCAAGGTAATATTGTGTGGAGTACCATGCCATAGACTAAAGGCATTGATAAAGTCATTGTGAACAGACAAGATATTACAACGTTAAAGTTATGGAATAGTTCTTTTAAGAATAATTCAATGCTCCTTGTAAATGGGAAATTATGATGTTTCAACAACTACCACCCAATGGATAGCTGGTCTTTCTGAAAGGTAGTATAGTCTCAAAAGCTCAGCATCAGCCTCTGCTACTGGCAGACTGATAATGTCAGAAGCTAGTCCAGATATGGTAAGGGTGTATATTGTTGGTGACAATTATCGCTCCATCCCTATCCACTCTACTTTTGAGTCTGTGTTTACTCTAGGGTAAGCTGAAGGCCAAAACTGGAAACACCCACATGTTGACAAATCCTGTCTATCCAGCTTTTGAGAGGCTTTTTTGTGTTGAATGATCTTCAACTGGCATTATAAGTGAAACATGAAGATCTACATGTCCAGTTACATGGGTTCAGTCACATAATTATTTTCCAAATCCCAGGTCTCTGGCCTGCAAGTCAAATTATTATTTATTCCTCAGGAAGCATAGCATAGCTATATCTCAGTTTTCTTCTTCCTTCATAGCATAACCATATCTCATACTTCTTTTTCCTACATGTTATATGGAAAATTAAATGTTCTGCTAGCCACTCTGTTCATGGTATGTATTTCCCTCATAACTGTACTCAGGGCCAACTTGTATAAGGACAGTAATGCAGCAGATATTATTTCAAGCTCATTCCCACTTTTCATGCCATGTCCCTGTAACAGTTCACATCCTTTCTTCTTCTATCAGTTAGTTTTGGGGATTTTCCCATGAAGCTGTATATGTGACATTGTAGCTAAAGAGGTTGGTAATATGAAAGTATAGGACAATTATTTGTGATTATGAGGCAACCATTTACATATGTCTTCTGCAGCAGGTCAGGGTAATGTTTGACTGTACCACTACCAACTTGCAAGAGATTGTTTCTATGTTTGCTTATCCTCAAGCCTTTTGAAATTAGATGACATACGGCCACCCACAGTTGTCTAGTCAATTAGTGTGTTATCAGGGGATCACCATCTACATAGATACCAATAAGTTCTTAGAGAAGAGGAAATAGTTCTTCTGAGATAGATATCACCTCATTTCAGGACCCAGAGGTCTATGCTGCAACGTTCCTGACTCCAGATGCCATCATTATCTATCATAGATACCACTAGCAAGATTGAATCTATTTGGTCTTAAGATGCAGGTGAGATATCAGCATTCTCCAGAGTCTGAATATTCTTAAGAGTAGTATCTTTCAATGGTCCTCACTTGACACTGACAATATTTGAAGTCAAGAAATAAATGAGATTGAAGAGTACAATAACATCTTAACTCTGTACCTCTTAGTGGCAGGAGATGCAAGGTGCAACTCCTTTTCTTGGACCTTAAGGGAGATAACATAATATATCGCAGACCAGACCAGTAGCTTTCCAAGAAATTCACAGGACCTTGATTTTTTGTATGAGATTTGTTTTTCTCTTACCTTCTGCCAGGTCTGTGTCTTCCTATGATGTCTAGAAAATTTGCCACTTTCTGCTCATGTCCACTTAACATTATTCATTAATATAGTAGGCCAGGAAAATATTCTGTTGAATGACCAGAAGAAGTTCAGGACTACATAGTCACAGATAGCAGGAGAGTTAACATAGATTTTTTATACTATTTTTCTTGCCCTGTAATTGCATATTGCTGGTGATCATTGCTAATAATGAGGACTGAATAAAAGCCTTCTATACATAAACAGCTTCATACTGAGTACCAATGTTTGTATAGATCAGCTCTAATAACATAGATAATATAATATAGCAAAATGACTACAATTGGGGCTACCACCTGAATAAGTTTAGACATTATTCATTAACTTTTCTATGTGTTTTTCTTTTTTTCTTTTTCTTTTTTTCTTGAAGAAGCCAGATGAGAAAATTGAATAAGGATATTGTGGTGATCACAACCATGCATGTTCAAGTAGTCTTCGTACGCCTCTGGGGTTTTAGTATCACTACATTTTTTACAATGGAGAAGGAAAATATTATAGATATCATTGCTCCCATATCAAGAAAATGCCAAAGGCTCTTGACCTCCCAATACTTTGCCATTCACTTTAATATCATCCCAAGTAAATATGGGTAAAAACTTCAGTAAATGGGCTGTCATGCATGTCAGGGATTTTTATCTTCACAATTAATGCAAGCTTCACAGCAAAATTGAGCCAGATGCTCAGTAGGAAACATATTTTCATTCATAGCTGAATGTTAGTGTCCCATAAGTAAAAAGTGTATGCTGATTTACTTTGCTTAACAGAGAATCTTTTTTTCACAAATGGAGGAGATAGAAATGGAAAGGGTAAGCATGTTTAAAACTTTTATAATTTTAAAAACACATTTGAAGCCAAAAGTTTTCACACTATTTTCTACAGAATTTCTTGAGATGCAGACTACTCCTCTGAGGCTAGAGATGACAGTGCTGGCAAGAAGAATAAACAAGACTCCAAGGTGTCCAAACACATTTTGAAATTGAGCAGTTTCAGTATACCTGCTTTAAACATACAGCATTCTTGTCATATTTTTCCAAAATAAAGTTTGAGGTTTTTTTTGTTAATGTTTTTTAAGCCACTGATCTGATGCAGCATTGTAGTGTTCACTTTGGGCAATGATAAGTTTACTGAAATCTAATTTTCAAAGTTTATAATCAGACAACTATAATATATCCAATATATTCATGTATTAAATTGTCTCTTTAAAAATACATAGTGTTTTCCACTACTTTTAAAGTCAGTATCTTGGGGAGAAAACTGGCTAGTTAAGCCAATAGTCCTGAACTCTGGGAAAGTTACTAATCTTTCTTGTGTTTCAGGTAATATCATATTAGTGAAGTGAAAGTCCTGGTCATGAGATTGCTATATTTTCGTATATTTCATAGCTCATTTTCTCCTCTTGTCATTTGAAAAAGTGTGGAACAAAGTTTCACAGTATATGAAATCCTTGTTCTATTTTCTAATGAAATTAATAATGTAGTTTTTTTTTTCCTGGAAAATATTTTTAAAGTCAAAATTGTAAATTACAAATATGCAAATATAAGTTTCATCATCTTATAGCCACTTATTTTGAAAATGACAGATGTAAATTTATGAAGAAAGCTATGGAAATAATGATTATGTTTATATGCTTGTCCATATATGACATACATTTTCACAAGTCAGAGAAATGTTCTCTCAAAAATGTGAATAAGGGTCTCTACAAAACTAAACAAAATATGAATAATATTGAATACAAATCCATAAGACTGACAGATCAACTTAAAATTATGTGTCACTGAATTAGCAGTGGGACAAAAGAGAAAGTACATAATTTATAAAGCAAGTAACCAACTCCAAAGCTAGAATAAAACTAAGTAGAATTGAAAGCTTTGCAGGAACAAAATTACAATGGGCAGAAGAACAAATGGAATCTGATATTGTGACTTTCCATGGCCTAGATCTCTGTGACCGGAGATATCAAAAGATATATACTAAGTGTTAGTGAAAAAAATAATAATAAGGTTGCTAAACCTGAATTACTGGAAAGCAAATAATACTGAAGCAAAATCAGTTAATATGACTGAGTGTCACAGTGATTTGCCATTGTCTTTCAAAATATGCTCTTGGTGGAAATGTTGAAAGGAAAAGTAACAGAGATAAGATTCAAACATCACTTAAAGTTTTAGTTTTAACTTTGTGACAAATAGCCTTGCTATGTAACCTTGGGTAAGTAACATGATTTCTTTGATTTTAGAGATTTTTTTTTTTTTTTTTTTTTTTTTTTTTTTTTTTTTTTTGAGACGGAGTCCCGCTCTGTTGTCCGGGCTGGAGTGCAGTGGCCTGATCTCAGCTCACTGCAAGTTCCGCCTCCCAGGTTTACGCCATTCTCCTGCTTCAGCCTCCCGAGATTTTTTTTTTTTACAAAATAAAGGTGTTGGGAAAAATAATGGAGGTCTCTCCTGTTTTCTTATATATTGCTTTTTTTAAAAAATTAATATTTTAAGTAATTTAAGAACTAGGCTGCTAGGCATGATTCCAGGGTCAACAATTTATTAAGAATATTTTTAAAATTTTTCTCTGCCTCAGCATCCTTATTCATCAATTGTGGTTAATAAAACTATCTATCTCTTATGATCATTATTAGAAAAATATGTAATAATGCATGACAAGTGTTTACAGGCTACTGGAAAAAGCATTCAATATATATTAGTACAGATTGATTTACCATGAAACTAATATAACCTAAACTTCAAGATCTTTATTTGCTAAGTTCTCCCCAACGTCCCATAGTTGATTTTGAATTAAAATATTGAACTATTTAAAAACAAAAACACCCTTGAATAAGCTTCAAAGCCTCACAAAACTAAAAAAAAAAAAGTAGCATCTGTTTTTATTACATATTTTATAATTAATAACTAAAATTGTTTAATATTTAAGAACATGTAATTTTTTCAGTTAGATATATAAAATAATGCTTTTGGGAAGCTTGATAGAACTGGCGAGTAATAAAATTTTTCATCTATAATAGAAATGATATAAAATAATATATATTTATGGACCTATTAATTCATGATAAAATTGATACTAATTACAAGGGAGTCATTATGTATTTTAAATAAAATTGACTGGGTGTGGTAACTCACATCTGTATTCCCAGCACTTTGGGAGGAAAAGGCAGAAGGATTGCTGGAGGCCAGGAGTTAGAGAACAGCCTGGGGAACATAGTGAGACTCGTCTCTACAAAAAAACAAAATTAAATATGATCCAGGAATGGTGGTCTGTGCCTATAGTCCTAGCTATTCAGAAGGCTGAGGAGGGAGAATCGCTTGAGACTAGGAGTTTCAGGCTACAATGAACTATGATGGTGTCACTGCACTCAAACTTAGGTAACCGAGCAAGACCTGTTTCCAAAAACAATTAACTTTAATTGTACAAATTAATAAGAACTAAGTCAGCTAGTCAGCATGGCTATGTAAGTGCATTTTCTCTTTTCAGGCACTAGATTGTGGTTCCCACTGTGAAAATACAATACTAAGGAGGATGGAGTATTCAATTGTACTGGGCAGAGAAAAGGTCAAATTGTTCTAATTAGCTCTACGTTTTTGAAGAGAAAGAAAAAATTGTATACATCCTTGAGTTTAAGGCTAACAATTCCTTCTCTCTCTTACTCTCAAATTGCTTTGATGAAAATTAAAAGTAAGCTTCTCTTCTTCTACCTGAAACCTTTTAAGAACAGATTTTGGAAAACTTAATTCTACAGATAAATTAAAAATTGTATTGTACAGATAATGAAACCGAGTGGAAAATACAGAGTGAAGGCAAATCCAGGAGATACCTAAGTAAGACAGAACTCCTAGGACACAGACATTGACAGGAATGGTTCTGGGTCCATACTTGCTATTGTTGTAGGAACACACGAAAAGGATTTCTTCTCCTTGAGCCTCAGATTTTTTAAGAAAAATCTGTACAAAACTGGTATTTCCTACTCTGACTATCTTACATAACATACAGTCAGTATCACATGAGATGAGGACAAGCACTGTTTTGCTTTCACGTGTTTTACAACTGAAAGTTTAGTTAATCCCTATAGTAAACTGAAAGTTTAGTTAA
>NC_045436.1:128707122-128776981 GCF_002776525.5 Piliocolobus tephrosceles
AACTGAAAGTTTAGTTAATCCCTATAGTAAACTGAAAGTTTAGTTAATCCCTATAGAAGAGTTTATTGCTGGCCATTATTCACAGAGGGTTAGTTTCTCGAAATATCACTAAAAACCACTTTCTTGTTTCAAATTATCCCTATAACATGATCTGAAGACTGGATATCATAGATAATTTTATAAAGGCCAAATGTGTTAATATAAAGATAGAGACTAAAACAGTGGTTATGGTGGTGGAGGTGACAGAAAATGGAAAGATATAGGCAAAAGTATAGAAAGTAGCAAATATGTAGGCTGAACAAGTGAGAGGGCTAATGTACAACATGAGGACTATAATTAATAATAATGTATTGGATTCCTAATTATTGCTAAATGAGTAGGCTATCGCTGTTCATGCCAGCGGAGTGGAGGTGGGGAGGGGGGGAATAATGGGTAACTATGTAAGATAACAAATATTTTAACTTGTTCTACTATAGCAACCATCTTACTATATATATATAATATATATGTGTATATATAATATATATGTATATATATAATATATATGTATATATATATATTATATATGTGTGTATATATATGTGGTATTGTATGACATTGTGTACTTTAAATATACAAAGTAACATTTATCAAAAATAATAAAATAAGATGAATTGATTGTACATTCATTATCTAAGATATTTGATAGTGGCTCTGCCATTTATTAGCTGTGCCATCTGTTATTTGAAATGCTTGTTTTTTTTTCATTACTTTATCTATTAAACCAGGTTAATGATGGAGATAAATGTGTAGAATAGATTTCTAAATTTTAGAAGGTGCTTGTAATATGGTAAATGCTGCATAAGGTTTTATGCTATCATTATGCAATACTATAATGCCAAATGTTATATTTAATGCACAGAGAACTTTATACTAATAAGAGAAATTTAGAAAAAAAAAAAACATAAGCATCCAGAATTACACTATCCCAACAAAATACTTTCATTTTTTAAATTTTTTCTTTTAATATCTTCTTTTGTTTGTGTCCTTGAGTGTTTTCACAGTATTGAAATCTAATATTTTGTAGTTGCTTTACAATTTAGCATTATATTATAAACATTTATCATATTTTCTTCTAACATTCACACCTCTGTTTAATAGTTAAAACATTCCACCAAGTGTATGGCAATTAAATTATTTAATCATTGTATCATTGTTTGAGATATAGTTTATATGTGTAATGAAGTTACCATAGTGTCAGTGGAAAAACACTCAGTTAATGTTAACCATCTACTAATTTTGTTATTGTTATCAAACATCATGCTTATTAAAAAATAAATAGATGTTATTTTATCTTTCTTCATATTATGTTAACATACACTTCTAAGACCATGATTGTCATATCAAAAATAACATTTTTAAGACGCTTGAAATTTACTACCTTATTGTTCTTTAAAACAGTATCATCCATTCAAGTGTCAAAGTAATATATGTAGTATATGTATATACATTTTCTATAACTCCCAGCACTGGGTTTATCAATGGTTTTAAATTTTGATGATTTAATACATAAAAAAGATGAAATATTTTTGTCATTTAATTAAACATACCTTCAGAAAAGACTAAAATTACTTACAAAAATAAATTAATAGTCTATTTCTTAAAGAGGTTTTCAAATAGAACTTGAATAGAAAATGAATAAAGTTCTTTATACCCCCTACCTTGCATACAATGTCACTAAGTAACACTGATGTCATTCATTCATTATAATAGCTGAATCAATGTTGTTGCATTATTATTAATTAAATTTATGGAGTTTACATTAGGGTTTACTCTCTCTGTTGTATAGTTCTGTGGGTTTTGCCAAAAACATAATGGCATGTATCCATAAATGCGGTATAACACAGGATAGTTTCACCAGCCTCGCTAGTCCCTGTGCTCTGCCTCTTCCTTATTTCCCTCTCCTGCCCAGCCCCTGCTAACCACCGATCTTTAACTGTCAGTATAATTTTGCCTTTTCCATAATGTCGTGTAATTGTAATCATATAGTATGTAGCATTTACAGGTTGACTTCTTTCATTGTAAGTTTGTTTTTTAATTAAAAAATATGCCAAATCGTTTTATTGTCTCTGTCAATTGATATTATTTATTTATTCATTTATTTTAAGATCTTGGAACTTTTTCTTACTGTTTTGTTAGTGTCACTTGTATAATTGGATTTTTAATTTTTTCTCTTTTTTTCACTAATTATGAGGACATACATTTTAACTGCATAACATTTTAAAAAACTTTTTAGCACCTCTTATAGCTTCAAATTACTGATTAGTTACTTAGACTTATAATGAAAATGCCAGGTATGGTGCAATTTTTATTTTAAATATGTTTATTGGTTTAGAATATCATAATATAAAATGCATACAGTATAAAAACATCAACAATAAAATTAAAATTACCCAGAGAATGACATTAGAAATAATTCTGCATATATTCTTTCTTAATGTTAAAAATTTTTATAACATTAGGATAGTGAAATGTGTGCGTGGGTATGTGTTTCTGTGTGTGTGTATGCGTGCATGTTTTAAATAAAAATGCTATTTTGGATCCTTGATTAGTTTCGGTTTTGGTTGTTTTTCCTCATGCCTTTTACATGCAATTTTCTCAATAACATTGAGTAAACAGTTTAATTTTTAAGTATATGTCATAAAATTCACCCATTTTAAGTATACAATGAAGTAACTTTTAGTACATTTACAAAGTCTTAAAGTCATCTCCAACACTGAGTTTTAGAATGTTGCATAACCAAAGTGCATATTTACAATTAATTGTGCACTACTACCCCTACCCCGAGTGACTACTAATTCATTTCCTGTCTCTATAGATTTGTTGTTTCTGAACATTTCATATAAATCAAATTATACAATATGTGTTCTTTTCTGTCCGACTTATGTCACTTGACATCATGCCCCAGTTCCCACTCCTTCAGCTCTTTATACTGGGATACTGCTTAATATAGTACTCTACATTTATTTTTTCAGAACTTTCTAGCTTCTATAGTGACTAACTGGCAAATAAATACAGGTGTTATACAGACTTGTATCATACCAGTTCATCATTTCAGTCTTTAATCATGCCACTAAACTCCACCATCTTTTCCCCCTCCCAGAATATATTAATTTGGATTTACTCTATTGGCCAGATTGTGTGTATTGGAGGAGTTGGGGATAGAGCTTCAGAGATTTCTACTTGGGCTTTTCCACCATGATAATTTTTATCCACAGGCCAAGATTAAATGTGGGTTACATTATCTGCCAAGTGTATCAATTCCACTTATACACTTAAAACTTGAAGAACTACCACTGGGTGCATCCATGGAGGTCATATGCCTAAACATCATGCTTTTTATATTATACCATGGTGCCTGCCTGCTGTGCATCTAATAATGTTGGTAATGCAATAAACAAATATGAGCAACTTTATTAAATGAGGTCACTGGTGATCTCAAATCTTAGGCTTTCAAAATTTATTAGCTTTATTGTGAGCAGAAATTTAACTAGTATGCTATTCTAACAGGGGTCAATTAGACACTTTGGGTCTTCAGATATTATTATCAGTTCATACTATCTGTCTCAGTGTTGCAATGCCTGAGTATTCTATGTTTCCCACTGCAAATTCACCTGCTTAAATGGTCATGAGTCCTTTTGGGGGAGATTAGAGAAATTATAGATATACTTGCAGTCTTATTGTAAAGCCTTTCCTCCTGGGTATGCAGCCTCTTCTTCAGTCAAAGGGTTCTTGACATAAAAAAGGTCTGGCCTTGATTCTGAGCAAGAAATGAGGACTTTTCATTGGGAGAACTGTTCTAATACTCCTGCTCTCCTTTGCTCAAGTTTTTCTGGTTATAAATGTTAAGAACTACCCTTGCTGGCTGCCTCTCTCTTTTACCGCCTACTGATACCACACTCTATTTACCATTTCCACAATTCATCTTGTCAGCTCCCTTGAATGCCCTTCCATCATGCTGATAGTTAAGGTAAATACAGAGTCCTGAATTTTGATAATTTAGCACTGTCATCTTTGCCATCTGACTTCTATTACTTCAGAGCTATATTATCTCCATTGATATTATCAAAACACGTTTTCTGACTGTTTTCTTTACCTGAGAATTAACTCATAGAGGAAAGTCATTATTGAACTTGTTGGTGATGCTGGTGTTCCACAAAAGTGTACTCTGGTAGCCTTGATGAATAGTGGGTCTGCTGGGCTACAAATGAAATAGAAACGTTATCCTCTGTGAGTCTTCCAACTTCATATTCCATATCCATTCCATCATTTCTATTCATGTTGGCTCTTTATTTATTACCCTACCACCTGCAGGGAAAACACATTCATTTATAGGTCATTTAGTGTTGGCCATCACTTTCTCTATACCTCTAAGATCCACTCCAGCAGTGAGTTTCCCAAACGTGTGGAGTCCTTCCCTGGGTACACAATATGGAATCCCAAGAAAATGTCTTCAAATCAATGGTTCTGCTTGTTTTCAATGTCTTATATTCTGGTCCAGGTAAGAAAACTCAGTCTAAATCAATATTAGGAATACTCTCTTGCCTCCTGTGAACTTTTAAAATCTCATCATTACAGATGCTTTATCATATAATCCTTTTCTTCCCTTATCAGGATCAGCAAGTTCTGAATAACTCTCTCTTGAATTTAACCCTAGTGAAACTGGAGACCAAGAGAGAAGATAGAGACAACTAATGAGTAAATGCCTTATTGTCTTATGGAAGCAGCATCTTCCAGCCTAGGAGAAATTCTGGCTCCTGTTAGGGATGGGTTGGCCAATTTCACAAGCTCATAGAAACTAAAAGGCTTTGTGCAACCAACGTCATGTGAGGCATTCATCTAGTCTCCTCCCATATTTCTGGGTCCCAGGTTTTAACAATAAGGCTCTGACCTTAGCATAATAACCTATTTCATTTGGAAAAGTAAATGTTACTTCAGAGCTATAATTATCAGATGCCCAGTCTGCTTTTCAGCTGTGCAGACTTATCCATTCCCAGAGATTAATGTCTCCTTGTAAGTTACTAAAAAAGATTCCCTTTCATATGTAGCCTCTAAACAAGCTTCTTACCTCAGGTTTTCACTATTCCTCTGCAATATCTCAATACAACTCAATTGTAACTGCTAACTCTGATATTACCGTGGGCATTGCTCTTCTCATATCTTTCAAATCTGAAATCATTGCACTTACCACTAGGACATTTTGCAGGCCTCCAACAATGAAATCTTTAATAACTGGAACAGCACCAGCTGGGGTTTTCTTACTTCTTGCCTGGTTTCTCAGACCACTACTGCAAACATTTTTTTTTTGTGAGGTTCCTCTGAGAAACATACACTAAGACAGAATTTGATATACAGTGAATTACTGAAGAAAATGAGAGTTAAGGACAAAGGTAAGGGAGATGAACAGATGAAGAGAGCTTTAGCCACAAATCTGCTAAAAAGAATAAGGAGAAAACAGAAAGTTTGAATAAGAAGTCTCAGAATGCAGTGTAACTTCAAGAAAAATTTGGCAAGGCCAACTGGGAGTCCTGCAGCCAAAGTCACTCAGTAGTTTAAGTCCCATATCTCAAGGAAATGATCTTCATTAGAACCTCAAGAGTGCTCATTCAATGGCTGAAGCTTTACCTAGGCATAAATGTGGTGGAATCCACAGTGGCAGCAGATGAATCCATGTCAGACAATTATTCGGGCATCTCAGTTGTGCATTACGGAGACTGCCACAGAGGCTTTCAATGCACAATCATAATTTAGTTCTTAAAATTAAGTATTCTCAACTGCTGCCATTTACATGTCTTTAGAAAACAAGATTAACATATTGACCAAGGGATATGTAGTAATTAAAGCAAAACAAATGAATCAGTAACTATGAATATACTGAACTCAGGTCAGATATCAAATAGTTCTTAGTGATATTTATTCAAATTGTTGTGACTAATTATTAATTTGGCAATTAATTTTATCCCTTACAGATTTCCCATACTTTGTAGTTAAAACATTATTTTCCTTTAAGAAATTTATAAACTGCTAGAGTTAAAGGATGATATATATCTTTTGGTTTATAATTCATAGCAAATTGTAGTTAGCCCTAAACTACTATGCCTCAGTTTTGAGAAACATTAAATGATAGAGACCAATAGATATTATCCTCAATGACTTGTGTGACTCCTTCAGATAGTTTATAAATAATTGAGGATGATAATTATCCTGCTGCTAACTCAGAGGCTGTTTCTTCCTGGTTTTATTGAGAAATGATCACAATGTAGCCGGGCGAGGTGGCGGGCACCTGTAGTCCCAGCTACTCGGGAGGCTGAGGCAGGAGAATGGAGTGAACCCGGGAGGCGGAGCTTGCAGTGAGCTGAGATCTGGCCACTGCACTCCAGCCTGGGCGACAGAGCGAGACTCTGTCTCAAAAAAAAAAAAAAAAAAAAGAGAAATGATCACAATCATCATCATTATAATAAGAAGTCACATATTAAGTAATGTTATATATGGTTTACATATCACATATTAGATGTTTCAATCTATTCACTTTATATCCACTTTGACTCATGTCTCACAATTCTCTACATTGCAGCCATCTTTTAAAATAATTAAATCTGATTATGCCCCATTATACTTAAAACACTTTAATAGATTCCTAGTCTCTTAAGAAGAAGACTAAAATTCTTGGTATTGCCTTCATTATCTAATGTTTTGTGCTCCTGCTAATTTCTCTAGTTTTATTTCATTCCATTCTGCCTCTCCTTTCCTTTTAATCATTCACACTGACCTTCTTTCTCTTCTTGTAATACTCCATACAGCATTCTGCAACATGATCCATCTTCTCTGGTAGCTCCATTGAGAGCAGTAAGCAGAGTTGTGTTTTTGGAATGTATTTGTCACTGGTCATCATGGTCTTATAAGGTGTTAGGCTACTCTATTATCTGAACCTTTCCACAAATAATACATTTAGCCTATTTTAAATGAAAAACAGAGTCTCAGCCGGGCGTGGTGGCTCATGCCTGTAATTCCAGTCTTTGGGAGGTCGAGATGGGTGGATCACCTGAGGTCAGGAGTTCTAGACCGGCCTGGCCAACAAGGTGACCCTGTCTCTACTAAAAATACAAAAATTAGCAGGGCATGGTGGTGGGTGCCTGTAACCCCAGCTACTCAGGAGGCTGAGGCTAGAGAATTGCTTGAACCCGGAGGCGGAGATTGCAGTGAACCAAGACGGTGCCATTGCACTCCAGCCTGGGCAACAAGAGCGAAACTTCTTCTCAAAAAAAAAAAAAAAAAAAAAAAAAAGACCGAGTCTCTATTTCACTTATTGGGAGGCAATAATAGTAATTTAAAAAATGGAAAAATGATATTCGCAGGAGAAAATACAGTTTTGACCTCTGCTACTCCTACGTCCTAACTGTGAAAACTGATCATTAATTTCCTAAACTACACTTTTGCTAAAGATCAATGTTTACTGAGTTGTGACGACAAAGTAACATGCATTATTTTAATAAAATGTATGTTATTCAGAGAGTTCAGGAAACTCCTGGTATCTAAGTATTCAGGAAAGGATAGGCATTCAGTATGTGCATATTTACTCATTTATTTAGAGACAGAGTCTCACTCTATTGCCAAAGCCGGAGTGCAGTGTTGTGATTTTGGCTCACTGCAACCTCCACCTCCCAGATTCAAGAGATTCTCGTGTCTCAGCCCCCTGAGTAGCTGGGATTACAGACATACTCCTCAACACCTGGCTAATTTTTGTATTTTTAGTAGAAATAATGTTTTGCCATGTTGGTCAGGTTGGTCTCGAAATCCTGGCCTCTTGTGATGGGCCTGCCTGGGCCTCCCAAAGTGCTGTCATTACAGAAGAGCACCACCCCGCCTGGCCCAGTATGTGAATATTTACATGACCTAATGTTTGATTCAAATGAATTCATGGGGAAATAGTCTATATGACTAACAGTTACTATTCCAAAATTTATTTTAAAATTACTCTATGTGTACCAATCCATCACATTCTAAAAGGAATTGTTTCTGTATAAGCTGTATTGTTGCACAACATTCTGAAGAAACTCAAATGCATTTCCTCTATGTCCTCTGAAATTCTGAAGATAAACCTATGGTATTTCAAATATCACCTAAATGTGGGGTATCTCTCAGAGTATCATCTTCTCTGGCTGCTGCTCTTGCCTGGAACTTTTGACTTTCCTGTTTGGTGAATGCCCTGCTAAGAAGAAGATTAAATCATCAGTATCACAGTGTAATGTCTGATAATCTTATCTCCCCCTTAATGATGACATACTAGATTTTCTGAAAAGAAATCCATCACTCTACGACATAGATTATACATTTTGGATTTCCTTTGTGAAAAATGCAGCTCTCATGTTCTGTACAAAAGTTTATTGGTTCAGTGATCTGTTCAAGTGCATGATCTGCTAAGAGTCTCAGAATTTTTACCACTTTTAGGGAAGATTAGCTCTTCCCCTTGAGATGTAGGTGGCCCTCCCCTTTGTCTGAGGATCACATAGTAAACCGGCTTCTGATATAATTTTGTAAGAATCTAATTTTCTCATCAAATCATATTAAATTAAACTTCTTCTACACATCTCATCTACTTTACACCTCCTAAAAGAAAAGCATATTAGTAGAAAACTGGGTTGTCAATTACAAATAATAAAAATCGGTGCTTTGTATGTGACTTTTTTTTTCCTTTGGTCATATAAATTACAGAAACATTTTAAGGCAAAGTTGAATCGTTTTAGTACCTAGAATGAGTTGGGCAGCTTTCTGCTTTGATTTTTGTGCATCTTGACTTCACCAGGAATAATAGGCATCTACATAAAAACCAGAATCTTGCCCATTGATTTTAAAGCCTAGATCAAGCAGAATTAATCCACTTTTCCTCCTATCTACACACACACACACATCATTTTAAAAAATGTTTGTATTCCTTAACAATGTCCAGATGAGGGACCGGTTTATGTACGGCTGACTCCCATTTGACTCTGACAGTCACTGACCTCATCTAGGTTTTAGGTTAAGTGCACTGGATAGCTTTATTTGCTAGTATCATGGAAGATTGCTCTAGGAATAAATAGAACAAGGAAATAAAGCCAGAATTCTGTGAGGACTGCCTACAATTCACAGCATGTAGTCAACTGACTGATATAAACGCCTTTTCTCACATTTACCAACATTTTCTTGTGAGCAAATGACAAAGTAGAGATTTCCTGTTTCATCTGTATGAGACCAATATTTATATCATTAATATTTTATGCAGCCAAACCTTTTGATAATGATGATGCCATCAGACAATTCTGAACTAACTAAAATATTTAAACTTCAGAAGCTGTGTGGTCCTATCTTTCTAATACAAATTTTTAAGACTCAGAATAACTCCTTAATCTTGAGTTTTTTTTCAGACAAAAGTAATAGAAATTTTAAAATTCTGACCCCTAAAACAATATGTGTCAGGTGTTCTAATGGAACTCCTAAACATCATCTGGCTCTTGGAAAAATTATTATCCTCTATGGTAATAAAGTACTTCCTGAAAACATACTGACTCTGTAAAAATATCAATTAAAACATGCCAGCAAGGAAATAGTTTAGACTTTGAGCTTTTGTGGGATTTCTGTGTAGAAATAAAAAGTCATCATTCAATTTTGCTCCCTATAACAACATTTAAAACACAGCTGTGAAATATGAAGTGCTTACCTTAGAAATTTTTTTCTCTTTCTCTCTTCATGTGTCTGAAATCCAAATTAGATCCACTTCATTGATTAAAAATATTGCTTCTAGCGATTTGACAAAAATTGTGTTCAGAAATTTAAATTAGGTTAAGTATTTTGTAGCAGGCTGCCATAATAATTTTCCAAAGCAATAAAATCAGTTATCAGAATTAATGATACATAAAATTCATTTTATGCTTTTACTTACATTACCTTGCTTCTCTCAGTTATCTATTTTCAAACAAACTCCTGTAACTCTCTAACTCCAGTGACCCTGGCTGTGGCAGAGAGCACAGCGGGGTTCAATATATTTCTTTAAAACATCTTCTTGTTTGTGTTCAGAAGTTGTGTGGATCATATACAGAAAATGCAATAGATTACATAGTCTGCTAACTCTGCAAATATGAAATCCCCCTAATGTGGCAGTTGCACACTAAGTGACCTTCCCTGGGGTTAGCAGTGATGGAGTAGCTGGCATTACCTGCTGAGTGAATGGAGCAGCTGCCACTTGAAAAATCAAGGGATGGGCCCCTGTTGCTTAATGACCCTCTTCATAACTCTGCTAAGGACACAGCTCGTCTCTTTCTCCTCTTGTTACACTATGATGCCAAATGAAATCTTTGTTGCTTAAACAATTTAGTCTATTATTCAGTCTGTCACTGAGCCTATGAGTTCTCCACTAATAAAGTAGGTATGAAGCACCTACTATGTACAAGTTATGCCACAAACTGAAGCTACTGAAATAGAGATAGCTGGTCTCTGTGTTCAAGGAGACTGTCTTACGAGGAGACAGACACATAATGCCCAAGACAGGAATGAAGTTCTGCAATTGTGCAAATGGGAGAGTTAATTATTCCACACTAAGATGTTAAGAAAGCTTCCACATACGATATTCTTCCCAGTTTCATGAAAGGATAGTTTTTAGATACCTGGTGACTTTGTCATTCATTCTTTGCTGTGAATGTATGTTGGAAAAAAATAGTTAATAATTGCTTAAAAATACTTTAAAGCATTCACTTTTCTTAGTAAAGATGTTATCTATTTCAAATGACTTGCAGCCCCCAAATGCATATACATGCCCCAGAATGCAGTATATATATATGGCTTGCGTTAAAGGAACATATAGTGAACATCTTAGAATGCTCCAGAGATCACTGATTTCTCTAAAGGAAAACAAGCTGAAGGGACAATCAAAACAGCACATCTGCCCAACCATCCTAGTTCATCTTTCCTCCACCGCTATCCTGACCATTCAAGTGTGTCTCCTTTTTAACTTACCATTCCTTTTATTATCTTATTTTAACTTCATCTCTTTCTGTTTCAAGCTCCATAAAATTCTATAGAACAGTCCTTCTTAAATTTTATTATGTCATTAATACAGACATCTAAAGATCTTTTAAAATGCCTGTTCAGAGTGGAGCTTGAGGTTCTCCATTTCAAGCAAACAATTTCCAGATAATGCTTATTCTTTTGCTGCCACAGTTTAAGTGACAAATAATATATATCAAGTTTCAGTTACATATAAAAAATCATCCTTATTTATTTTTACTTTTACTTAAAATTAATTGGAATTGTGAATATTGTTGTGCATATCTTTTAGTCTTCTGGTGGGAAATGTTTTAAAGGTATAATGGATATGGTAGAAATTGATGTATTTATACTACATAAAAAATTCATAGCAAATTGGAGAGAAAATACATTGAGATAGATGAGTATAATGCATACAGCTGTTCATTTGGAAATTGGGAGATACTGAATTTTTATTCACGTGATCCTATTGATACTATGGTCTATAATAAAATAATAACCATTGATCTTAACCCTCCTCTAAGGTTCACTTTTACCTTCCCCCACGATTAATTTTTAGCACCTAGTACACTGCTATATAAAATAGAAGCACTTCTTAACTATTTTATCCTTGAATAAATAAAATAAATACATAATTATCCAACAATTTTTTTTTTTTCTCCTAGTAGGTGATTGAGTCCTTAGCTAAAAGCAAGACTCTAATGTAATACATATGTGCTAGTGTTGATGATAGAGACCTTGACGGGGAAGAGGTCTGGAATATAATATACAATGTGTTGTGCTTCTAGGTTGACATTTCTGTATACAGATAGATTAAGAGTTAAACCTGATGATCATGAAAATACAGAGGCTCCTTGAGAGCAGAGATATATGTGAGTAGAACATATACAATCAACAAACTTACACATTAGAATGGAGTGAATCTGAGAAAACATTTGAATATTTTATAATTTTGCCCAGATGTACAAATAAGCATTGCATACTTTTTACATTAGTAATCAGAGAATGCTATAATTCACTTACTCAAAAAATAAATCCTGTGGCAACAGAAATATGTATATTGTATTGTTAATTGCCTGATTCTATAATGATCATCTTAGATTATATAAACAACGCTGCAACTGATTTTTTTTGGCAGAATAATATGCCTTTAAAATTCTGCAAGGCAGAAGTCATTTCTGTTTCACCTGTTTATTCCTGACACCATAATTGAAGCATAAGAGGTCTAAGTCTATGTTGTTGACAAATGAATGAATGAATGAATGAACTATTGCTATAAACCCTGCAGAGAAGACACTGTGACATAGTGGAGCCTCTCTATATACCTCAAAAAGAGGTGTTGTTTGTAAAATACACATTCTAAATGGCAAGTGTTTCTTTCCATTCAGTTTTGGCTGGACAGTTGTTAGAGATATCTCTAAGCAAGACACCTCAGTATTTTACTTATTAAATGTCTTCATTGGAAACACATTAAAATTACACCTTGGAACAAGTACAAATGCACCTATTTTACTAATTTTCTCCTAAAATAATGTGCAATTATGAATCTTAATTATTACCTTCATATGTTTTGCTGGACAGTGGAAATACTACTCAGACCACATGTTAACTAATCAAAAAAATTTTAATTATTTTTTCTGTATTCAAACGTTGTGAAAATAAAGTACATAACAATTTTAATTAACTAGCAATGTATCCTAAGTAATGATTGTTTGATAAAAATGTTACATTTTTTAAGGGCGTCAGTTCTGGAATATATAACTCAAAACTAGCTGTGCATTTCTTTACCTAGAAAATTTGATTCTAATGTTTTAGTCAAGTGAAATAATCTGATAATTTAAGAAAGATGTATTTCATAGGATATTATTTGCTGCATTTTTAACGCCCCGCTTCAAATTTATTTACTATAGAAGAATTAGTTAAGGAAATAGAAGCATGTCCATTCAATGTAATGCTTTGCATTTATAAAGAGGAAATTAATTGACTTCTATATTCTGCCATAAAAGAATGCCAAAGGCATATTGTTAAACATTTCAGCATGTTTTATTATCATTTAATTTCTGTTGAAAATAAGTAATTAATAATTCCTGATAACTTTTAATTTGAGAAAGGAAAGTTTCATCTCTTATTTTATACACAAAAAATACCTTCTTTTTCTTTTAGAATATGTTTTCTAACAGGAACATTCAAACTTTTGGCATATTTAGAAACTCTCTTACATCAACCATGTAAAAATGACTTTTGGTAAACAATCTTATTTTTCTAAATCTGGTTTGGTTACTCAAGAAGAATTAGTAAGTGTGGGGTATAAATTCACAAACAGAAGTGCATAGATGTTTCTTCCAGGTATCAGAGGCTAAATTAAATACTAATTTTAATCCATAAAAATGAATTGGTTCCTACATGTAATGTGATGCATGTTCAAAACTTTCTAATTTGTCATGTTCCCTTCCATGTGGAAGGAGTTCCACAAGCATGACATTATTAGCTTCCTCGCAGTGCTCTCCCTCATGCCATGCATTGTTTGCAAAAGACGAGTAATTTATTTGGCTACTAAATTTAAGAGCAGAACATAGTACGCATATTTGGTTTGCTATTTCTTCTCTTTTTGCATAGAAGCCACTTTGCTCCCCCCAAAAAACTTTTACTACTCTAACTATCTATGTAAAAAATTTTGTAAGAACAGGCATATTAGAATTACTCAAACATTACTTGTGAATGGGGAGAGAAGATATGAAATGTGTGTGTTTACTATGAGGAAATCAAATAAGCGAAAGATACTAGATATTGGCTTTATTCGAAAAAAAACATACATTTTAATCTCACATATCCTACACAATTTTTTTGCCATATTTCTCTGCTCAAAGTTTAGCTCGGAGAGATGGGTACTATTTACTGCTTTTCTAAGTCCCTAACAATTGTCAAATGGGATTCTGGATACTGAAAATGTTCAGAATTTCCTCCCAAATTTTTGTTGACTTCTTGTTGTTGTTTTTGTCTGATTATAAATCTATATGAGAATGATGATAGAATCAACATAATAAAATATAAAAATTTAAATAAAAGAAATATAAAAAATCAGTTATTTCAACACTTAGAAGCAATTATGACTAAAATTTTCTCATAGTATAATGGGCTTTTAATGATTGTTTTAAACATTTCTGATAATACTGAAAGCAAAATTTGCATACTCTTTTATTCAATTATCAGTTATAGTATAAACTTTTCTTTGTGTGTAAAATGTCGAATACTCTTGGCTTCAATCATTCCAATATTGTCTATTGTTGAGATGCATCTTTTTCTTTAAAACAGCCCTTGTACTGGCACTTAATTTGTTTCTAATTTCTCACCACTGTACCTAGTGTTGTGTTGAATATCCTTGGGCCAAAATTATTATTTACATTTCACTTATATAGACCTTATACAAGAAACGTGATGAATATAAATTCACCTAACAGATTCAACTTCCTAAATGACAATAGTAATTTAAATTATTGCAGGAGTGAACACTTATAAATGTTTTTACAAAGTTATTTTGTTTTTTAATTTAAAAGCAAACATAATAAATGTTCATTATAGAAAAATGGAAAAATTTAAAACGATTTGGACTTTCAGAAGATGTGTATTAACTTATAAAAATTTTGCATTTGTTTTAATATAAACCTGGGCTCCCTGCCTTTCTTTCCTATAAGTATACTTCAGTGCATTACATGGATAACTGAAGTTTCCTAATTGATAATTGTTCAAGATTAATTATTATGTTACATTAATATATACATGTTTCACACTGAATCCCTTAAAACATTTATCTTAGCTAATAAATCAAAACTGTGTCTGAATTTGTACTAGCTTAAAAAAAAGAGTCCAAAATAAAAATTGCAAAACCAAATTGATATGGCTTCATAATCACCTCTTCTATGGAATGCATTAGTTTTCCACTCCCTAATTCAAACTATCTCAGCTAATTTAGGAAATCTCTAGGGCACGGTCCAATGTCCCTGGAGTTAGACCCCAGGCTACTTCAGAGTTCAATGTATTTTCCTCTTTTGATCTGGCTTGTTGGGTAATAACCCTTGGCACTGCACTCACCCAAAACATTAGCTATATTCCTGATGTCTAAAAGATACCCACTTATCACTGCTGTTTCACATCTAATAAGTACTTCCAGATTGAATATTTCAAAAACCAATCTCTTTATTCTTTCTCCCTCTATAAAAGAATTTCTCCCAAAAATACGCTTTTCTTCCAGGAGAGAACCACCATTCTCCCGGTTGTTAACATCAAAATCTAGAATTTATTCTTAATTTCTCTATTTTTCTCATTCTCAACATCCAATCTACACCATACTTTCTCTCCAAAATATATTCCACGTTTTTCCACTCTGCTCCCACTTTACTACTGTTTCCTTGGTCTAAGCCATAATTATGTATGTCTTAAACCCCTATAATAGCCCCTATCTTGCCTTGCTGTTTCTAATTGTATTCCAAAAATCCCTCTTTCCCATTGTAACCCAAGGCATCTTTCCAAAATGTAATGATGTGAAGTGACTGCTTTCCCAAATCCTACAATAGCTTTCCATTTCAATGAGCTTACAGAATAAGATGTAGATCTTACTCTGGCCTGTAAAGCTTTACATCTGTGAGTGCTTCTCGGAATTTCTGTTCTCATTTCGAATGTTCATGAACCAAGCCTTCCCACTCCACCTTTCCAATCCTTGAATTACTGGCTCCTTGTCATTTAGGTCTCATTTCAAATGACAATTGAAATAAAAAAAAAAAAAAACATATTGTTAACATATTTGCTTAATGATTTCCTTTCCTCTTGAGGATGCTTTATAAACTATATTAATTTGAGAGTTGACTTGAATGTAATAGCAAATAAAATATTTTTAAAAGTTATTCGAGTGGCGCGCACCCAAGATGGCCAAATCGGAACAGCTCCAGACTCCAGCTCCCAGCGTGAGTGACACAGAAGATTGGTCTGTTGGCTGTATGAATGTCTTCTTTTGAGAAATGTCTGTTCATATCCTTTGCCCACTTTTTGATGGGGTTGTTTGTTTGTTTTTTTTCTTGTAAATTTGTTTGAGTTCTTTGTAGATTCTGGATATTAGCCCTTTGTCAGATGAGTAGATTGCAAAATTTTTCTCCCATTCTGTAGGTTGCCTGTTCACTCTGATGGTAGTTTCTTTTGCTGTGCAGAAGCTCTTTAGTTTAATCATATCCCATTTGTCAATTTTGGCTTTTGCTGCCATTGCTTTTGGTGTTTTAGACATGAAGTCCTTGCCCATGCCTATGTCCTGAATGGTACCACCTAGGTTTTCTTCTAGGGTTTTTATGGTATTAGGTCTAACATTTAAGTCTCTAATCCATCTTGAATTAATTTTCATATAAGGAGTAAGGAAAGGATCCAGTTTCGGCTTTCTACTTATGGCTAGGCAATTTTCCCAGCACCATTTATTAAATAGGGAGTCCTTTCCCCATTTCTTGTTTCTCTCAGGTTTGTCAAAGATCAGATGGCTGTAGATGTGTGGTATTATTTCTGAGGACTCTGTTCTGTTCCATTGGTCTATATCTCTGTTTTGGTACCAGTACCATGCTGTTTTGGTTACTGTAGCCTTGTAGTATAGTTTGAAGTCAGGTAGCGTGATGCCTCCAGCTTTGTTAAAAAGAAGACATTCATACAGCCAACAGACACATGACAAAAATGCTCATCATCACTGGCCATCAGAGAAATGCAAATCAAAACCACAATGAGATACCATCTCACACCAGTTAGAATGGAATCATTAAAAAGTCAGGAAACAACAGGTGCTGGAGAGGATGTGGAGAAATAGGAACACTTTTACACTGTTGGTGGGATTGTAAACTAGTTCAACCATTATGGAAAACAGTATGGCAATTCCTCAAGGATCTAGATCTAGATGTACCATATGACCCAGCCATCCCACTACTGGGTATATGCCCGAAGGATTATAAATCATGCTGCTATAAAGACACATGCACACGTATGTTTATTGCGGCACTATTCACGATAGCAAAGACTTGGAATCAACCCAAATGTCCATCTGTGACAGACTGGATTAAGAAACTGTGGCGGCCGGGCGCGGTGGCTCAAGCCTGTAATCCCAGCACTTTGGGAGGCCGAGACGGGCGGATCACAAGGTCAGGAGATCGAGACCATCCTGGCTAACACAGTGAAACCCCGTCTCTACTAAAAAATACAAAAAACTAGCCGGGCGAGGTGGCGGGCGCCTGTAGTCCCAGCTGCTCGGGAGGCTGAGGCAGGAGAATGGCGTAAACCCGGGAGGCGGAGCTTGCAGTGAGCTGAGATCCGGCCACTGCACTCCAGCCTGGGCGACATAGCGAGACTCCGTCTCAAAAAAAAAAAAAAAAAAAAGAAACTGTGGCACATATACACCATGGAATATTATGTAGCCATAAAAAAGGATGAGTTTGCATCCTTTGTAGGGACATGGATGCAGCTGGAAACCATCATTCTTAGCAAACTATCACAAGAACAGAAAACCAAACACCGCATGTTCTCACTCATAGGTGGGAACTGAACAATGAGATCACTTGGACTCGGGAAGGGGAACATCACACATCGGGGCCTATCATGGGGAGGGAAGGGGGAGGGATTGCATTGGGAGTTATACCTGATATAAATGACGAATTGATGGGTGCTGACGAGTTGATGGGTGCAGCACACCAACATGGCACAAATATACATATGTAACAAACCTACACATTATGCACATATACCCTGGAACTTAAAGTATAATAATCATCATCATCATCATCATCATCATCATCATCATCATAAAGAAGATGGGTGATTTCTGCATTTTCAACTGAGGTACCGGGTTCATCTCACTGGGTCCTGTGGGACAGTTGGCACTGGTCCATGGGTGCAGCCCCACCACTGAGAGCTGAAGCAGGGTGAGGCATCGCCTCACCTGGGAAGGACAAGGGGGAAGGGAATTCCTTTTGCTAGCCAAAGGAAATTGAGACACACAACACCTGGAAAATCGGGTAACTCCCACCCTGATACTGCGCTTTACCAAGGGTCTTAGCAAACAGTGCACCAGGAGACTATATCCCACACCTGGCCCAGAGGGTCCCATGCCCATGGAGCCTCCCTCATTGCTAGCACAGCAATCTGAGATGTAACTGCAAGGCAGCAGTGAGGCTGGGGTGGGGCACCGGCCATTGCTGAGGCTTAAGTAGGTAAACAAAGCCTCCAGGAAGCTTGAATTGTTTGGAGCCCACCACAGCTTAAGGAGGCCTGCCTGCTTCTGTAGACTCCTCCTCTGGGGACAGGTCTTAGCTAAACAAACAGCAACAGAAATCTTTCTCAGAAATCTCCCCAGAGGTGAATGCTCCCGTCTGACATCTTTGAAGAGAGCAATGGATCTCCCAGCATGGAGGTTGAGATCTGAGAATGGAGACTGCCTGCTCAAGTGGGTCCCTGATCCCTGAGTAGCCTAAATGGGAGACATCCCCCACTAGGTGCAGACTGACACCACACACCTCACACTTCAGGATACACCCCTGAGACAAAGCTTCCAGAGCAAGAATCAGAAAGCAACACTCACTATTCAGCAGTATTCTATCTTCTGCAGCCTCTGCTGCTGATACCGAGGCAAACAGCATCTGGAGTGGACCTCAAGCAAACTCCAACAGACTGCAGCTGACAGTCTTGATTGTTAGAAGGAAAACTAACAAACAGAAAGGACACACACACCAAAACCCCATCAGTACGTCACCATCATCAAAGACCAAAGACAGATAAAACCACAAAGATGGGGAAAAAGCAGTGCAGAAAAGCTGGAAATTCAGAAATTCAGAGCGCATCTCCCCCTCCAAAGGAACGCAGCTCATTGCCAGCAATGGAAAAAAGCTGGACGGAGAATGACTTTCATAAGTTAAGAGAAGAAAGCTTCATCAATCAAACTTCTCAGATTTAAAGGAGGAACTATGCACCCAGGGCAAAGAAACTAAAAACCTTGAAAAAAGATTTGACAAATGTCTAACTAGAATATCCAATGTAGAGAAGTACTTAAAAGACCTGATAGAAATGAAAACCACAACAAGAGAACTACATGACAAATACACAAGCTTCAGTAACCAACTCGATCATCTGGAAGAAAGAGTATCAGCTATTGAAGATCAAATGAATGAAACGAAGAGAGAAGAGAAGTGTAGAGAAAAAAGAATAAAAAGAAATGAACACAGCCTCCAAGACATACAGGATTCTGTGAAAAGACCAAATGTACATCTGATTGGTGTGCTTGAAAGTGACATGGAAAATGGAACCAAGTTAGAAAACATTCTACAGGATATTATCCAGGAGAACTTCCCCAACCTAGTAAGGCAGGTCAACATTCAAATTCAGGAAATACAGAGAATGCCACAAAGATACTCCTTGAGAAGAGTAACTCCAAGACACAAAATTGTCAGATTCAGCAAAGTTGAAATAAAGGAAAAACTGTTAAGGGCAGCCAGAGAGAAAGGTCAGGTTACCCACAAAGGAAAGCCCATCAGACTAACAGCAGATCACTCTGCAGAAATTTTAAAAATCATAAGACAGTGGGGGCCAATATTCAAGATTCTTCAGGAAAAGAATTTTCAACCCAGAATTTCATATCCAGCCAAACTAACTTTCATAAGTGAAGGAGAAATAAAATCCTTTACAGACAAGCAAAAAAAAAAAAAAAGACAATATTAACCTTAAATGTAAATGGACTAAATGGTCCAATTAAAAGACAAAGACTGTCAAATTGGACAAAGAGACAAGACCCATCAGTTTGCTGTATTCAGGAGACCCATCTCACATGCAGAGACATACACAGGCTCAAAATAAAGGGATGGAGGAAGATCTACCAAGCAAATGGGAAACAAAAAAAAAAAAAAAAAAAAGCAAGGGTTGCAATCCTAGTCTCTGATAAAACAGATTTTAAACCATCAAAAATCAAAAGAACAAAGAAGGCCATTACATAATGGTAAAGGAAACAATTCAACAGGAAAAGCTAACTATCCTGAATATATATGCACCCAATACAAGAGCACCCAGATTCACAAAGCAAGTCCTTAGAGACTTACAAAAAGACTTAGACTCCCATACAATAAAAATAGGAGACTTCAACACCCCACTGTCAACATTAGACAGATCAATGAGACAGAAAGTTAACAAGGATATACAGGAATTGAACTCAATTCTTCACCAAGCGGACCTAAGAGACATCTATAGAACTCTCCACCCCATATCAACAGAGTATACATTCTTCTCAGCACCACATCACACTTATTCCAAAATTGACCACATAATTGGAAGTAAAGCACTCCTCAGCAAATCTAAAAGAACAGAAATTCTAACAAACTGTGTCTTAGACCACAGTGCAATCAAACTAGAACTCAGGACTAAGAAACTCAATCAAAATCACTCACCTACATGGAAACTGAATAACCTGCTCCTGAATGACTACTGGGTACATAACGAAATGAAGGCAGAGATAAAGATGTTATTTGAAACCAATGAGAACAAAGATACAACATACCAGAATCTCTGGAACACATTTAAATCAGTGTGTAGAGGGAAATTTATAGCACTAAGTGCCCACAAGAGAAAGCAGGAAAGATCTAAAATTGACACCCTAGCATCACAATTAAAAGAACTAGAGAAACAAGAGCAAATACATTCAAAAGCTAGAAGAAGGCAAGAAATAACTAAGATCAGAGCAGAACTGAAGGAGATAGAGACAGAAAAACCTTCCAAAAAATTAATGAATCTAAGGGCTGGTTTTTTGAAAAGATCAACAAAATTGATAGACCACTAGCAAGACTAATAAAGAAGAAAAGAGAGAAGAATCAAATAGATGCAATACAAAATGATAAAGGGGATATCACCAATGACCCCACAGAATTACAAACTATCATCAGAGAATACTATAAACACCTCTATGCAAATAAACTAGAAAACCTAGAAGAAATGGATAATTTCCTGGAAACTTACATGCTCACAAGATTAAACCAGGAAGAAGTTGTATCCCTGAATAGACCAATAGCAGGCTCTGAAATGGAGGCAATAATTAATAGCCTAACAACCAAAAAAAGTCCCGGACCAGATGGATTCACAGCTGAATTCTACCAGAGGTACAAGGAGGTACCATTCCTTCTGAAAGTATTCCAATCAATAGAAAAAGAGGGAATCCTCCCTAACTCATTTTATGAGGCCAACATCATCCTGATACCAAAGCCTGACAGAGATACAACAAAAAAAAGAGAATTTCAGACCAATATCCCTGATGAACATTGATGCAAAAATCCTCAATAAAATACTGGCAAACCGAATCCAGCAGCACATCAAAAAGCTTATCCACCATGATCAAGTGGGCTTCATCACTGGGATGCAAGGCTGGTTCAACATATGTAAATCAATAAATGTAATCCAGCATATAAACAGAACCAAAGACAAAAACCACATGATTATCTCAATAGATGCAAAAAAGGCCTTTGACAAAATTCAACAGCCCTTCATGCTAAAAACTCTCAATAAATTCAGTATTGATGGAACGTATCTCAAAATAATAAGAGCTATTTATGACAAACCCACAGACAATATCATACTGAATTGGCAAAAACTGGAAGCATTCCCTTTGAAAACTGGTACAAGACAGAGATGCCCTGTCTCACCACGCCTATTCAACATAGTATTGGAAGTTCTGGCTAGGGCAAGCAGGCAAGAGAGAGAAATAAAGGGTATTCGGTTAGGAAAAGAAGAAGTCAAATTGTCCCTGTTTACAGATGACATGATTGTGTATTTAGCAAACCCCATTGTCTCAGCCCAAAATCTCCTTAAGCTGATAAGCAACTTCAGCAAAGTCTCAGGATACAAAATCAATGTGCAAAAATCACAAGCATTCTTAAACACCAGTAACAGACAAACAGAGAGCCAAATCATGAATGAACTCCCATTCAAAATAGCTTCAAAGAGAATAAAATACCTAGGAATCCAACTTACAAGGTATGTAAAGGACCTCTTCAAGAAGAACTACAAACCACTCCTCAGTGAAATAAGAGGACACAAACAAATGGAAGAACATACCATGCACATGAATAGCAAGAATCAATATTGCGAAAATGTCTATACTGCCCAAGGTAATTTATAGATTCAATGCCATCCCCATTAAACTAGCAATGACTTTCTTCACAGAATTGGAAAAAAAAAACTGCTTTAAAGTTCATATGGAACCACAAAAGAACCCACATTGCCAAGAAAATCCTAAGCCAAAAGAACAAAGCTGGAGGCATCACGCTACCTGACTTCAAACTACACTACAAGGCTACAGTAAGTAAAACAGCATGATACTGGTACTAAAACAGAGATATAGACCAATGGAACAGAACAGAGCCCTCAGAAATAATATCACACATCTACAGTCATCTGATCTTTGACAAACTTGACAAAAACAAGAAATGGGGAAAGGATTCCCTATTTAATAAATGGTGCTGGCAAAATTGGCTAGCCATAAGTAGAGACCTGAGACTGAATCCTTTCCTTACTCTTTATACGAAAATTAATTCAAGATGGATTACAGATTTAAATGTTAGACCTAAAACCATAAAAACCCTAGAAGAAAACCTAGGTAATACCATTCAGGATACAGGCATGGGCAAGGACTTCATGTCTAAAACACCAAAAGCAATGGCGACAAAAGCCAATATTGATAAATGGGATCTAATTAAACTAAAGAGCTTCTGCACAGCAAAAGAAACTATCATCAGAGTGAACAGGCAACCTACAGAATGGGAGAAAATTTACAATCTACTCATCTGAAAAAGAGCTAATATCCAGAACCTATAAAGAACTCAATCAAATTTACAAGAAAAAAACAAACAACCCCATCAAAAATTGGGCAAAGGATATGAACAGACACTCCTCAAAAGAAGACATTTGTACAGCCAATGGACACATGAAAAAATGCTCATCATCACTTGCCATCAGATAAATTCAAATCAAAACCACAATGAGATATCATCTCACACCAGTTAGAAGGGCAATCCTTAAATAATCAGGAAACAACAGGTGCTGGAGAGGATGTGGAGAAATAGTAACACTTTTACACTGGTGATGGGACTGTAAACTAGTTCAACCATTGTGGAAGACAATGTGGCAATTCCTCAAGCATCTAGAACTAGAAATACCATTTGACCCAGCCATCCCATTACTGGGGATATACCCAAAGGATTATAAGCCATGCTGCTATAAAGACACATGCACATGTATGTTTATTGTGGCACTATTCACAATAACAAAGATTTGGAATCAACCCAAATGTCCATCAGTGACAGACTAGATTAAGAAAATGTGGCAAATATACACCATGGAATACTATGCAGCCATAAAAAGATGAGTTCATGTCCTTTGCAGGGACACGGATGCAGCTGGAAACCATCGTTCTCAGCAAGCTATCACAAGAACAGAAAAGCAAGTACTGCACGTTCTCACTCACAGGTGGGAATTGAACAAGGAGATCACTTGGACACAGGAAGGGGAATATAACACACTGAGTCCTGTTTGGGAAGGGGGAGGAGGGAGGGATAGCCTTAGGAGATATACATAATGTAAATAATGAGTTAACAGGTGCAGCACAAAACATGGCACACGTATACATATGTAACAAACGTGCACGTTGTGCACATGTACCGTACAATTTAAAGTGTAATTAAAAAAAGAAAAAAAAAAAAACATTATGAGAGTGGTCAAGTTTCTGAGAAGTTGCTTCTTTGTGAATAACTTAAAGTTGCATTAAAAGTTAAAAGTAAATTGTCCATCTTAGACATTTTCAGGGAATTTTCTTTCTTTGAAAGTGTAGGTATATTTTCCATAAGTTCAGAAATTTACAGTTCAGAGAAATATAAAACAAACTCTTATTTTTATTTTGTTAAAACCCTATTTTTTATTTTTAATATAATTCCTTATAGAATATTTTCATAGTTACGAAGGTTCCAAAAGTTATAGGGCATGCATAGAATTTAATAGATTTTTGACTAATGCTCAACATTTTCAAATAGCATACTTTCAGGATTCGTAACACTAGAAAGCCTTCTTACTATAAACATTTATTTTGTTGACTTTGTTTTATCTCTTCCTCAGAAATAGTTGAAGGAATCATTATGTTGAGTTACTTCCTGTTCTGGTCCTTCGTATGTATCAATCTCTCTCTCTCATTAGTTTAGTCTGCCATTTTTTTTTTTCCCTTTACATTAAAGTCGCTTCACTAGGATTTTGGTGTCAGCTTTGCTATTATATTTTTGAATTTGTAATTATTTCTTATTTAATCTACCTCAATTTTCCATATATGTCTTATCTCATATACATACACATGAAGTCAGTATACATGCATGCATGTATCTGTATTTACTAGTATAATTTCTCTTTACATCTGTTTTATGGGAGTAAAAGATAGTCAATTTTACTTATGTAGTTGTCTCCAAAAATATCAGTTGGGCTATAAAATATTATTATCAAAACTTTATTACATTGACTAGTAAGATCCCATTAGTTTCTAATAGATGTTTCATGAAAATATTTGTATGGTCAAATAAATTTTAATAAACTTCTTATTATATCTACTCTAAACAGATTCCATATGTACTCTCAAAGACATCAGAGTAAAGAAATACATTTTGTCAAACCTGTCATTTACAAAATTTATATATGCCAACATTATATTTTGATAGTTGATTTCTGTTAGAAAGTCAGCCATAGATAGGATAGATACAATGGCTTGAGACTTGCTAAAAATTGACTACAATTTGTTCACAGTATGTAGAAAAAGTGAAGCAAAAATCATTGTTTTCTAGATTGTATTGATAGTAGACATATGGATATGATTCAAATTTTACAAATCAGATGAAGAAACCTTTAGCCACACGAAGTGAGAAAGATTTCCAATAGAAAACTTTACTTTTGAATGAAGCTACTTGGCAAGAGAGGCAAGCGGCAGGCATGATTACAGATAAGAATACTTGTAGAGTACCATGACCCTGGAAATAACAGCATTGTCAACTTCTTATGTATCCCAATCTAGTGAGAGAAGCAAAGGCAGCATGTACTTTAGTCACCAGGTCTATGGATTGGTGTGGGGAATAATTCCTGAAACTTTAGGTTTGGGTGTGTGAATTTACTTCTCTAAAAGATGACTTGAGTTCTCTGTTTCTTAATAAGCATAATTCTACTAAAAGTAGACAGAAATAATTCTGTTATTTATAACTTATTTCATTTCACATTTAATAATATTTATCAATACTGTATGCAGGCAACATAATAGAACTTTAAGGAAATAGAAATCAGGAGTGATTATCTGACGTGGTCAAGTTTCCAGGCAACAAAAAAACTATTATCCTTAGAGGATGGAAGATGGGTGGAGTAAATAATAACGTACGACACACACCTGTTTTCTGAAAGCATAATGCTATTAGGTCAAGGTACCACTGCTAGAAACCACTAGGGCAGGAATGGCTTAAGCCCCCATCAGCTTTCTTTTATGAAAGTTGATGTATTGATTGGTGAAGAGAGACACTCCGATATTGTAACTGAGACTCTTTAGTATATTTTAATCAATCTGTACCTCCAAAACTCCTACACTCCATGAGCTTCTCCTGCCAGCATAGGCTGGCTCTTCATAAGTTCAATGAAGTAGTTTATGCCCTGAGAAATCTTCAATGACATCACCTTCCTTATTTACATTGTCATTCTCCCCATTGTCCCTCTTTTTTAATCCCTTCCCTAATTACCTTTAGATGTATAACTAGGTCAGACCTTAATTTTCATGGGAGATCATGTACGATTTTTAAATCAAAAGGAGATGCTCTATGCACCAAAAGAATTACAAGAGTTCACTGATTTATGTCCATGTAAATCTTGGATCTTGGAATGGTGTGGAAATAGATTTAGAGAGTTCTACATGAAGGAAGAAGAATGGTACATTTAAGTCAAGCTGGCTTTTCAATATGGGTGTATTAATAATTCTGTGCCAACACTTAGGTTGTCTGACCAACACCTGGACTCAATGCTGGTCAATGCTAAATGCAGTTGAATTGCTGGAGATGGTTTGATATAGCATTAGAGAAAATAATCTGAAAATTATACATGATCTTTTGGCTATATATCTGATAAGAATTTCGTAAGCAGATCCTCCTGTGAAATACGAATAACCTGACAAACTCACTAACGGTATTTACTAGCTAGAGAATGCTTATCTCTGAAATACTTTTAGCAGGATACATCTGCTGATGTATTTAAGATTTTTTTATAGTTAGCACAGCTGGAATTTATGAAATTATGGAATTTTGAAGGTATGATTCCTTGGAAGTGTCACTTAAACTATGTAATTACTAGAGTATAACACAAGGACTTTTCATTACCAAAATAGCTTTCTTTTCAGCAATGCACACGTCATTTAGAAACGTCCTATGTTAAATCTGGGCCAAGAAAATTCAGGACCTGGAAAGGGGTTTTGACAGTACAGAATATCTCCAGGTTTTACCTAGTATTCACCCCTACCTGCATCTTTGAAAATATTAGCATGGCTTGACACTGGGTAAGACCATTGATTACAATTTGACTACCTGACACTTTCTGTTTTCTCAATACCATTGGACAGAACATGGATACATGGGCTACAACTATCTGAAAGGGAGGCTGTAAAACACTAAACATACAGAATTTGCTTATAAAGGAAGAACAAAAGCCTAGATATTGAGGCAGTCAGCAACCTTCAAAACATTCTCAGCATATGTCCTATTATATCTTAAAGTAGCTCAGTTAGATGTTAGACTAAGGTTATATATTTGATTATATTAAAGAAAACTGTGTGAAGAGACTCTCTAAAGTGATGGTATAAATCTTTGTACAAGGACATATAGTAAACATGTTTATAATATCAATACTAATTTATCAAAAATTATTCATTAAGGAATTTTATGGGTATTTTTCATCAAGTCTGTCAAGTGAAGGCCAAGAATACTTTATATAAATGTCAAACATGTTTTATCATGTTTTATTGGAAATAAAACCTCCATATTAAACCAAGACAACACCAATCTTAAATTCTGAAACTTTTGGAGAACTTGAGGTGGTCTGCCAGGGTTTATAAAAATGTAGTCTTAAACAGCTTCTAGGGAATGAATTTATCCAACAGTATAATAAAGAAACTAGAGTTTTAGAAACATATCTTCAGGAGCAAAAAGTGGGAAATGTCCTAGAATGTAAGATAATAATGAACAGTAGTCTACAGTCAATTGAAAGTAGAGGCCCAACCTTAAGGCATTAAAAATATACTTAAAAAAAATACATACTTCCCATGGGCTTCTAGTTTGTGATATTTATTCTGGACATACAGGTTTTGGTTAAAAGAAAATGGTCACTGTATTTGCTCCAGTTGAAAGGTAGAGCGCTATGGAAAAACAGCCAGAAGAAAAATGAGCTGTTTGACTAAGGTCTCTGTGGGACAGTGAGAGCACACAGCATCAGCATCCTCAGAGCCAGCAGCTGCAGCAGGGATGGAGGCAGTGCCAAGAGCAGGCAGGTCCTCAGAGGCTACATCAGGGCTCACAACATTGGGACTTGGCAGCTTTCCTGGCAAAGATACTTCTGGGTATAGTTAGGCTCCAGTGTGTTGGACATAAATTGGGTGGCACCTGTGGCCAAACTACTTCATTAGTTGTCCAGGGTACCAGCAGTTGTGACTAAGGATGATAAAAGAAAAAATGTGTGGTGCTATGTGTCACACATTTTCCAAAAGTTTACATATATTAATTTAATGAATCTTATGACTTTCACGCCCTTGCTCAAAAGCACACACTGTAAGTTTAGAGCCAGAACTCAACCTCAAAATCTATTCTCCTAAACATTATGCTATGCTGAGAGATAGGGTGTATAATAACCCCAGAATTGTTTGAAAGCTTTCAGGATTAGCAGGAGTGCGGGTAACGTGGAGAGGAGGTGACATGACCAGAGAAATAGTTTGAGGTATTTGATATCGCCTTATTTCACTATCAGTAGTACTTGAGAAATATAGATTATAGGGTATTAGATAAGGTGAACTCTTTTAAGTAATTCAAAGACAAAATGTATGCCTGTGAACATAATATTAGACAGATTTAAATTACAAAACCAAAATATTTCCCTTTGCAATATTTCCATGGGAAAGATGAGCAAGAGGCCAGATTAACATAGATTTACATTTAAACATTCACAGAAGACTACCAAGGTAAGGTAAATTTTCTGGAAATCAAATAAATATTTACTTATGTCAATAGCATCCCATCCATGGCCACAAGTATGGGTGTTTTTTGCTTGTTTGTTTTTTGTGTTTTTTAACAGTGTAACAGATTATAATTTATTTATATATTAATTGCACAGTGATCATGTAATAAATGTAAGAATTATAGTTTCAAGATTGTGATTATTTTATTTTAGTAATAATGTTTCATTTATAAAACATTAAAATTTATAGATTGTATGCTGTATTTATGTTGAAATTCTTATTTCTCAAATACAGGTAGATTAAACTACGTTACCATTTTCATTATAAGTTTTCAAAGTCTAAACTCCAAGAAAATAGTATTTAAACTTTTTTAGAAAAATTACAGACCTCTTTCCCAAAACAATTTTTAACCACAATTTCAAAATATATGTTAAAATAAATTGTATATATAGGTGGTTACTCTTATATAAGTTTTATAAATAAGAATACTTGAAGTATAAATTGTTAAAAGAAGACAGAGATGAAATAAATTGTTGAAAATTGTAAGAAGTTCAGAGCATTACTACCTCAGAAATCAATGAGTGCAATTTATTTTTAAAAATAATGAATGTAAATCCCTATGCCTGATAAAGTAATTTTTTTTTCCCATCTGTCACCCACCAGTTGTCAGATATAATTAAAATAATCATGGTTTGTTTCATGATTAAGAATTTTTACTAGGATATGTTAAATGTCATACCCATGTTTTTTCATTGTTTATTATGTTTGAATCATTGATACTATTTTAATAGACTGTTTTCTTACAGAAATGTTTTAAAGTTATTAGCCATTCTGGGAGATTTATTTAGTTTAATCTAGCTAATATAATCCATAAATAATTTTAACCTGGCATGTGTACACTGTAATTTGCCAAAATACATTACAAGGAAAGAAACTATTGGGCTATTGAGAGTGTAACTTTCACACAGTACCTCATGGAACTTCACTCTTTCCTAAGGACATATCCTGCTCTGCACATGACACATGACCTTCTGAAATAAATGGCCTTAGGGAAGGTGCCAGTGCCAGTCTAAATATTAAATATTAATAATGCATAACTATGTGTGTGTGAGTGTATGTGTGTGTGTATATATATATAATTGTAAATATGTATGTGTAAATAAATATACATATGCACACATAATTTGTATAAACTTAAGGGATATAAGTGCAATTTTGTCACACAGATATTTTACCTAGCGGTGAAGTCTGAGCTTTTAGGGTATTAATCATTTAAATAATGTACATTATTAGGCCCATTAAGTAATTTGTCATCATCCTTCTCCCACGTGTGAAAACATGTAGTGTTTGTCTTCTGTTTCTGAGTTGTTTTACTTAAGATAATGGTCTCCATTTCCATCTACGTTGTTGGAAAAAAACGTGATTTAATTCTTTTATTATGGCTGAATAATATTTCATTGTGTATATATGCCACATTTGTTTTACGCAATCATGAATGGATGATAGACAATTACATCGATTCCATATTTTTGTCATTGTGAGCAGTGCCGCCATAAACATGTGAGTGCATGTATCTGTTTTCATATAGTAATATCCTTTAAGTAGACACCCAGTAGTGGGATGACTTTTATATTGTTAAATTCAACAGTTATATTAAATGCATATATTTCACCATTGATAGCTGTTATTTAGGCAATTGAAAGTATTAATCATTTACCATAGAAAGAGTAAATTTAACAAAATACCTGTGTACACATATATAAATTTTTTCCATTTTCTTTTAATTTTTTATTTCCATAGGTTTTTTTGGAAGAGGTGGTATTTGGTTACATGAGTAAGTTCTTTAGTGGTGATTTGTGAGATTTTGTCACACCCATCTCCCAAGCAATATACAGTGAACCCAATTTGTTATCTTTTATCCCTCACTCTCTTACCCCATTTTCTCCTGAGTCTCCAAAATCCCTTGTGTCATTCTTATTCCTTTGCATCCTCATAATGTAGCACCCAATTACGTGTGAGAATATATGATGTTTGCTTTCCATTCCTGAGTTACTTCACTTAGAATAATAATCTCCAGTCACATCCAGGTTGCTGCAAATGCCGTTAATTTATTCCTTTTCATGGGGGAGGAGTATTTCATCATATATATCTATATGTATTTGCACATAGATATTTATAGATATAGATATCAGTGTTTATTTTATTATTTCTTCAAAAAAATAACAGGATACATCCAGGATGTGCATGTTTCTTACATAGGTATACCTGTGCCATGGTGGTTTGCTGCACCTATTGACCTGTCCTCCAAGTTCCCACCCTCACCTCCCAAACCCCAACAAGCCCTGGTGTGTGATGTTGGCCTTCCCTAAGGCCATTTATTTCAGAAGGTCATGTGTCATGTGCAGAGCAGGATATGTCCTTAGGAAAGAGTGAAGTTCCATGAGGTACACCCTCACCTCCCAAACCCCAACAAGCCCTGTGTTCATGGAAGGGCTTGGACACCAAGTTGGGCTTGGAAGCCCAACTTCCACTTATGGGTGAGAACATTCAGTATTTGGTTTTCTGTTCCTGTGTTAGTTAGCTGAGGATGATGGCTTCCAGCTTCATCCATATCCCTGCAAAGAGCATGATATCATTCCGTTTTATGGCTACATAGTATTCCATGTTGTATATGTACCACATTTTCTTTATCTGGTCTATCATTGGTGGGCATTGGGTAGATTCTGTGTTTTTGCTATTGTAAGTAGTGCCACAATAAACATATGTGTGCATGTCTTTACAGTAGAATGATTCCAATTCCTTTGGGTGTATATACCTAGTAATTGGATTGCTGAGTCAAATGGTATTTCTGGTTCTATATCCTTGAGGAATCACCATACTGTCTTCCACAATGGTTAACTAATTTACATTTCCACCAACAATGTAAAAGTGTTCCTATTTCTCCACAGCCTCGCTAGCATCTATTGTTTCCTGACTTTTTAATAATTACCATTCTGGCTAGTATCAGATGGTATCTCAGTGTGGTTTTGCTTTGAATTTCTCTGATGATCAGTGGTGTTGAGATTTTTTTTCACGTTCGTTGGCTGCATAAATGCGCTCTTTTGAGAAGTATCTGTTCATTTCCTTTGCCCACCTTTACATTTTTTTTCTTATAAATTTATTTAAGTTCTTTGTAAATTCTGGATATTAGACCTTTGTCAGATGGATAGATTGCAAAAATCTTCTCCCATTCTGTAGGTTGTCTGTTCACTCTGGTGATAGTATCTTTTGCTGTGCAGAAGCTCTTTAGTTCAATTAAATCTCATTTGTCAATTTTAGCAAGTATTGCAATTGCTTTTGGCATTTTTGCCATGATGTCTTTGTCCATGCCTATGTCCTGAATGGCCTAGGTTTTCTTCAAGGGTTATTATGGTTTTGGGTTTTGCATTTAAGTCTTTAACCCATCTTGAGTTAACTTTTGTATAAGGTGTGTGGAAGGATTTTCTGCATATGGCTAGCCAGTTTTCCCAGCATCATTTACTAAATAGAAGATTCTTTCCCCATTGCTTGCCTTTGGCAGGTTTGTTGAAGGTCAGATGGTTGTATATTTGTGGTGTTATTTCTGAGGTGTCTGTTCTGTTCCATTGTTCCATATGTCTGTTTTGGTACCAGTACCATGCCCTTTTGGTTACTGTAGCCTTATAGTATAGTTGGAAGTCAGGTAGCATGATACCTTCAGTTTTGTTCTTTTTGTTTAGGATTGTCTAGGCTATACAGGGTTTTCATTGATTCCATACGAAATTTAAAATAGTTTTATCTAATTCTGTGAAGAATGTCAGTGTTAGTTTGATGGGAATAGCATTGAATATATAAATTACCTTGGGCATTATGGCCGTTTTCAAGATACTGATTCTTCCTATCCATGAAGATGGAATGTTTTTCTATTTGTGTCCTCTCTTATTTCCTTCAGCAGTGGTTTGTAGTTCCACTTGAAGAGGTCCTTCACATCCATGATTTGCTGTATTCCTAGGTATTTCTTTCCATTTGTAGCAATTGTGAATGGGAGTTCATTCATGATTTGCCTCTCTTTGTCTATTGTTGGTATAAGAAAATGCTTGTGACTTTGTACATTGATTTTGTATTCTGAGAGTTTGCTGAAGTTGTTTATCAGTTTATGGAGTTATTGGGCTGAGGTGATGGGGTTTACCAAATATAAAATCATGTCATCTGCAAACAGAGACCATTTGATGTCCTCTCTTCCTATTTGAATACCCTTCATTTCTTTCTCTTACCTGACTGCCCTGGCCAGAACTTACAATACTATGCTGAATAGTATCAGTGAGAAAAGACATCCTTGGTGGTGCCAGTTGTCAAAGGGGATATTTCCAGCTTTTGCCCATTCAATATGATATTGGTTGTGGGTTTGTCATAAATAGCCCTTATTCTTTTGAGATATGTTCCATACTGTCTAGTTTACTGAGAGTTTTTAACATGATGGGATGTTGAATTTTTTCTAAGGCCCTTTCTGCATCTATTGAGATAATCATATGGTTTTCATATTTGGTTCTGTTTATGTGATGGATTACGTTTATTGATTTGTATATGTCGAACCAACCTTGCATCCCAGAGATGAAGCCATCTTGATCGTGGTGGGTAAGTTTTTTGATGTGCTGCTGGATTCGTTTTTCCAGTATTATGTTGAGGATTTTTTCACTGATGTTCATCAGGGATATTAGTTTGAAGTTTTCTTTTATTGTTGTGTCTCTTCCTGGTTTTGGTATCAGGATGATGTTGGCTTCATAAAATGAGTTAGAGAGGAGTCCCTCCTTTTCAATTGTTTAGAATAGTTTCAGAGGGAATGGTACCAGCTCCTCTTTGTATTTCTGGTAGAATTCAGCTGTTAATGCACCTGGTCCTGGTCTTTTTTTTGATTTGTAGGTTATTAATTACTGCCTTAATATCAGAACTTATTGGTCTATTCAGGGATTCAACTTCTTTCTGGTTTAGTCTTGGGATGATGCTTGTGTCCAGGAATTTATTCATTTCTTCTAGATTTTCTAGTTTATTTGCATACAGGTATTTACAGTATTCTCTGATGGTAGTTTGTATTTCTATAAGGTTGGTGGTGATACCCTCTTTGCTTTTTAATTGTTTCTATTTGATTATTCTCTCTTTTCTTCCCTATTAGTCTAGCTAGTAGTGTATCTATTTTGTTAATTTTTTTTCCAAAAAACAAAAAAACAAAAAACAAAAACAAAAACAGCTGTTCAATTTACTGATTTTGTTGGCGGGATTTTTGTGTCTCTATCTCCTTGAATTCTTCTCTGATCTTAATTATATCTTGTCTTCTGCTAGCTTTTGGATTAGTTTGGTCTTGCCTCTCTAGCTCTTTTAATTGTGATGTTAGAGTCAATTTGAGATCTTTCAAGCTTTCTCATGAGATTATTTGGTGCTATAAATTTCCCTTTTAACACTGCTTTAGCTGTGTCCCCGAGATTCTGGTACGTTGTGTCTTTGTTCTCATTGGTTTTAAAGAAGGTATTGATTTCTGCCTTAATTTCATTAATTACAAAGGAGTCATTCAGGAGCATATTGTTCAATTTCCATGTAATTGTGTGGTTTAGAGTGAGTTTCTTAATCCTGAGTTTTAATTTGATTGTACTGTGGTGTGAGAGACTGTTTGTTATGATTTCAGTTATTCTACATTGCTGAGGAGTGCTTTAGTTCCAATTAAGTAGTCAATTTTAGAAAAAATGCTATGTGGCACTGAGAATAATGTATATTCTGATGATTTGGGGTAGAGAGTTCTGTAGACGTCTGTTAGGTATGCTTGATCCCGAGATGAGTTCAAGTCCTGAATATCCTTGTTAATTTTCTGTCTCACTGATCTGTCTAATACTGACAGTGGGGTGTTAAAGTCTCTCACTATTTTTGTATGGAGGTCTAAATCTCTTTGTAGGTCTTTAAGAACTTGTTTTATAAATCTGGGTTCTCTTGTATTGAGTGCATATATATGCATATATATTTAAAATAGTTAACTCTTCATGTTGAATTGTTCCCTTTACCATTATGTGCTGCTCTTCTTTGTCTTTTTTGGTTTAAATCTGTTTTAAATTTGTTTTGTCAGAGACTAATATTGCGACCCCTGTTTTTTTTTTTTTTTTTTTGGTGTTTTGTTTTCCTTTCCATTTGTTTGGTTATTTTTCCTCCATCCCTTTATTTTGGGCCTATGTGTGTCTTTGTACATGAGATGAGTGTTCTTAATACAGCACACCTATAGTTACTGACTCTATCCAATTTGCCAGTCTCTGTCTTTTAATCCATGCATTTAGCCCTTTTACATTTATGGTTAGTATTGTTATTGTGAATTTGATCCTGTCATCATGCTGCTATTTGGTTATTTTACACACTGTTTGAAGTAGTTTCTTCATAGTGTCATTGGTCTTTATATTTTGGTGTGTTTTTGCTGTGGTTGGTACCAGTTTTTCCTTTCCATAGTTAGTGCTTCTTTCAAGAGCTATTGCAAGGCAGGCCTGGTGGTGACAAAAATCCATCAATATTTGCTTGCCTGGAAAGGATTTTATTTATTCTTTTTTTATGAAGCTTAGTTTGGTTGGATACAAATTTCTGGGATGAAAATTCTTTCTTTTTTTTTTTTTTTTTTAAGAATGTTGAATACTCTTTTGGATTGTAGAGTTTCTTCTGAGAGGTCCACTCTTAGTCTGATGGGCTTTCCTTTGTAGGTGACCTGGCATTTCTTTCTGGTTGCTCTTAAGAGTTTTTCCTGATTTCGATCTTCGATAATCTGATGATTATGTATCTTGTGGTTGATCTTCTCATAGAGTGTCTTAATGGTGATTTCTCTATTTCCTGAATTTGCATGTCGACCTGTATTACTAGGTTGGGAAAGTTCTCCCTGATAATATCTTGAAGTGTGTTTTCCAGCTTGTTTCCATTCTCTTTGTCTCCTTCTGGTATACCAACCAATCGTAGGTTTGGCCTTTTCATGAAGGCGCATATTTCTTGGTGACTTTGTTTATTCTTTTTCATCTTATTTCTCTAGTCTTGTTTGCATGCCTTATTTTAACAAAGTGGTCTTCAAACTCTGATAACCTTTCTTCTGCTTGGTTGATTTGGCTATTGATACTTGTGTATGTTTCACGAAGTTGTCATACTGTGTTTTCCAGCACCAACAGGTCATTTATGTTCCTCTCTAAACTGGTTATTCTATTTAGCAATTCCTCTAACCTTTTATCATGGTTCTTAGCTTCTTCGCATTGGGTTAGAATATGCTCCTTTAGCTCAGCATAGTTTTTTATTACCCATCTTCTGAAGCCTACTTCTGTCCATTCATCCATATGATCCTCTGCCCAGTTCTGTGGCCTTGATGCAGAGATATTGTGATCATTTGGAGGAGAAGTGGCACTGAACTTTTGGATTTTCAACATTTTTTTCATTGATTCTCATCTTCATGAGTTTGTCTAGTTTTGGTCTTTGAGGATGCTGATTCTGAGATGGGGATTTTGTGGGGTCTTTGTTGCTGGTGGTGGTGGTAGTGCTGTTGTTGCTGCCTTCTGCTTGTTTTTCTTTCAATGATCTTTCCATGATCAGGTCCTTCTTCTGTAGGGCTGCTGCAGTTTTCTGGGGGTTCACTTCAGGCCCTATTCATCTGATTCATTTCCCTGCCTGGAGATGTCACCCAAGGAGGCTGGAGTTCCACTGATGGGACTTCTGACCTCAAGGGAACCAATGTGATGCCAGTAGGATTGCTCCTGTATAGGGTGTCTGACAATCTTTGTTGGAGGGTCTCACCCAGTTGAGTGACACAGGGAACAGGACCCATTTAACAAAGCACTTGGTCTCTTGGCGGAGGGGATGTGCCTCCCCAGGGAGAAACCCACTCATCTGAGCTGCCCAGATTCCTCAGAACTACCAGGAGGAAAGCCTAAGTCTGCCGGTTGGCAGACACTGGGGCCACCCCTCCCCCTTAGGGCCTCAGGCCCAGGGAGATCTGGGTTCTGTCCTTGAGCCTCTGGCTGGAGTTATAGGAATTCCTGCAGGGGAGCCTTACCCAGTGAGGAAAGGATAGGTCAGGGTCAGGCCTGAAGAGGCCCTATGGCAGCAGACTGCCACTTCCAGTGTGTTGGGTGGTGAATGACAAGTCTTGGAACCAAGCCAACCAGCCTCCCTCCCTCCAACAGTGGAAAACCACAGCATGGAGTTATAGAGATGGGTGTCTCCCTTTCCCTGCCCAGGGAGCTTAATGTGTAAAGCAGTTGTAAGTCCCAGTGTTGGCTGCCTCTTCCCGAAGGAGCTCATGTGGTTAGACAGCAGGTAGGCACACCTGAGATGCTGGTCGTCCCTTCGGCAGGGAGTTCTGTAGGCTTAAGTAGATTCCAGCTGAGAGGCTGTTAAGGGTCTGTGAGTTCCGGGGATGGGACTCTAGGCCCTGGTAGCGTGGGTTTGTGAGTGGGATCTTCCGATCCATGGGTTTCACAGTTCCATGGAAAAAGCATAGTTTCCCCAGCTGGGTAGTAGGGTCACTCACCACCTCCCTTGGCTGCGAGGAGGGTGGATCTCAGGTGAGTCGCGGCATCACACTGTTCTTCATTCTCTCTGTGGGTAACGTCAGCCTTCTAGTCATTTCTGATGAGAGAATCTGGATACCTTGGGTGCTGGTAAAGGATTCATGTGCTTATTATTATTATTATTTTTTTTTTTCTGATGGTACCCTCCAAACAATGCTGTTTCTAGTTGGCCATCTTGGCCCCACCCCCACATATATTTTAAATACATCTTGTAAAACAGTTTTGAAACACAGTATATTCTGTGTTGTATGGGGTTCAATCACCCAGAACAGTCTTTCAGGTCCTCTACCAAAATGATAATAAATAATTAACAAGTACATAATTTGTGTTAAAAATTATCTGAAGTCAAACATTATCAAAAGGGCATACAAAGAGTTCTGAAAGCAACTGTATTTTCTAACTATATTTTTGATATTGCACAGAAATACTACCTAGCAATATAAAAACAACAAACTATAATGGTGGTCAAGTTGACTACGTTTTCAAAATAGAAGTGTACTCTACCCAATAAGTTGACTTCTGCAATTGTAGTGTATTTAGTAGTACTCACTGCTAAATATATTTTGTATTTTGACAATAAGATATTACACATTTCTTTCTATTATTAATATTTATCTCTATGATCATAAAATCCCTTTGCCCAGCTGCTCTCTGGGTACGTATGTGTTGTGCTCAAAATCTAGTGAATGATTTCACCTGTATCTTAAATCAGGAATAATCACATCTCACCCAAGGGGAGATTCTGAATGTCCATTATTCAAACTCGTGTTTTATATCAATTAAGATACAACTTAATTAATTCATATATAACTAATAATTCTTAATAATTAACTTTGATTCAGAATTAGAATGTGTAACATTCTGAAAACCAGAATATGAAAACTCGAATTCCATTTCTCCCCATTGCTAAAGATTGGCTCATCCTAAATCACAGATAGTAAAGAAAGGATTGCTGATAACTGACAAATAAGATTTTTATGTGCAGGCTTGAATTTACATAAAAATACCATATATTTTCTCAAAATGTGTTATTCTAAATTTCCTGCTATATTTGATGGCATTCTTCTAATCTGAAAATTAGAAATGACTAATGTCATTCTCTAAGGTCTTATTGTTTAAATAGGTCAATAATGTAAAATTTCAAAGATGCTCTCCTGTAACAACTTCAACCATTGAAAACCTATAACTTTGGGGTATCAAATTAGCTTTAAAGAAAATATTAATTTTGAAGTATAAATGAAATATATTTATATGACAAAGAGATAGGGCGCTGACTTAACCATTTTTGACATTCTTTAGAGTGCGGAAAAGAATTTGGTATGATAATAAGCAGCCTGATTTGTGATACATGTAGGACACAAGGTAAATGAAAATTTGTTAACTAATTTAATGCATAAAAGGTAATTAGTAATTTAGAAATGTGGTATTTCTGTGTTGACTCTTAATCTCCTCAAAAAGTGCAGTTGACTTATTTTCCCCTGAGTGTGAGGTTTTCCACTGATGAACTGGTCATTCAGTACGCTTTTTTCTCCCTTTTCCCACATCTGTGTTATATTTCTTGTATTTACCTGTGTCTGCTTAAGTAACATACTGCATGCTATTTAATGATAAAGCTTTTTGCTTATTTGAAGGTAGCGTACTTCCAATTCTAATAGCATTGTTCTACAATAGTTGTTTTTATTTCAATTTTATGAATGGAGTAAATCAGGCAGAGGTATTTTAAGATTTCATTGACTGATAAACTTGGAACTACTGACTGGACCACATTTTCCACTGGAAAATTAAATATAATTTCAAATAACAATTGCACCATGTAATTTTCTGGGTCTGCTAGTTCATAATAGCCATTATATGACAGCTACAGAGTCACATTAGTAATACATCTACACACACTCATCGGCTAAAGACTTCATTTTCAAACCACAGGGTGCACAGTAGTAGAGATTATCCCAATGTCGTATGCCGAGTGAGTTGCTTCTTTGACAAGGGACTAAATTCTTTAGGAAGGGAATATGTTTTGGCAGGCAGGAGTGAGTAGAAGAATAGTGGAAAGCAGAGGAAGTAGAGGAGGTGAGTGGAAGCAATGAGAGTGGAAAAAGAGTGAAAAGGTGCTTTATATTAATGCTTAAATTAAAACTGGAGTTCCTTCAAACTGATGATGCTGTCCTTCACTGTAGATGTTATCACAGTTCACTCCTACTGGAGAGAAATAAGAAACTTTTAGAAAGCTACAAGCCCTAACAAAGTGGTTCAATTGCTGTTTTATCTAGTTCACTAGTGTTGCCTTTCCTAAACGTTTATCTGTAGATGCAGGGGCTTGCTTCACACTGCCTTCAGGGCTCATAATGTCATTTTTTTTTTTTTTTTTTTTTTTTTTTTTTTTTTTTTTTTTTTTTTTTGCAGAAAAATAAACTCCTGCTACAGGAAAGCAAAGGGAGGAAATTTCTCTGTGGGTAATAAAAGATTGTAACTATATTTAGGTTACAAACATAGATAGTGTTACTTGGAAAAATGACCAGTGCACCTACATAGCCAAAATAAAATGGGCAACATCCTGCAAATTCTGTACCAAAGGGCTTCAATTACAAAATTCTCGGAAAGGTAGATGGAAGCGGATTTATCCAACATGAGAAATTGTCTCTGTTCAGATGTGTTTCCTCACGGGTGGAGATTTATTGTTAGTTACAGTCATCAAACTCTTGAGTCAGTTAAGATTCACCAAATTGGAATAACCAAACTTGACTTAAAAGGCTAAAAAAAAAAAAAAAAAAAAAATAGAAAGCTACATTCCCATGTAACAAATAGTGTACACATGAAAAATTTCAGAGCAGATAAAGCAGTTGAACAAAATAGTCCTCTGGGTTCAATTCTCTGGTGTATTCTTGGTTTACTTCTTTGGGTTGTATGAAGGATGCAGTAGCCATTGAGGACTATTTCCTCATTTTAATGCCCTGAATAGAAAGTAGGCAAGGGCTGCTTATCTTTAGGTATCTGTTTTGCTGAGGGTGGAAAAAACTTTGTATTCTACTTCTGTTTATAATTCAAATACCAGAAAGGGGTTAATAATCTTACCTTTAAGCCAATCACTGACAAGTGGAGAAAAAATGATGTAGTCACTGAGGCAGGTAACATTGCCTCTTAAAAATGGAAAAAAGGATAAAAGAAGAAGTGGCCATTTGTTGATGGACAAACAAAATATATTATCAATATTATCTAGTCTGTCAATATATTTAGCTGTTTTCTCTTTGACTCTTTTCCATTATACATTGAGAGTAACTCTATTAGCCTGTATTCATGCTGCTGATAAAGACATACCCAAGAGTGAGAATAAAAGGAGGTTTAATTGAACTTACCATTCCAGACAGCTGGAGAGGCCTCAGAATCATGGAGGGAGGCAAAAGGCATTTCTTACATGGTGGCGGCAAGATAAAATGAGAACGAAGCAAAAGCAGAAACCTGTGATAAACCCATCAGATCCCGAGAAACTTATTCACTATCAAGAGAACAGCATGAGAAAGACTGGCCCACATGATTCAATTACCTCCCACTGTGTCCCTCCCACAACACTTGGAAATTCAAGATGAAATTTTGGTGGAGACAGAGCAAACCCATATAATTCTGCCCCTGGCCCCTCCCAAATCTCATGTTCTCACATTTCAAAACCTATCATGCCTTCCCAACAGTACCTCAAAGTCTTAACTCATTTCAGCATTAACTCAGAAGTCCATAGACCAAAGTCTTATCTGAGACAAGGCAAGTCCCTTCCTCCTAGTAGCCTGTAAAATAAAAAGCAAGGTAGTTACTTCCTAGATGCAACGGGAGTACAATAATTGGAGAAATACAGCCATTCCAAATGACATTGGCCAAAATAAAGAAGTTACAGGCCCTGTGCAAGTTTAAAATCCAGCAAGGCAGTCCAATTTTAAAGCTCCAAAATTATCTCCTTTGAGGTTTCATGTCCAGGTCACGCTGATTTAAGAGGTGGGTTCCCATGGTCTCAGGCAGCTCTGCCCCTGTGGCTTTGCAGGGTACAGTCTCCTTCCTGGCTACTTTCACAGGCTGGCATTGAGTGTCTGAGGTTCTTCCAGGTGCAAACTGCAAGCTGTCAGTGGATCTACCATTCTGGAGTCTGAATGACAAAGGCCCTCTTCTCACAGCTCCGCTAGGCAGGGCCCCAGTAGGGACTCTGTGTGGGGATTCCAACCCCACATTTCCTTTGTGCACTGCCCTAGCAGAGGTTCTCCATGAGGTCCCCACCCCTGCAGCAAACTTTCGCCTGATCATCATGGTGTTTCCACATATCTTCTGAAATCTAGTCAGAGGTTCCCAAACCTCAATTCTTGAAGTCTGTGCACCTGCAAGCTCAATATCACGTGACAGCTGCCAAAGCTTTTGACTTCCACCCTCTGAAACTACAGCCCAAGCTGTACATTGGTCCCTTTCAGCCATGGCTAGAGTGACTGAGACACAGGGCACCAAATCCCTAGGCTGCACACAGTAGGAGGACCCTTTATTCCTCTTGGGCCTCCAGGTAGGGGCTGCTGTGATGGTCTCTGACATGGCCTGGAGACATTTTCCCCATAGTCTTGGGGAGTAACATTAGGCTCCTTGCTACTTATGCAAATTTCTGTAGCTGACCTGCATTTCTCCCCAGAAAATGGGATTTTCTTTTCTATCACATTGTCAGGTTGCATATTTTCCAAATTATTATGCTGTCCTTCCCTTACAAAACTGAATGCCTTTAGCAGTAACCAAGTCACCTCTTGAATGTTTTGCTGCTTAGAAATTTCTTCCACCGGATTCCCTAAATCATCTCTCTCAAGTTGAAAGTTCCTCAAATTTCTACAGCATGGGCAAAATGCCACCAGTCTCTTTGCTAAAACGTAACAAGAGTTAACTTTGCTCCAGTTCCCAATAAGTTTCTCTTCTCCATCTGCAACAACCTCAGTCCCAACCTTATTGTCCATATCTCTATCAACCTTTTGGTCAAAGCCATTCAACAAGTCTCTAGGGCATTCCAAACTTTCCATATTTTCCTGTCTTCTTCTGGGCCTTCCAAACTGTTCCAACCTGTGCCTGTTACACAATGCCAAAGTCGCTTCCACATTTTCGGGTATTTTTTCAGCAACGCCCCACTCTACTGGTACCAATTTACTGTATTAGTCTGTTTTCATGATGCTGATAAAGACATACCCGAGACTGGGAAGAAAAAGAGGTTTAATTGGACTTACAGTTCCACATGGCTGGGGAGGCCTCAGAATCATGGCGGGAGGTGAAAGGCACTTCTTACATGGTGGCTGCAAGAAAAAATGAGTAGGAAGGAAAAGTAGAAATGAGGAAAATTACCTCCAATTGGATTGTTCCCACAACACGTGGGAATTCAAGATGAGATTTGGGTGAGGACACAGCAAAGCCATATCAGTAACTAAAATTATGTCATGAACTTTCATGCATTGTTTCATTAAACATCAATTCCATTTATATCCTGGACATGCTACAAATATAAACATTGTTATAAAACATGCCTTGGTAGCAGATTCATCTTATCCAGTCTGAAAAGGGAGATTTAAACAAACACAGAATCAAAAAAAAAATTCTAATATGAGGGGTCTGATTACTGAAACTAAGTAAATATTTTCTATGTAAAGGTAAGGTGCAGAATAGATGTTGTTCAGGTATTTGTCAGGTGTGTATAGAGGGAAGGAGAGCAAAAATTCCATAGGATACAACTAAGAAACAGCTAATTTTGCTTGAAGAAACTGCAAGCAGGTTTATGTATCAAGCCTAAGGTTCGACAAACATGAAGTGGTAGATTGACATTTAAAAACTGAAATTATAGAGTTATGGTTTAATGAATGGCTATAGGCTAAATGCTTGTGCTTCTCCAAAATTGTTATGTTGAAGCCCGAACTTCCAATGTAATCATATTTGGTGATGGGGCCTTTTGGAGGCAATTAACTTTAGATAAGGTCAGAAGAATGAGCTCCTCATGAAAGGATTAGTGCCTTTAAAAAAGAAGAGGCTAGAGCGCTTGCTCTCTTTGTCTCTCTCTTTCTCTAAATAACTCTCTCTCCCTCTCTCTCTCTCTCTCTCGCTCTCTCTCTCGCTCTCTCTCTCCACCATGGGAAGCATGCAGCAAGAAGATAGTATCTTCAAACCAGGAAGGAGACCCTCCTCAGTAACCAAAACAATTGACTCCTTGATCTTGGACTTCTCAGCCTCCAGAACTGTGAGAAATGAATGTTTGCTGTTTAAGTCACCCAGTCTATGATACTTTTGTTATAGCAGCTGAACTAAGATAACGCTTTTCTGTAAGCAGGTAGAGGAAAACTAAGAAGAATATATTATCTTTCTCACTGTCTCTAAAACCATATTATCTCCAATGTGAGTAGTTAGCCTCAGGAGAGGAACAGATGGTAGAAAGGAAATAAATAGGATATAACTGATTCTTGCAGAACTGCACCTGGGTAAATCACACCTTTGACCCTCTCTTGGAGAACAGGAGAAAGATTTTCCCTCTTTCTTGTTTCCTGTCATAGCATTATTAATCACCTTTGGAATCCCATAAATTAACTTCAGCCAGTCTTAGGGAGATAGTCTTTAACTTGTAACTTAGGTCATGTAAATGTCACCAGATCAAAATCATGTTCATAATCAGCCTATAAAACTATAATATCTGGGTCTTCTCTCTCTGAAACCTCTTGTCACTTGTCAAGGTGACAGGTGACCTGATTAATTAAGGTGAGGTATGAGGACAAAGGCTTCTGCCTTCTATCATTGCTGTAAGCCTTGATTTAATAGTTGTCAACTTTTAAAAAAATCTGTTTCTATATCTGTAAAATTATGTAAATTACAGATATATCTAGTAACAATATTAGTGAGATCTGGTAAAGTCAAATGGAAGTGACTTTTAAATATTAGAATTATTTGGAAATAGCAAAGAAAAAATCAGATTACTGGTATATAAACTGTATTGTTCTGTCCATTTCTATTATGTCAAAAGAAGTTTCTTGATCTAAATAAACTTGAAAATGAATAAGTAACACAGAAAATATATTTTCCCCAAAAGAAAAATATTTTTTTCTTTTAAGATATGAAAACGATATAATTTTATATCCTATTTTAAGACTACTAATTGATGAGTAAGGGTCAAACATGTTTAGTAAAATCTAATTGTTAAACCTTTATGAATGTTTTCAAGATTTCTTTCAATAGCCAAGTTTTAAAATCACCTTATCTCATTCATGACGTAATCTCAGAATGGAGAAATAAACAGATGTGACAGACTTTGCAGGGCTAGCTGATTTTGTAGACATAAAATAGAAATACTCTTGAACTTACGTTTTCTTACTATGTTTTGTGAAACAATAAGCAATCAAATAAAACAGGAGCATGCTGTTGGTGAAGGTACCTCAACCTCGATCTCTTTACTCACCACAATATTATCTAATTGTTTTTTGTTTGTTCATTTGTTTTTGCTAGTGTAGTGATTTTTTAGAGCAACATATTGTATCCACTTCCTCTCTTCAGATTTTCAGTGTATTTCTTATGTAGGTGTGAATAAGGTCTTCCTGAAGAGTGTTTCTGAGTACTGCATAAAGAAAATATGAAATTTCCATATTTATAGCACTTTCTGCTTTTTGCTTTTCTAACCCGATTTGGTTAATAAGATATTATATGTAGTTCTCTTTCCACAAACCCAAAAATGTCTTGGAAGATAGAACACAGAACTTTGCTACAGCTGAAAATAACAATTCATTTAACTCATAATTAGAAGTCTGGTTATGTCAGAATAAAAATATATGATTAAGAGATGTATAAGCAAATGTTAATTTAACACAAACTAGAATTGAAAGCTAAATTCCTAAGTAATTAGCTATACAGTCTGTCCTTTTTTCTGGTGGAATTCGTTATTCCCCTTTCTGTGATTCTGGAGAACTGTGCTAGCATTTTTCCAGTTCATAATTGTCTGTTTGACTGCCAGTCTTCCCATTAGATAGACTATCCTCTAATCTGGAGTTGTATATTGTTCTTTGTAGCAGTCTCAATGCCTGGATAGTGAATGACTGAATGAATAAAAATATGAATACATGAATACATAAAATAACAGTAAAAACAATATGAAACCTAATTTATTGAAGATTAAAATTTTAAAAAGTACAAAAGGAGTAAAATATATGTTGTGATTTTTTCCCTTCAATATAGAGTTGTATGAAAGAAAGGAATTAATATTTATTGAGTTATCAAATGTTTTATTAGTTAAGTTTCTTGCATAGAAGTTAAAGAGATCAAATTAGTCAACTTAAAAAAGAGAGCGAGCAAGAGAGATAGCTTATTGACTGTAAGTGTACAATTACTCAAATGTTATTAATTCTTATTTAAATTTTAACTATAGTAGCCTATCTAGCTTGTGCATTCAATAAACCTGGAAATTAGTTTTCTACCACAACAGCTTTAGACTTTCTTTGTGTGTATGCTTTCTACTGTTTCATGAAGCAAGGCCTTAAGATAGCCCACCCTCCCTTACCTATTTCTTATCAGATTATCTGACACATGAATTTGTTATTTTTGCCTCTTTCATGTGTCCAAAATGGAATTAGGCTGGCAAAATCTGATTTTTGGTAGTCAGTACCTCTATCCTAAATTATCATAAGAGGGAACGTTCATCCACTTCCTCATTACACAGTTCTCAGTCCTTGAGTTCCAACCGTGGAAAGGTGAGATTAATGCCTCTCACCCCACTCTGAGGCTGCAGAGAGATCCAAACAATTCCTGAGTTCTGACTGCTGGCAACCCTGGCACAACAGGCTAAAATGCCTCATATAAGTACAAGCAACAGAGATTAACTCCACTTGATTTTGGATTGACGTCATCTTTGTTACAGGTATATATGTTCTGGCACTGGAAGTAGAAAAAACATGAGGAATCAAATCAGCTTATCAGCTCCTGAAGCTATTTTGTGTTCATGTTACTGTCTTCCCCTGCTTAACCCCACGACACCCTAAAAGTCTTCTTCGTCATCCCTCCTTTTATCCTCAAATGATGGATAGTCCAACTGGCTGAGGTAGTTCTTATTAATGTTATTATTCCTATGAGTCACAAAGAAGTTGCCATCTAACTTACCAAGTCGCCAGCCTCAACTCAGGTAGCCACTGCCAACACCTCAGATCCAATCTTTGATTATTCTTTTGTAAAGAAGAATATAACACAGCTTCTCTGAGAAGAGGCGTTATGGATTGAAAATTTTAAAGTAAAAAAATTGAACATGGTCTGCACAGTAACTGATAGGCCTTTATGCATGCCCATAGAATATTGAAGACTGACCAGACTTGGTGGCTGATGCCCGTAATCCCAGTGCTTTGGGAGGCTGAGGTGGGCAGATCACCTGAGCACAGGAGTTGGAGACCAGGCTCTACAACATGGGAAACCCTGTCTCTACAAAAAATACAAAAATTAGTTGAGCATAGTGGCATGTACCTGTAATCCCAGATACTTGGGAGGCTGGGGCAGGAGAATCGCTTGCACAGGGGAGGCAGAGGTTGCAGTGAGCCACGATCACGCCATTTCACTCCAACCTGAGTGACAGAGTGTGAACTTATCTCAAAAATAAAATAAAATAAAATGGATGGTGAGGACTGTGATGATATTAAGTATTGCTTCATCACCCACATTTTCTCTCTGTTATGCATTCATGATCTCACTTTACAGATGAGGAAAGTGAGTCTGAGAAAGAATAGGCAGTTAGAGCAAGACATGGGGTCCAGCACTGAATGAGAGTGTTGGAGCTTCCGCTTGGAGACAGGACAGTTTTGGATCAGGAGTATATGAAGTTCTGAAAACAACTTGGAATCTCCAGTGGGAACCCAGGCCACCTTGTCCTGGAGTAGTATTTTTTTCAGGCACAGGAGAAGTCAGGCATTCTCTTCTCGTGGTGGTTTAAATGACCATGCAGAAAAATCCTAGGTGGCAGCTGATACAAAGAATAATTTTTAAAAGCCAAGATTTCAGGTACTTGTAGCTTATTTCAGAGTATTATCTTCTCAAACAGTTGGGTATACTTTTTTATAACTCAGGCAGCAAGACATGAATGAATTAGATACTAATAAACATCTGAGTGAGAAAAGAAATCTAAGACAGATGGATGGATGACTAGATAGATAGGTAGATAGATAGATTTTTTTTTTTTTTTTTTTTTTTTTTTTTTTTTTGAGACGGAGTCTTGCAGTAACCGGATCTCAGCTCACTGCAAGCTCCGCCTCCCGGGTTCACGCCGTTCTCCTGCCTCAGCCTCCGGAGTAGCTGGGACTACAGGCTCCCGCCACCTCGCCCGGCTAGTTTTTTATATTTTTAGTAGAGACGGGGTTTCACCGTGTTAGCCAGGATGGTCTCGATCTCCTGACCTCGTTATCCACCCGTCTCGGCCTCCCAAAGTGCTGGGATTACAGGCTTGAGCCACCGCTCCCAGACTGATAAATAGATATTCTTAATTTGTGATAGTATCTTCCTCATTGGGAAAGCGAAGATTAGATCTTGTACTATAAAATAGAATGTGTGTGGGAGGTAGATAGGGAGATGGGAATTATTTGTAGTCCAAACCGTAAAGCAGAAACCCTGACTACCTATAAATCCCTTATTTCTTCTCAGGTCAGCTATAATTTGTGTATGATATGAGATCATGTCATATATTTTTGTTATATAATAAGGCTAAAAATTATTTACAGAATTTAATCTAATGAATTAGACTACAGGATTTAACTCCTTTACCCTTACTTGGTAAGTGCAGAAAAAAATAACAATTAAAAAAACCATGCTTTGTTGAGTCAGACAGTCTTAGTTAAAATTGAAGATTTGATCACTTACTGCCTAACTGACCTTAAAAGTTACCTATTGTCTTTGTTATATGCTACAAGTTTATGCCTCCATAAAATTCATATGTTGAAACCCCAACCCACAATATTAAGTATTAAGAGGTAGGGCACTTGAAGGTGATTGCATTATGATGGTAGAATCCCATAACGATATTTGTGTCCTTATGAGAATAAAAAGAGAGCTAGCTTGCTTGTGTTCCTTTGCTTTCTCTCTCTCCTCCCCTACATGGAGATACAAAGAGAAAACGACCTCCTACAAACTAGAAAGAAGGCCTTCCCTAGAACCTGCCCATGCTGGAACCCTGATATTGGACTTATAGTCTCCAGAAATATGAGAAATAATTTGCTGTTGAAGCCATTAAGCCTATGGTAATTTGTTATAGCAGTCCAAGCTGACTAAGACATGCTTGGAGTTTCAGTTCCCTTATCTACTAAATAGGCATAAATATTCATGCATTGCAAGGATGTTGTAAAATTTAAATATGAATAAATTTTGTAATGCATTCTAAGCATTTAACAGTTGTATAATAATTGTTAACTACTCTAATTTTAAAATATTATTCTTTTATCGTAGTGAAACAGAGAAAAAACATAAAGCACAATTAATCCTATGCTAGTCTACTTTTTCATACACTTGGCTATTTTAGTGTTAGATATTTAATTGCCAAATAGATAAACAAATAATCTGAGATTCCCTGGGTTTAAAATAGGGCATGTTTAACAATTTTTAACTAAATCAAAAATATATGTAGTAGTATTTTAGGCTACAGTTAAAACAATTTTATTGTCCTTCATTCCACCAAAATAAAAACAATATGTTAAAATCATAAATAAACTAAAGTAGAAAAAAATGAACAAGTTATTTCACCTTAAAAATAAAAGAAATGATTTGCATGTCCTTTATATTGATAAAGTAAATATATCTTAAAATATACGACATGTAGTCAATGTTGAATATTTTCACACATGTATAGACTATGGGTAGTATTATATAGAACTTATAAAGCCATTGCTCTACAAATGATATCTGATTATTTAATGCTATTTTAAAAAATCTCACTGCTAATGCTTTCATACATGAAAACTAAAGTAAAATAAAATGCAATAAATAATCACAAGGAAAATTATGGACACAGAAACTTACAATGAAAATAATGAGGCCGGGCGCGGTGGCTCAAGCCTGTACTCCCACTTTGGGAGGCCGAGACGGGCGGATCACGAGGTCAGGAGATCCAGACCATCCTGGCTAACATGGTGAAACCCCGTCTCTACTAAAAATACAAAAAAACTAGCCGGGCGAGGTGGCGGGCGCCTGTAGTCCCAGCTACTCAGGAGGCTGAGGCAGGAGAATGGCGTAAACCCGGGAGGCAGAGCTTGCAGTGAGCTGTGATCCGGCCACTGCACTCCAGCCTGGGCGACAGAGTGAGACTCAGTCTCAAAAAAAAAAAAAAAAAAAAAAACCTAAATATTCCTTATGAATCCAAAAAAGAGACTCTTTATCACTTTCATTCTTTGCTTTCCTTTTTTATGTATTTATTTATTGAGTATCTGTTTTTTTTAGAATCCTGGTTTAGAAAGCATCCAGATTAGTGAAGCACTTTCTTTTTTCTTCTGAGAATTTCTATGATCCAGTAGTATAGGCCATGCAGGAGCAAGACACCAACCCCAAATAAGCAGTTGAAAAAGATACCGATGACTTCAATAGTAGTGATAAAAAGGCTACTCATTTGCTTTACAGCTTGGCTACATGAGGGTAAGTCTAACTGTGCTTAGTTTTTTCTCCCTGGGTTTCTGATTCAGGGAGCCAAAGTCTACTTCTGCAATCACATATTTTGGTAAGAAATGACTGGATCTATAAAGTTTACAGTCTCCATAATATATTGTTTTTCTTTTTTTTCTAAATATTAACTCACTTCTGCCCTGTTACTTAAACTTCTGTCTGAAAAATAAGAAACATGGATTTAAAAAAAAAAAAAAAAAATGACTAACATTTTTAATCCTGAGAAATAGTAAAAATTGTCAAGACTATATAGTTTTTCAGCAGTAACGACTGAGCTACAAACAGTTTGCAAGTCATTTTGAAACACATTTTGTAAGATTATTAAGCTCCCCCAAACTAACTGTGTATGTATGATATTCATCAGATTAATATTTAAATTTAAGTAGATGACTTTAGTTTCTGGCCATACAGCACTGTATATACTGAAAACACCTACCAGGACATGAAATTTGGCAAAAAATAATACCTGTATATGTTTATAAATATATACACATATATATTTCTATATGTGCACATAGGTATATATGGTATATTCAAGTATTTAGATATGAGTATATCATATATATTTTTAATGTATAGATGAATTTTAGAAAACAGAGAATATTAGCATCCAAAACCAAGGAAGAATGAATCCTAAGAAATAAAAGTTCCAAATCCTAAAATATTTAGGTTAGTAGCAATTTAGTAATTTATATTTAGGAAAATATAGACATACTTTGAAAAAATAGTACTTTATTATACTAAATATGATAAAAGCTTGAAAATATTAAAACTAGAAAAGCTATTGTTTACAAATACACATACATTGTTATTAGATGACTATTTAAACCATGATTATTAGATAGTATCAAATTACTACATCACGCATGAAATAATTTAATGATAATTTTAGTTCCATTGTAAAATGAAGTGATAGTGAAGTTCTGCTTCTTCAGATATTGAGAAGAAAATGATTCAAAATTTAAGATCTGCATTAGTCAGGGATCTCCAGAGAAATACAGCCAATATGATATGTGTGTATTTTTGCATGCGTGTGTGTGATTGTGTGTGTGTGTACAGTCATTTTCCACAAAACAATGTTTCAGTCAATGATGGACTGCTTGCAGGATGATATGTCACATGTGATATATACTGTATTTTTACTGTATCTCTTTCATATTTAAATATGTTTAGGTATGTAAATACTCTTCTATTCCAGTTGTCTACAATGTTTAGTACAGTAGTAAGCTGTACACGTTTGTAGCCTAGGAGCGATGGGCTATACCACATGGTGCAAGTTTGCAGTAAGCTACACTACCTAAGTTTGCAGAAGTACACTCTATGACATTGACACAATGGTGAAATCACCTAGCAACACCTTTTTCAGAATGTTTCACCATCTGTTAAGTGCTGCCTAATTGAGTGTATACACACACACACACACACATACACACACACACACCCAAGGGGGGAGATTTATTTTAAGAAATTGGCTCAGGCCATTGATTTTGGAGGCCAGAAAGGTCAAAATCTACAGGGTGCACAAGCAGGTTGGAGACTCAGGGAAAAGTTCATATTGATGCCTGCGTTTGAATTCTTTCCTATGTCTCTAGGGGCCTCAGTCTGTTTTGTCTTAATCAAACGTCAACTGATTGGATGAGGCCAACCCACATTATGTGGAGTAATCTGCTTACTCAAAGTCTACTGATGAAAGTATTAATCTCATCTAAAACGTGCCTTCATGGCAACATCCAGTCTGGTATTTGACTAAATATTTGTGTACCGGGACCTGGCCAATTTGACACATATACTTAACCATCATAAGGACATGAAGTGAAATAGGACTGCCACAAGGATTATTGAATGTATTTCCAAAATCACAATATATTTGTTTTTTGAATGATTGCCTTCTTCAACCAGAAAAATAGTTTTGATGAGAAAATGAGAAGTGAAGGTCTTCCACTATTGTCTGGAGCATGAGTTGGAAAACTAGAACCTGAGGGCTGAATCCCATTAGCCACTCATTTTGTAAATAAAGTTTTATTGGAACATAGTCACACTCATTCACTTAAGCATTGTCTTCTGGTGCTTTCATGCTACAAAGGCAGAATCAAATAGTTGCCACAGAAACTGTGTGGCCCAAAGCCTAAAATATTTACTATATTTATATTTACAGAAAATGTTTGCTAATCCGTGGTCTAGAGTTCAAATCTCCATATATTACATGAACTTCCCAGAATTTGAAACTGTAGAACTGATAAGGTCCAGTTGGAGAGGTTAAGCCATATTATTTGAAGATAATTTTGTCATGCTTCTACTCTGTCAAGCTATGAAAAAAAATACTTCAGTTTGTGCTAGAGTGCACCCTCAGTAATTCTGAGGTAATTATAGTTTTTGGTTGAATGAAATGGGCATGAGAATGTTTTATTACCTTTAGAGACGACAAATAAGGTTTTCAAGGAACTATTTTTGTACTTGAGACATAACTGTTCATTGCAAGAGCTTTACTAAATATTAAAAAAATCCGAGTTACTGCTCTCAAGACTTGTAAAATATATTCTTGGAACAAACTACTAAATTATGCAAACTGTGTGGGTTTTAAAGTGTGACCAGATAGGCTGTTAGGAAATTAACTCTCAACTAGTTTTCCAGTTGGAGGCAACTTATGCTTTTTAATCACAAACTTACCACATCCCACTATATTTTGCATAGAGAATAATGCATTCAATAATTTTGGCTTCAAAGGCTAAAGTGGTCATGAAAATTCAGTGTTTGTAGCCACTCAAACTAATTGTTCCATTGAAAATATAATGAAGAAGCCATAAAGGAATTCATAGATTTTTCAAAGTGCTGGAGCAATAAATGATCCCTTGTGTTTCCTCTTTGAAACATTATTTTCTGTGCTTCACAGCTCTTACTAACTGAATGAGAAATATTCAGGATGTATTATGCATTAAAGGAATATGGACATTCCTGGCCAAGGCACAGATGGTGAGAATTAAAGTTCATTCCCAGGCACAAAATTCAATATATGAATATAAAGAAGCTGATAACTGATTTTAAAAGAAGTTAACTGTAGAGTGTAAAATCTTTCTAAAAAACATGTGAAGCTATTACAGTATTGCCAGGTGATTCTTCAAATCATTTTAAAGACAGATTATGTTTATTTTTAGTGTATAAAATTGTTAAGCTGGTGCTCATGCTATTTGGAAAGTAATATACAAAGCACTTACGCCAATTTGGAAGAGAAAGAAATGAATTACTTACATTACAATAAAAAGTTATATTATGTTTGGTGTCTTAGCTAAACTGTTGTTGTTGAAACCAAATATTAGTTCCTTCTATTAAATCAGTTCCACTCAATTACTACCAATTATTCTGTGTTCAAATCATCATCATTTTAATGGCCATATTTAGGACAGGCATAATTTTTAAAATTGTTTTTTGTTTCCTAATTCATCAAGAATTAATTTGCTAATTTTTGTATTAAATAATGCAAAATATAAACTCTATTTTTTAAACGACTTTTATAACTATATGTTACATACCAACTATATATCTAAGGCATTGATTTTACAAAGAAAGAATGATATATGTGGATGTCAAAATACTAGGATGAACTCAAATGACAAAAGCTATTGAATAATCTCTTCCATTGAATGTGACCAGGAACTCTGAGTATGATGAGGTATCACTCCAATAATTATGTTGTGTTATATGGCACAATTGTCTAAGAAAAGATCATTTTTGGTGGGCCTGCACTAATCAAGTAAAACACTAGAAGGCTGGCAATCTCCCTGACACAGAGATTTTAAGTTAGAGCATTTAAAGCATTAGAGAGACTTATTTATTTATTTTAACTTTTATTTGAGTTATTTGAGGGATATATATGCCCATTTGTTATGTAGGGAAATTGCATGTCTTGAGGATTTGGTGTACAGATTATTTCACTACGTGGATAAGCACAGTACTCAATAAGTAGTTTTTTTTTTTATCTTCACTTTCTTCCCTCCCCAATCAAGTAGGCCCTGGTGACTATTGCTCCATTCTTCGAGTCCTTATGTACTTAATGTTTAGCTCCCACTTATGAGTGAGAACAAGTGGCATTTAGTTTTCTGTTGCTGCATTATTTTACTTAAGATAATGGCCTCCAGCTCTATCCATGTTGCTACCAAAAAAAAAAAAAAAAAAAAAAAAGATCTTATTCTTTTTCATGGCTGCATAGTATTCCATGTTCCATGAGGTATATGTACCACATTTTTTATTCCATTTTGCCATTGATGAACATTTATCTTGATTCCATATCTTTGCTATCATTAAATATTGCTGCCATCAGCATACACATGTATGTGTCTTTAGGGTAAAATGATTCATATTCCTTTGGGCATATACCCAACAATGAGATCACTGACTTAGATGGTAATTCTGCTTTACATTCTTTGAGAAATTGCCAAATTGCTTTCCATTATGGCTGAACTAATTTACATTCCCACTGGCAGTATATAAGCATTCCCTTTCTTCCACAACCTAACCAGCATCTGTTATTTTTTAAATTTAATTTTATTTTACTTTTTAATAGCCATTCTAACTGGTGTGAGATGGCATCTCTTTGTGTTTTGATTTTCATTTCTCTAATGATTAGCGATGTGGACCATTTTTCTCACATGCTACTTGGCCACGTGTATGTCTTCTTTTGATTTTCTGTTCACGTAGTTTTCCTATTTTTTTAATGGGAAATTTTTTTTTGCTTAGTGATTTATTTATGTTCTTTATAGATTCTGGATATTCGACTTTTGTCAGATGCATGGGTTGGGAACATTTTCTCTAATCCTGTAGGCTCTCTGCTTGCTCTGTTGATAGGTTCTTTTGCTGCACAGAGCTTTTTAGTTTAGGTCTCATTTGTCCATTTTTGTTTTTGTTGCAATTCCTTTTGTCATCTTCATCATGAAATCTTTGCCAGGTCCTATGTCCAGAAGAGTATTTCCTAGGATGTCCTCCAAGGTTTTTATAGTTTTAGATTTTACATTTAAGTCTTTAACCCATATTGAATTGATTTTTATACATTCTGCTAAGAAAGGGGTCCAGTTTCAATCTTCTGCATATGGCTAGGTAGTTATTCCAGTACCATTTATTGAATAGGGAGTCCTTTCCCATTCTTGATTTTGTTGACTTTGTCAAAGATCACATGGTTATAGGTTTGTGGTGTGGTATTATGTTAGGGCTCTCTGTTCTGTTCTTTTGATCTATATGTCTGTTTTTGTGCCAGTATCTTGCTGTTTTGATTACAGTAGCTTTGAACAGTTTGAAGTTAGGTAATATGATATCTCTGGTTTTGTTCTTTTTGCTTAGGATTGTCTTGGCTATCCAAGCTTTTTTTTATTGTTATTGTTTTTATTTTTGAGGGTGTTCCATATAAAACATTTAAAATAGCTTTTGTTTTTCTAATTCTGTGAAAAATGCCATTGATAGTTTTATAGAAATAGCATTGAATCTATAAATTGCTTTGGGCAGTATAGATATTTTAACAATATTAATTCTTCCTATCCATGAGCAAGGAATGCTTTTCCATTTGTTTGTGTCATCTCTGATTTCCTCAAACAGTATTTTGTAATTCTCATTGTAAAGATCTTTAAACTCCCTGATTAGCTGTATTCCTAGTTATTTTATTCTTTTTCGGGTCATTTTGAATGGGAAGGTGTTCTTTATTTGGACCTAAACTTGAATGTTGCTAGTGTATAGGAATGCTACTGATTTTTGTACAGTGATTTTGTATCCTCAAACTTTGCTGAAGATGCTTATGAGAACAAGGAGCCTTTTGGCAGAGACTATGGGGTTTTCTAAGTGTACAATTATATCATCTGCAAACGGATAGTTGACTTCCTCTCTTCCTATTTGGATGCTTTTTGTTGATTTCAATTTGCCTGATTGCTCTGGCCAGTACTTTCAACATGATGTTGAATAGGAGGGGTGAGGGAGAGCATCCATCCTTTTCTTATTTCAGTTTTCAAGAAAAATGCCTCCAGCTCTTGCTCATTCAGTGTACTGTTTGCTGTGGATTTATCATAGATGGCTCTTATTCTTTTGAAGTATGTTTCTTCAATGCTTACTTCGTTGAGGGTTTTTAAAATGAAACGATGTTATATTTTAACAAAAGCCTTTTCTTCATCTCTTGAGATAATCATGTAGTTTGTGTTGTTAGTTCTGTTGATGTGATGAATCACATTTATTGATGTGGATATGTTCATCTGACCTTGCTTCCTGGGATAAAGCCTACTTGGTTACGGTAGATTGGCTTTTTGATGTGGTGTGAGATTCTGTTTGCCAGTATTTTGTTGAGGATTTCTACATCTATGTTCATCAAGGATACTTGCCTGAAATTTTGTTTTTGTTGTATCTCTGCTAGGCTTGAGTATCAATATGATTACTAACCTCATAGAATGAGTTGTGATGGAGTTCCTCCTTCTCTATTTTTCTGGAATAATTGCAGTAGGAATGATACCATTTCTTCTTTATACATCTGGTAGAATTCAGCTGTGAATGTGTCTGGTCCCGAGATTTTTTCTGGTTGGTAGGCATTTTATTACTCATTCAATTTCAGAACTCACTTTGGTATTCAGTTTCTTTCTGGTTGAATATTGGGAGGTTGAATGTTTCCAGGAATTTATCAATTTTTTTTTCTAGCCCATATGATAGAAGAGGTGTTTGTAGTAGTCGCCGAGGATTTTTTGTATTTTTTGTGGGGGTCAGAGGAAATGTCTATTTTATCATATCTAATTGTGTTTATTTAGATCTTCTCCTTTTTTCTCAATTAGTGTAGATAACAATAAATCTATGTATTTTATTATTACTCTCAAAGAACCAACTGATGGATTCATTGATCTTTCTTATGGTTTTTCACATCTCAATTTCCTTTAATTCAGCTCTGATTTTGGTTATCTGTTGTCTTCTGCTAGCTTTGGGGTTCATTTGTTCTGGTTTCTCTAGCTTCTCTAGTTCTAGTTAGGAGGTTAGGTTATTAATTTGAGATTTTTCTAACATTTTGATGTAGGTATGTAGTGCTATAATCTTTCCTTTTAACACTTCAACTGTATTCCAGATATTTTGATATGTGTTATCTTTGTTCTCATTAGTTTTGTAGAATATCTTGATTTCTGTATGAATTTTATTATTTACCTAAAACTCATTCAGGAGCAATTTGTTTAATTCTCATGTAATTGCAGTGTTTTAAGAAATTTTCTTATATTGATTTCTATTTTTTATTGTGCTTTGGTCTTATAGTTTGATTTGTATAATTTCATTTATTTAGCTTGCTGAGGATTGTTTTATGTCTAATTATGGGGTCAGTTTAGGGTATTTTAGAGTATGTGCCATGTGGCCAAGAGAAGAATGTATATTCTGTTGTTTTGGAGTGCAGAGTCCTGTAGATGTCTGTTAGGTCTACTCGGTCAAGTGTCAAGTTCAAGTCCTAAGTGTCTGTTAGTTTTGTGCTTCAATGATCTGTCAAATATTGTCAGAGGAGTGCTAAATTCTCCCACCATTATTGTATGTTTATCTAACTCTATTTCTAGGTCTCTAAAAACTTTGCTTTATAAATCTGGGTGCTTCTGTGTTAAATGCAATATATATTTAGGATAGCTGGAGCTTCTCGTTGAATTGAGCCCTTTATCATTATGTCAAGCTCTTCTTTGTCTTTTTTGATCTTTTTTCCTTGTTTGTTTAAATTCTGTTTTGTCTGCATTAGAGTAGCAGCCCCTTCCTTTTTCTGTTTTCCATTTGCTTGCTAGAATTTTCTCCATTCCCTTATTTTGAGCCTATGGGAATCACTACATGTGGAATGGTTTTCTTTAAGACAGCATACAGTTAGGTCTTGCGTATTTATTCATTTTGCCACTTTTTGCCTTTTAATTGGGGCATTTAGCCCATTTATATTCAAGGTTACTATTGATATATGTGGATTTGATCCTTCACTATGCTGTTAGCTGGTAATTCTGCAGACTTGTTTATATGGCTGTTTATAGCATCAATAGTCTACGTGCTTCAGTGTGTTTTTGTAGTGAATGATAATGGTCTTTCCTTTCCATATACAACTCCCTTCCGGACCTTTTGTAAGGCAGGTCTGATGGTAGTGAATTCCCTTAGTATTTGTTTGTCTGAAAAGGATCTTATTTCTCCTTCATTTATGGAGCTTAGTTTGGTTGGAAATGAAATTCTCAGTTGGAAATGCTTTTAAGAGTACTGAATACTTTGAAGATTGATGGGCCATGTGATAGGGGACCACCAACTGTCTTTAGGAAATGAGACTAGCTCACGTTTGACTTGCAGCAAGTAAGCAGGAATCTCAGTACTAAATCATGAAAAAAAATGAAATCTGCCTCTATCATGTGAGTTAAGAATAGTTTCCAGAAGCTCCAGAGAAGGTGCCTTGATATCAAAGCTGAAGCCTTACTATTTGCTTTGTGAGACACTGAAAAGAATGCAGAATGCCATGTTGAGAATTTTGTTCTGTATAATGGAGATGTAAAAAATGTGTGTATGTTTGTTTCTTTTTTAATTGGTAAATTTATGGTACTTTCTTTACAGCAACAAAAAACTCAAACAGTAGTTCTCTTACATTGCAAAAGTACCTTAATTAGGACCTATTATATGTCAGGAATTATGAATATGGATAATTGAATATTATAACCTCCCTGATCAAGAGGAGCTTAGAGCCTGGTGAAGATCTATTCAGTTTTTTCCTTGTAGAAGCCATTCTAAAAGGATTAGCTCATGTAAACCTTGTTACTCTCCTATTATATAGTTACTGTTAACCCCTTTTATGAATACACCAGTCTCAGGGAGTCGGAAATAGCTAGGAAGTAGCAGAGCTACATTGCAAATGCAATTCCAAGTTCTTTTCCCTCATTTATTATTAATATATCATCTAGTGATAAGAGCAATAGACATGATAAAATAGTAAATAAAATGTACTAAAATCTTAAAATATGTTCAATGAAATATTGATGATTATAAGCACTAATGAGCTGGAGGAATAATATGGTTTGGCTGCATGTCCACCCAGATCTCTCTTGAATTGTAACTCCCACAATTCTCATACATCCTGGAGGAACTTGGTGGAAGGTAATTGAATTATGGGGGCAGGTCTTTCCCTTGCTGTACTCGTGACAGTGAATAAGTTTCACGAGATCTGGTGGTTTTAGAAATGGGAGATTCTCTCCACAAGCTCTCTTGTCTTGTTTGCTGACATGTGAGATGTGCCTTTCACCTTCTGTCTCCAACTATAAGGCCTTCCCAGCCACGTGGAACTGTAAGTCCATGAAACCTCTTTTTCTTCTCAGTGTGGGGTATGTCTTTATCATCAGTGTGAAAATGAACTGTAGAGTACATTGGTACAACAGACTGGGGCACTGCTGAAAAGATAACCAAAAATGTGGAAGTGACTTTGGAACTGGGTAACAGGCAGAGGTTGAAACAGTTTGGAGGGTTAAGAAGAAGACGGGCAAATGCAAGTAAGTTTGGAACTTCCTAGAGAGATTTGTTGAATGGCTTTGACTAAGATGCTGACAATGATACAGACAATGAAATCCAGGCTGACGTAGTCTCAGATGGAGATAAGGAACTTGTTGGGAATTGGACCAAAAGTGATTCTTGCTATGTTTTAGCAAAAAGACTGGTGGCATTTTGCCCCTGCCCTAGAGATTTGTGGAAATTTGAACTTGAGAGAGATCATTTAAGGGTATTTGGTGGAAGAAATTTCTAAGCAGCAAGGCAGTTAAGAAGTGATTTGGGTGTTGTTAAAGGCATTCAGTTTTATAAGGAAATTAGAGATTAAGTTTGGAAAATTTACAGCCTGACAATATGATACAAAAGAAAATCTTATTTTTTGAGGATAAATTAATGTTGTCTGCAGAAATTTGCATAATTAATGAGAAGCTGAATGTTAATCCCCAAGACAATGGGGAAAATGTCTCCAGGGCATGTCAGAGACTTTTGTGGCAGCCCCTTCCATCACAGACCCAGAGGTTTAGGAGGAAAAAGTGGTTTTGTGGGCCAAGCCCAGAGTCCCAGTGTTGAGTGCAACCTTGGGACTTGGTTCCCTGCATTCCAGACATTCCAGCCATGGCTGATAGGGGCCAACATAGAACTCAGTCTGTGGCTTCAGAGGGTGCAAACCCCAAGCTTTGGCAGCTTCCACATGGTGTTCAGCCTGTGAGTACACAGAAGTCAAGAAACTGAGGTTTGAGAACATCCACCTAAATTTCAGAGGATGTATGGAAACGCCTAGATGCTCAGGCAGAAGTTTGCTGCAGGGGTAAGACCCTCATTGAGAACTTCTGCTGGAGTAGAGCACTGCAGAAAGACTGGGGCACTGCCTAGTGGAGTTGTGAGAAGAGGGCCACCATCCTCCAGATCCCAGAATGGCAGATCAATTGACAGTTTGCATTCTTCTACTGGAGAAGTCACAGACACTCAACGTCAACCTGTGAAGGCAGCTGGGAGGGGAGTCTATACCCTGGAAAGCCACAGGAGCAAATCTGCTCAAGACCATGGGAACCTCCCTCTTGCATCAGCATGACCTGGATGTGAGACATGGCATCAAAATAGATCGTTTTGGAGTTTTAAGATTTTACCACCCTACTGGATTTCAGATTTGCATGGGGCCTGTAGCCTCTCTGTTTTGGACAATTTCTCCCATTTGGAGCGGCTGCATTTACCCAATTCCTGTAACCTGTACCCGTTGTATCAAGGAAATAATTAACTTACTGTTTATTTTACTGCCTCATAGGCAGAAGGGACTTGCTTGTTTCAGATGAAACATCAGACTGTGGAATTTTGAGTTAATGCTGAAATGAGTTAAGACTTTGGAAGGCATGATTGGTTTTGAAATGTGAGGACATGAGATTTGGGAGTCTAGGCACAGAATGATATGGTTTGGCTGTGTCACCACCTAAATCTCATCTTGAATTGTAACTCCCACCATTCCCATGTGTCATGGGAGCAACCTGGTGGGAGGTAATTGAATTATGGGGGCAGGTCTTTCCCACACTCTTCTCGTGATAGTCAATAAGTCTCATGAAATCTGATGGTTTTAAAAATGGGAATTTCCCCCAGACAAGCTCTCTTCTCTTGTCTGCTACCACGTGAGATGTGCTTTTCACTTTACACCATGATTGTGAGGCCTCCCCAGCCACGTGGAACTATAAATCCATTAAACCTCTTTTCCTTCCCAGTCTCAGGTACGTCTTTGTCAGCAGCATGAAAATGGACTAGTACAAGAAAAAAGAAACATTTAGAAGACAAATATTGTAGCATATTTGTAGAAGTGTGACTTGATTAATTTGCTACTATTAGAGCTTGAATTAGGTATTATTTCTTTAAAAACTATTTAGAAATAAATTAAAAACAGTAAGAATCCATGGGTCATATGTAAGTGAGAATAATTCTGAAACAAAGAGAAAGTAACCTGACATTTTAAGAGAATACAAATATTTTAAATAACCAAAAAATAACATTAGGTAATTTCCTTAATCCAGAATAAAAATAAAGTAATATAAATTTCATAACATAGGTTTTTAACAAATCATTATTTATTTATTCTATAGTTTATAATATAAATTGTTGATACTGGCTATTGATGAAAAATTGAAAATAAATTTTGCATCTATACTATGATTTCTTTCAATTTGGGTAAAAGTTTAAAAAGAATTTCCTGAGCTTACTGAAATTGCTTTACATGTTTTTCTTCTATTTTCATTAATATACTTTTTCAGATTGGTTTATCCTACACGTAGTGAAAAAATAAGACATACAAACTGGCTATACAGTATCAGCTGCTGTACCATTGTTATCTAGATTAGATAAATTAATAACTAAGGCAGCTCATTACATAGAATTTTAATATTTATGTGCATAGTGTTCATTCAAAATGTGCAAACACATTTTTACTATGAATAATTTCATTTTACTTACAGCATTTTATTTAGTACTGTAGAAGATCAAAAGTTATAAGTGAAGAACCATTTTCATATTGGTTAGCATATAGGTTCTTTTTTGTGATTAATCATTTTTTAGTGTAAGTTTTTACTATTTTATTGAAATGTACTTTCATAGTAAAAATGTAATTTAATAGTAAAATATGATGTTTGCAACTTGAGTATACCTGTTATTATTTCAGTTTTTCTAATTCTTATTTTTTTATTTATTTATTTTACAAAAGTATTGATTCATGAGAAAATAGTGGGGCTACTGGTTCTATTCAGGAAAAAATAAACATCAGGGAATAAAAACAACTGATTCAGTTGAGAGACAGTAGAGACGCACATTTTTTAAAACGTTCTGAAAATTTAGAAATTAATGGTTTACTAAAGAGTTATTTTAATGAAGAAAACAGGTAGTCTCAAAGGAAGGGCACTGAACAACTTGCTAAGCAGGAGTAGTGATGACAGTATCCCATAAAGATGGGAGATGGGATATTAGAATTACATAGCTTCTCACCCGTGCTAAGGATTAATACCTGATGTAAACCATGGAAGTGGGGAAAAAATTCAGTTGTTAGAACTCAATTTTCAGAGTATTGTTCTTCAGCATTTGAAATCCCTGAAGCAAGTATGATCCTAGGAATATCCTGTGGTTTTGAAAGCCAAGATGTGGAAGAATGAGGGCCAGTTCAGCCTATGTAATTCATAGTTGGTTCTCACATGTGGTTTCTTTGCCTGTGAAGCCAAAAGGCAAAAACCAGGAGACACTCTCCAGGGTATGTCAAAAATCAAATCAGTATGGCAAATGCCCAGAAGGACTCCAAACCAAGGGAATATATGGCCAGTATAAGTCAAAGAAATGAGCTAGAATTAGAAGTAACCAATGAGAAAGTGGGAAATTATAATAGTAATAAGAAAATAACAATAACAATGACAATAATAATAACGTATAACATACATTGATTGCTTGTCCTTGGCATTGTCCTAAGCACTTTATACATATTAAATCGTTTAAGAATCTTACACAATTGTGAGATAAACCTGTGATCACAATATTTTTAATTACAGAAGAAGAGACTAAGCTACAGTGAGGATGAAAACTTGTCTACATTATAGAATAAAAAGAAAGAATGAATGTGAAGTCAGTTTGGGGAAATTTGCCATGGTTATGCTTGTGAAAGTATACTGGATTTGTTTAAAGAGCAAACAAGCAGGTACATCAGCTATTTGGATGCAGTGTGTAAAGATATTTGAGTAGTGTACTAAGCCATTTGAATTTCATTATATATCCCTGATCAAATATCTCCACAACTTCTTCTTTAATAAGAAATATAGAATGATCTAATGATTAGAGTTTAAAAAGTACACTAACTACAGTAAGGTTTCATGATTACTGCATTGTTGAATATGTTTAAGCAGTCTGGGAGACTATTAAGTGTTGCTTTGGAGATTTCTATATGGGGTGAGTAGTCTTAATAATATCCCCCATGTAAATTCTAAGTTTCACTCTTATGCAAGGCACTTATTGTCTTTTGAAGAAAAAAATAATTCTCTAATAAAATATCTGACTAATTACAACTTTTAAAAAATTGTATGCTCTATTGTAATGTGGAATGTTATGTGGGATTTTACTTAGCATTTAGAATGCATTAGCATTCTAATTGTTATTAGAATAACAATTAGAATATTAGAATAAATCTAATAACTTATTCTGATACACTCCCAACCCTCAATATATTTTCACTTTGATTGAAGGAATCGTTGAGTTATTAAACTGAACTCCAATTATGTGTGTGTATGTGTGTGTGAAAGATATGAGAGAGAAACTATATTGTGATTTTTCATTTTCTAATCCAGCCAGCCACTACTGATTGTTGAAAATCACCTTTTCATCTCTAGTTTTCAATGTGCCTTCGTATCTGTTTTCAAAAAGTTGTCATTCATTGAGATAGAAACCAGAGTAGAGAGAGAATCAATTTAATTTTGAGAGCGAGACGTGTATTGGATTATAAGCATATTTAGGGGGAGTGAAACAGGGGAGAGGAGTGTTGAATATTAAGTTTAGTTTTGAGTTTGCTGTGCTTGAAGAATAACAGTCATTTTTTTCCACAAAGTTGTAAACAGTCCAAGAGATTGTTAGAAAGATTTTAGATGGTGTTACGGATTTGGAATGATTCTGTGTACAGATGATAATTCAGGGAATGGGAATGAATTTTCCAGAGGAAGAATGCCGAATAACTTGAGACCCTGGAGGGAACACAAGCTCCAGGACATGGTGGTGAAAAAGGATTAGTATAATAGTGTCCTTCTTCAGTTGGAGAAGCAGTGGTGTGATTTAGATATACCTTAGAAACTTGGGTGTTAGTCGACAAAGGTGTTTGTTTCATGTCTGGTCATAAACTTAGGGGATTTGCAGTTAAGCAGGTCCAGATTAAATCCTGGTTTTATCTTGCAAATATCCGCAATTATAGATTGCTCACTCTTCATCAATCTACTACCCTTTCCTGAGCAATTTTCAGCTCTCCTCTAATTGTCTCCTCTCCTCCTTGCCACCTTTCACACACCCAGTCTGCTTTCGACATAGAAGTTAATAAAATGTTTTAAAATAGTAACTTACTTTTTATTTTTAATCTACCTTAAACAATCTAGTAGCTTCCTATCTCACTTTTAATAAAGTCAAAAGTCATTACAGTGAACAGATTCTACATTACGGGGAGGCTCCTCCCAAAACTTTTCTTTCTTGCCTTAATGATCCAGCCTTTTGCCACTCACTTTTTTTCTTTTCTACTGTATCAACTACACTGTCCTCCTTTGCTGTTTCTTACACTATACAAATGCCTGCCTCAGGACCTTTACATTTTCTGCTTTCTGCCATGAATGTTGTTTTATAGATGTCTGCATCTGTCTCTCCTCATTTTAATTAGATCTTTCCTCAAATCTTAGGTAGTAAATAGCAGTCTTATTTATTAATCACTCTTTAAAACATTTCTCTGCTTATTTTTTCTTGATTGTATTATCTTTTGTTATATAGAGTACACATCTATTTGCTTATGCACTATCTATCTTCTGCCACTAGAATGCAAAATCCATTAGAGATTTGATATTATTTAGTTTATTCACTAAGGTAACCCCCATGTATAGAATAGATCTGAACACTCAATAAACACTTATTGAATGAGTAACAATAGAAAATGTTAGTATTATGTTTACTGTATGCCTGACACTGTTCTAGGAGCTGTACACGTATCAACTAATTTAATCCTCACAAAGAGAACTCTGCTGTATTTATGTCAATCCAAATTCAAATGTAGTCTAGCTGCAGACTATAAACTCATAAATAGTGCAGTAGGATAGATAGATGGAAAAACAGATGAATGGCACCTCCAAAAATGGTGTGTGTGTGTGTACCATCTCTAAGCCTCAGTTCCCTTGCTTATAAAATGAGAATGCTTATAAAATTGTCAACTTTATATTATAATAAGGTAAATATCCGCTATTAAAATTATGATCAATTGACTGGGCGTGGTGGCTCATGCCTGTAATCCCAGCACTTTGGGAGGCCGAGGCTGGCGGATCAGGAAGTCAGGAGATAGAGACCATCCTGGCTAACACGGTGAAACCCCGTCTCTACTAAAAATACAAAAAATTAACCAGGTGTGGTGGTGGGCGCCTGTAGTCACAGCTACTCAGGAGGCTGAGGCAGGAGAATGGTGTGAACCCGGGAAGCGGAGCTTGCAGTGAGCCGAGATCGCGCCACCGCACTCTAGCCTGGGTGACAGAAGGAGACTCTGTCTCAAAAAAAAAAAAAAAAAAAAATTATGATCAATTGATCAATTGATATATTATTCATATTATTAGCATAGGTTTACCACTGTGAGGACTGGATTTTCATCTTTAATAAGGGATATTGGGCCAAAGAAATAATAAATTTACCCTATGACATCAACTGCATTGTTTTAAGTCCATAATCTCTTTAACCCCACAGGGTTGGGGTTAAAGTCCAGGCTCCAACATGATGTAGGATCGAGTTCATTTACAGATGGGCCTGGAAAACTCCAGCCTTACTCATGTGGTGCCTTCACATCCCACTTTGACTCTTGGCTAATGTAAAGGCAACGGAATTTAAGGGTATGCTGTTTCAACTCCAAAACTCCATCTATGACACACAGAACTGGTTTGTTTACTGATGGCTTTTCACCTGGCCTTAGCAGTGTGATGGCCTGGCTTGACCAACTGACCAAAGGGACATAAAATTAGATATCACTATGACTTCTGCCTTGAGCTATCCTGAAGCCAAGATTCAGGACACAGATCTCATTGGTTTAATCATCATTTAAAGCATGCCCCTGTGTGCATGAGGACCCTAGGGAGATTGTGTCTATATGTTTCTCATATCCCTAAAACTTGCCTGCCTGCCTTCCTGTTCTGTATTGTAATCAGTACCTTTAAGTAAAAGCTTTCATGAGTTTGCTCTGTGGAGTCTGATGAGTTCTTTGAAATATCTAAATTTAGGAAACCTATGTGTATGTGCAAATATGTAATATTTGCCAGGTTTAATTATCTTTCTGGGCCTCAGTTTCTCTTCTATTAAATAGAAATACCATCAGTGTCTCACACATGTGAATTTGATAATATGTTAATTGCTCTGAAAAGTATGTGGCAAACAATAAAAATTGAACTAATATTAGCTATTATTTTTATGCATTTTGATTACTTAACAGCAAACCTTTATACAATGCTTGAATATGTGCAAAGAATAAAGATTATTCAAGTCATACTTGCTGTCTAATCTTGACACTTCCAAAAGTATTTGAATGTCACCATCTGATTGGATATTTTTAATGTAGCTTAAAAAGGTGGTGAAGCCTCATACATGCTTGACAACAATTCTAGACTTACCTACAACAATGTATTATATTACCTTGGGAGAATGAACAATGAAAAAAATCAATTATGAAAATGTTAGGCAAGAAATAAATTTTTTAGAAATAATCTTGTAAAAGGGTATAATAAAAATTAGAAATTGTAAAATAAGTTGTTGAACTGCCCTTTAAAATATCATTTATTTAAATCCTAACCCAGTTGCTTACCAGCCGTTTCCTAGCAGAGCAGTTTAACCTCCCTGTGGCTCAGTTTTCTCTTTCATAAATGTGTAGAAAAAATAATAGTGCTGATGTCATAAATGATTGTGAGACTTCAGTAAGCTAGTCTATGCAACACATTAAATATTAGTCTATTTTTCACTTAAAAATTAGTGATCTGATAATTCCAGAATAATATACTTTAAAACATGATTTTTAAAGTCATGCATTTACTTATTTTTGATAGAGATTTAATGAAGAAACAACCATTATATGCTCAATGTTTAATTTTCTCAAGTGCTTACTATGGGTCAGATAGTCTGCTAGTTGGTGGTAACATAATGGTGAAAAATAGAGTCACAGCTTCTCTTAAAACAGCTTAGAGTAAATCAGTAACCTAAATTATCATAAGCATCATGATAGGAGAAATGTCATACAGCAGTAGCATATGCAGAAAACACATATAAACTATCTGAGGGTCTCTCAGAAATAAAACCAGAGAAAAATATTTTAATTGAGACCTGAAGGATAAGTAAGAATTAATCCTGTAAACTACAGGGTGCAAAGCATGCATAAATGGCTGGAAACTTAATACAAATATGTTTATTTATTGGATTAGAAGAAGTTCAGAATGTCTGAACTAATAATTTCATAGCTCAACCAGAAACCAGTTGGTAGTGCCTAACATAATTAATAATTAAATTTTGTATTATTACAAGACATGTGTACATTCTACGTTGTATCATTTTTTTATGTTAGAAGAACTTCCATTAGAAATTACTTTAAAGTAGTCCTATTGGCAACAAATTTTCTTAGTTTTTTATATAGCAAAATGTTTATTTCATTTTTATGCCTTAAGAATATTTTCACTGAATATAGATTTATGGGTTGGCCATCCTTTTCTTTTAAGCATTTGAAAAATGTTACTTTTTCCCAACTATCTTTGTTTTTGTTACCCTATAGATTATGTATTTATCTTTCTGTTGGCTATCAACTTTTTTTTGTTTGTTTTTAGTTTACAGAAATTTGATTAACATGTGTCTGGTTATTGATTTCTTTAAGTTTATCTTGTTTGAATTTTACTGAGCTATTTCTATGTGTGTAGTTATGTCTTGTTACAAATGTGGGCTATTTTCAATTGCTATTTCATCAAATTTTTTTTATCTATTTACTTTTTCTTTTTCTCTTTTAGAACACTGATGACACAAATGTTCAATCATTTTGTTGTTGGTGGTGGTGTTGACCCATGAGTCATTTGGAACATAGTTTCATTCATTTCTTTAAATCTGTCTCTACTGTTTATATTGAATAAGTTTATTGACATATCTTCAAGTTCACTGATTTTTTTTTTTTTTTTTTTTCTGTCACTTCACTTCCATTATGCTGTTGATCTCCTCCAGTGAGGTGCTTTTCGGTTTTGGGGATTTGTCTTAGTTTTGTTATCTTTCACTTCTAAAAAGGCATTGCAGTTCTTTTAAAATCTAATTAGAAGATATATGTATGTTCTGTTTATTTGCTGAGATCTTCTATTTTTAATTTAATCTGAGTGTTAATAATTGCTCATTGGAGTATTTTTAAGAATGAGCTTTAAAATACTCCTTAGATAATTTCAACAATATGGCATCTTGGCATTGGTGTCTGTTGATTATCTGCTGTCATAACTTGAGATTTTCTTCATTATTGGTATGATGATTAGTATTGGATTGCATCTTGGTAGTTATTATTTTATAAGAGTCTGGTTCATACTAACTCTTCGAGTTTTTGTGGGCAGTCAAACTGTGTAGGTTCAGAGTGCATCCTGTTTAGATTTTGTGGGCTACGACTCACATGTAAACTTAACTTTCAAAGTCTTGAGATCTTATTTTGATCTATCCCATTGGTGTGTTAACCAGAGGCCAATTTACAACTTGACATTGTTCCACACCATCAATCAAAGCATGTGTTGTGTTGACTTCAGTCAGTTTCCCGCATGGGTCACTCAGGGGTATTCTCAGAATCCCTCACTTTTCTTCATAATCCTTTACCAAGTTTCTAGTTATAGGAGAGTGGGTTGCTGCCTAATTGATGTTTTTCTTGTTTCTTTTTGTTTGTGTTGTTATTTGTACTGCTTAGCTGGAACGTTCAACATGGCTTGTAACCCAGGCTCTGCACATAAAAAACAAAAAAGATAAAACCAAAACTAACAACAGTAATAACAAAACAATGACTGCACGGAAAAAACAGTAAAGTCTGGATAATCTCTATAGTTTATTTAGTAGTACTATACTAATGTCAATTCCCTGGTTTCTACAGTGTACCATGTTTATTTAAGAAGTTACTGAGGAAATCTAAGTTAAGAGTATAAGGGAATATTTGTGTTGTTTTTGTAACTTTGTGTGAGTCTAAAAATGGAAAAATAATATGTTTTAAAATAAATAAGGAAGTAGAAAAGATGTGTATGTATCTAACCACATACATGTATGTATAAAATATATACTGTTTTATATATAATATATACATAAAACACACAATTATATATGTATATAATTTGTTAAAAAATTTTTTTGAGATGGAGTCTTGTTCTATCACCCAGGCTGGAGTGCAGCGGCCTGACCTCAGCTCACTACAAGCTCTGCATCCTGGGTTCATGCCATTCCCCTGCCTCAGCCTCCTGAGTAACTGGGACTACAGGCACCCGCCACCACACCTGGCTAATTTTTTTTTTTTTTTTTTGTATTTTTTAGTAGAGATGGGGTTTCACTGTGTTAGCCAGGATGGTCTCAATCTCCTGACCGCATGATCTGCCCTCCTCAGCCTCCCAAAGTGCTGGGATTAGAGGTGAGAGTCACCATGTCCAGCCATATATGTATATATAATTTATGATATATATTATATATTTTATATATATATATATATATTCCCCGCGGGGAAGAAACTTAAATGCAGCATGGCAAGTGAAAAAAAGAGAAGCACCAAATATTATATAACCGTCATTTATCTGGTGGCTCAAGCCTGTAATCCCAGCAGTTTGGGAGGCCGAGATGGGCGGATCACGAGGTCAGGAGATTGAGACCATCCTGGCTAACACGGTGAAACCCCGTCTCTACTAAAAATACAAAAAATTAGCCGGGCGAGGTGGCGGGCGCCTGTAGTTCCAGCTACTCGGGAGGCTGAGGCAGGAGAATGGCGTGAACCCGGGAGGCGGAGCTTACAGTGAACTGAGATCCGGCCACTGCACTCCAGCCTGAGCGACAGAGCGAGACTCCGTCTCAGAAAAAAAAAAAAAAAAAAAAAAAAAAA
>NC_045436.1:128777081-128814584 GCF_002776525.5 Piliocolobus tephrosceles
AAAAAAAAAAAAAAAAAAAAAAAAAAAAAAAAGGATTCTTCCCCATTGATGAATAGGTAGTTTATTTTTATTGTTTGGGAGTATTCCACTGTATGAATAGACACCATTTTTTCCCATTTATGACTTACTGAATATTTCAATTGTTTCCTGGTGTTCGTGACTGTAAATATAACTGATGTAAGTGTTTGCAAATAAGTTTTGCATAGACAGATGTTTTCATTTCCCTTGAAATAGCAGTATTAGGGCTGCTGAGTCATAAGACAAGATTGTCTTTTACTGTCATTAGAAGCTGCCAAATTATCTTGCAAAGTGGCTTTATCATTTTGAATTCTTACCAGCAACACATGAGATTTCAGTTTGTCCTTTCACTCTTCTACACTTGAAATTTTCAGCTGTGAGTATTCATTTCACACATTTTAATAGATTCATAGCTTCATCTCATTGTGCTTTTTAAAAATTATCCTTAATGATTAATGATGATGACTTTCTTTTCATGTGCTTATTTGTCATCTATGTATCTTCTTTGAAGATGTGTATATTTGAAATTTTGCCCATCTTAAAATCACTTTTTTTGTTATTGGATGTTGATAATTTTTATGTATGAAGAATATCTACTATTAATTATATATGGGCTGTGTAATTATTCATTCCTAGTTAGTGGCTGTTCTTTTCATTCACATAACTGTCTTTCAAGTAGCAGAAGTTTTAAATTTTGAGGCAATCAAGTATGTAACATATTTTTCCATTAATAGTTCTTGCTTTATGTGTATCATCTGAAAAAATCTTTGACTAACTCAAGATTATAATGATTTTCCTCATAATTCAGACGTTTTTACAATTCTAGATTCTATAGCAGATTTATGTCCAATTTTTAACTGAGTTTTGTATATGGTACAAGAAAGTACTGCTTTTTGACCTGGGCAAGTGGGACCCTTACCTGGGGCCATACACCACAGAGCTTGCCCTCTCTACTTTGTAGAGATTCCTCAACACGTTCAAAGTACCACTCAGGTTCCCGAGACAACCCACAGGAGTCCCATGTCTGTTTCTCTCCCCTTTCGGGTACCTCCAGCACTTTTACATACTATTTGATTCAACCATATGCTCTGAGGACCTCTGGGACTCATGAATATTGGATAAACCTAGGCCCATAGGCAGGACTTGGTTCCAAGAGGACAGCTTAGTGAGTAGATAACTCTCCCTGGCTGGCACAGTACTTCTTTTATAGGATCTTCTGAGAATGACCTGCCAGGATGTAACTACTTAAATTGCTTTTGTGGGCAGAGGCACTGCCTAAAACAACAACAACAAAAAAACCTAGTTTTTAGTTGTTTTTTCTCAGTATCCTGCATATCCTCAATGCTATTTTATACAAGGTATAGGTCAAGATTGATGTTTTTATTTGTGGTTATTTAATTCTAAGTAAAAAAATATTGTGCCAGCACTACTAGTTAAAAAGTCATTTTTTCCACTGAATTACCTTTGCTGAAAATCGATTGGCTGTATAAAAGTAGGCCTATATCTGGTTTTTAAATTCTATTCCAATGACCTATGAATCTGTCTTTTCATCAATACCATGTTATCTTCATTGCTTTGTACTCAATCCTCAAGATATGCATATGAGTACTCCAAATATTTTTAATTTTTTTTTTGCTATTCTAAGTTTCTTTGGTTTTCTATAAAAACTAAGGATTCAGCTTGTCAATGACTATTTTAAAAACTTGCTGGTATAATTAGTATTTTTCACAATATTGAGCAATCTGATTCATGAACAAGGAATATTACTTCATTTATTTTTAGGCCTACTTCTATTTCTCACATAAATGTTTTATAGTTTCAGTGAAAAGATAGTGCCCATATATGATTAATATTTCATATGTTGTTGCAATTTTACTGAATTTGTTAATTTTTATTTCTTCTTTGCTAGTATAAAGTGACTATATTTTGTCAATTAATCTTGATAATCTTATTTATCAGATGTAAGAGTTTTGTAGACATTTTAGGATTTTTTACATAGACAATCTTTTTTTTTTTTTTTTTTTTGTCTGTGAAGAAGAACAATTTCCCCCTCCCTTTGTAATCCACATGACTTTTATTAAAATCTTCTCATCTGATTTTACTGGCTAAGGTTTTCAATACAATATTGAGTAAAGATTGTATCAGCAGACATCCTTACATTGCTTTCAACATGAAGGGGAACATGCTCAGTAATCTATCATACAGTGTCATGTCAGTTGTTAAGTTTTTCAAGTATATTCTTTATCAGGATGAGAAAGTTCGCTTCAAGTTCTACTTTCCTTAGAGTGTGATCTTTTTAAGTAAAAATGAATGTAGAATTTTCTCAAATATTTTTCTGCATCAGCTGAAATAATCCTATAACTTTCTTCAGTTTGTGGTTATAAAGCTACGTTGACTGACTTTCAAATGTTCAGCAATCTTAAATTCCCAGGATAAAGTCAAGCTGATCGCTTATTATTTGCTTTTTTTCACACATCATGCTCTACATATCCTCAGTACAGCCTTGTGTAAGGCATAGTTCAAGATTTGTATTTTTAGCTGGCTTTGTGGTACCAATATTTGGTTAACTATCTTCACATTTATGATAATGAAGAATAGTGTTCTACAGTTTTACTGTAATTCCTTTGCTTGGTTTTAAATCAGGATAATTCTTATCTTAAAAAATCAATGGAGATATGTTCCTGTTTCATTTTCTGAAAGACATGATGTAAAATTGGTATTATTTCTCCCTTAAATATTCAGTAAAATTCATCAGTGATGTTATCTAGACCTTAACCTTTCTTTGTTGGAAAATTTTTAAATATAAATTTAATTCTTTAGCAACTGAATTTTGCTATTGAATTTGCCATTTTTACTCATTTAAGTGTTTACTGAATGTTTAAAAATCTGTTCTAGACACAAGGGATACATTGATAAATAAACTAGATAAAATTAAGGCTCTAAGGGAGTTTATATTCTAGTGGGAGAAGAGAGGTAGTTATCTATTTCTTCTTGAATTAATGTTGATAAATTCTGTAACTTAAGGAATTCATGCATGTCATTTACATTATCAAACATATTGATGTAAATTTGGTTTTGATATGTCTTAGCATCCTTTAGAAATGCTTCAACTTTCATTTCTAACGTTGATAGTTTACTTCTTTTAAAAAATGTTTCCTTTGAAATAATATTAGATTTGCAGAAGAGTTGCAAAACACTATGGAGAGTCCCTGTGTGATTTTCCCCCATATTTCTCTAAGGTTATGATCTTACCTAACCATAACACTATTATCAAAACTAATAAATTAATATTGGTACAATGCTATTAACTGTTCGGTCATATTTTGATTTCTTCAACTACTCTCTTAGCGTCTCTTTTTTTTTCCTGAAGAATCTAATCCATATTCCCACATGGCATTTAGTTGTCATGTGTCCTCAGTCTCCTCCAACCTCTGGCTATTTCTCTGCCTTTCTTGGTTTTTCATGACCTTGACATGTTTAAAAAGTTCTGATTAGTTATTTTACAGAGTATCCCTAATTTGGGTTTACCTTCTGCTTATTATGATTAACTTGAGGTAATGCATTTTTCACCAGAATACAATAGAAGTGATGTGCTCCTCTCAGTGTGTCATATCAGGTGTATATGCTGTCAATATGTATTACTGGTCATGTACAGTTATTCCTGTATACTTGTGTCACAAAGTGTCTTTTCCATTATCTTGTCCCTGATGGCTAATTTTATGTCAACTTGACTGGGCCACAGGGTGCCAAGACATTTGGTAAAATATTATCTGGAGTTTATCTGTGAGGGTGTTTTTAGATGAGGTTGACATTTCAACTGATAGACTGAATACAGCACATTGATGTCTCTAATTTGTGTGGATTTCGTCCAATCAGTTGGCAGCCAAAGTAGAACAAAAATGCTAATTCTTCCTTGATTAAGAGTAAGAGGGAACTCTCTGCCTGACTGTTCTGAGCTGGGACATCGGTCTTTTCTTGCCTTTGGATTTGAACAAAAGCATCAACTCTTCTTGGGTCTAAAACCTGCCAGCTTTCAGATTGTAACTACACTGTCAATGCTTATGAGTCTCCAGCTTGCCAATTACAGACATTTGGACCTCTCAGCCTCAGGCTCATCCAATCCCTTGTCATTTATAATAAGGAATTCCATGAGCCAATTCCTTGTAATAAAGTAATCATAAATTAAATTCAGAACCAATAGAACACACACACACACACACACACACACACATCTATTGTTCCTGTTTCTCTGGAGAACCCTAACACAATGCCCTTCCCTCAGTGTTAAACTGCTCCTTTTGTTTGTTAGAGCCCCACCACCTGCCCCTGACCCAATGGTTCTGGAGGAGTAACCCATCCTCATAGACAAGGTTTTCTTTGTGCTCCTTTCCTTCCCCACGATAATCCAATTGTGTTTTGTATCTCTGTTGGATCTTATGTGGGAGAGAGTTTGCTCCCCTACAAGAAAGAAATCTCTAATAGTGTTGATATAAAGGCCTGAGCTCAGGAATGTTTCTTGCAACTTCCCCAAGTTTACAAGGTGTTTCCTTTTCATCCTTCTGCCACTCACAACCAAACATTACTTGAATACAGACTGCAGTAGAGTTTACTGTTCCTTTCTTAGTAGCTAAGGATTTTTCTGAGTATGAGATTCTACTCCAAGCAGAAAGTGGGTTTCTGATTATTTCCAGCAGCAGTAGTAAATCTTTTCCTACAGGAATAATAGAAGTGTTTGTTTGTTTGTTTGTTTTTGGACTCTGATTCCACCCCAGCGTCGCTTGTAAACACTCTATGGAGATCTGTGGGAAAAAAAGGCCTGTAGCTCTGTGTGAGTTCCACTTTTTATTTTGACTCTCCAATGGTTTCTGTACTAACCTTCTTCACCACATTCATCATTTTTACAATTCTTTGAAATCTTAACTCATGCCTTTGTACTCATTTGAATGCCCGCCACAACTTCTTCTTTTCCTCTGCAACACAAGACTCTCCTTGGAGAGGTCATTGCTCCTTCAATTTTGTAGTACCTCCTGCGTTTTCTAATTTATAGAGTGAGACGGTTATGTTTTTTCTATTTTCTACATTCAAGGAGAAAGGGAGCTTTTTTATTTAAAAAAATTAAGTATGGTTAGAATTATGAAAGTACTAATTTTGATAGTCTTAAAGCTATATATAATTTTGATTTTTATTTTTTTTCCCAAATTTTTCACAATACAACTAAGATATCACAGATATATCTTATCAAGAGCAGTTCTTGTGAGATGAACTTGTTTAATTGTATTAGAAGCAGTTATATTTTCAATCATGATAATTTCTTCCCATGCATGGAACTTCAAGTAGCTATAAGATTCTTGTCATTTCTTTTTCCATTAGTCTATCCTCTCTAGGAGAAGGATAGTGACTTAGCTGATGAGAAATTTGGGAAGAATAAACTAAACATACATATCCCAGGCTGTCCTCTGAGCTGTTCTCTTTCTCTAGGATCTACACAGCAATAGAAACTACAAATTATCCTCTACTTCTCCAAGCTACAAATGCATGCTACAAATGTGACTCAGTCAAAGTAACTGGGTGGATTTAATTCCCTAATTGTTGAGCTCAGTTGAGAGACCTATTTAGATTCCATAGTAAACACATTATCTACGTACATTGCTATAAATAATAATAGTAATATTTTATCCTCCATCCTAAGTTACTCTTTTTAATTATTTTTAGAACCTTACCAGGGAAGGTACAACTATTTATGAAGTGTTCTATTGGAGATACCAATATCTTCTGCATGACTGAAGACATTGTGAATTAAGAGGACACACAAATACAAGAGGAGAGTCTTTTTGGTAGAGTCTAGCTTGTGACTTTTGACCTTACAATTTAAGATTTTAGTAGATTTGAAATCTTAATGGTTTCTAGAGGCAACTAGACTACGGGCTTTAAGCCTTGGGCTATGTAGCATTTTGAATTTGACAATGACTTTTCTATGGAGATCTTTCCCACAGTAGATTGCCTATGTTTATAAAATGAGGAATACACACAAAAATTATTGAACCTTGAGGAAGGTGTCGGGTTCCTCAGAAATATCAAAGACGAATGCACAAAAATGAATAGTACTATGGGAGCACAAACAAACACAAAGGAAAGATATTTGGGTGACTTCCATGGAGGGTAAAAGAGCATCTGGAATATATCATAGTTTTGCTGGAGCCTTAGCAAGTGATCACAAAAGAAAGGGAGGAATAAATTATGAAAATAGCAGAGGTCAGGAGTGGCCTCTCCAATACTACCCTACAGGTGGCCAACATGGTAGTCACAATCTCAAGACCACTTATGCAGGCTCAGGCAGCATTCATTTGCAGGCCATCATTGGCTTGCAATGCAAGTTCAGGATTTCCTAGGAATGTTTGGCTGAAACAAAGCTTTGATCATAAGGAAACAGGCATTTGTTGTCTTAAGCATTTGTGGGCTGAACAATTTCTAATGCAGCTGAAATCCACGGCATTTGTGCTTGCTTGTGTTGTAGAACACAGGAGAATTTAAACCTTTAAAGCTAGGTTTATGTGGACATCACTAAAGACACTAGATCAAATTTCATTCGACATTCAAGGCCATAGAGGATTCTGTGGAGATACATACAGACTTGTCCACAAGCTCAGGAATAAAAAGGACCCCAAGAAAACATTACTGAGTGTATTTTAAGGTGAGAGAAACATGATAAGTAGCTATGCAGATACTGCCTGTGTCCAGAGGGAACATTACTGAAAAATTTATAGAATTGAAAATAGAAGAAAAAAGTATTTTGAGGTGCATAAAACCAAAGTTTTGTTCATACCAGTCTACCCTATGCCCAGTTTTTACTCTTAGTGGAACAGACTTCAGAAACATTTATAGTGGCTTCATTTGAGAAATCTACTTGATTTCAGAAATCTGCTCCAGCTGAAACAAATGTGGAGGATTCACTTAGGAGGCAGTTTCCATAGACTGGTTGGCTTCTAAACGTGGTAAACATGTTCTGACAAAATTAAGTTCTTGTTGGACCTTTTCCTAATTGAATGTTAATGAATTCATCGTGGATTCTAGACAACTGGCACAAACTACCTGGTATTCCAGACTACTGGTATTCCTGGTTTTGGGCTAAAACCAAAGAAATGCTTCTGTGCACAGTCCTTGCCTCAAACACCATAAAAACTATGTTTAGACTTTAGGAATACTCATTACTGAGTCCTGGGACAGCAGGTATGAGGATCAGAATGGATTTGTTTCACAAATTTGATTTGGTTGTGAGGCTAGTGCTCCAATGATCTTGTTTTTTTTTTTTTTTTTTTTTTGCATTTTTGTCTTCCTAAAGCATAAATAATTTTATTGTATGAATGGATGATAATTTGTTTTCCATTGACCAGTTGGTGGATATTTGATGTATGCTGTGTACTGCTGAACACAGGGAACAAACATGAATGCATCTTAAAAGGGGAAGAAGCATTTTACTTATTTTAAATTCTAGAAAGTGTAAATGCAGTAATAGAAGACAGCTCAATGGTTTGCCAGGGTTCAAAGTTGACTCAAAAACATGCTACAAGGGAGCTTTTTCAGTTTTCGACTTTCAATATTTATGGGTACATAGTAGATATATATTTTTATGGGGAATATGAGATACTTTGATACAGGCATACACTATGTAATAATGACATCAGGGTACGGACCTTTTTGGATTGATGGAAATGTTATATATCATGATATTAGTAGAGTTACATGACTGTACACATTTCAAAAACTTAATAATGTTATATAGTTAAAATTGTTAATTAAGCACATTACAGACTTAATGTTGAACCAGTACAATTTCAGAGACACTGAAAGAGCTCTGCCAGTTAACAACCAAAGCAGCACATGTTGCAGCTAAGGAAAGAGCATAATTACACGCGTGAGCCACCGTGCCGAGCTAAATGTTTGGTTTTTGGAATTTGGAGTGAAAAGGGTAAAATGGGCAAGGAAAGTTTATTTCAAACTTTAAATGAAACATTTATTTTAAATTTTAAGAGAAATAATAATAGTATTTCTTCCCTGGTAATTAATTAACAAAAATAACTTACAATAAAATTTGATCAAAATATTAATATATAATTAGCACATTTTAAACTATGTTCATGATTTTACTTTTCTTTCTATTCTGTCTTTTCTTTCATTGTGCATGTGGGGTTTGCTTTAAAGTATATACTGACCTCTAAAATTAGTTGGAAGCTTTTCTTATACTTCATAGTCTCTGGAACAATTTAGATTAGATTGAAATGATCTGTTCCTTTCACTGTAAATCCACTTGTCCACTAACGTCAGCCAAGTGGTTAGAATAGGACAAGGAATAAATGTGTTGAATTATTGCATTCATCAATCAAATTTAACTGAATGTATTTTTCCTGATTTTGACATCATTTTCAGATTTAAATCATTTTAATATTATTTTCATATTCTTTTTTATGTTCTTTTTATCTCTTCTTTAGTAATGAAAATGTTTAAGATTGTAAATTTCCCTCTGAGTACAACTTACACCATTTTCTATAGTTTCTGAAAATGTGCTCAGCTCTTTATAATTATTTTCTAAATATACATGCTTATGGTTGTGCTTTACTGTATGGCACCTGAATTCCTTCTCATGTTTTTCTCTTATTTTTGTTTAATTGCTGATGATTTAGTCTGTACCATTTCTAATACATCTAAAGTATGTAGAGGTTTATTTGGTCTTTGCTGTTGTCTTGATTTAGATTGTAATATGCCTATTAATAACTTATATATTTTTCTGTCTGCTTGAACTTCCAGAGGAGAGTACATTTTTTTCTACCCTTTTCTTCTTATATTTCTAGATTTTTTTTTTGGTTTATATATTTTACTGGTTTTCTTTTACTTTGAACTTCATTTAGTTTCTGACATTAAAGTTGTGGCAACTTTTTTTTTTTTTTTTCTATATATATTTCCCACTCTTTTGTATTCAACCATTTTAAATTACTACATTGCAGGGTGTGTCTCTTTGTAAACATACAATTTAATTTTACAACCCTATATAGTTGAATTTAATGTTATAACCCTGATTGTGAAGTTATTACATTTATGTATTGATATGACATACCACTTTTTTTCACTTCTGTCATCTTATTTGATTTACTGTTTTTTAATGTTTTGTTTCCTAGAAATTACCTCTGTTATATTTCATGTGCTTTATGATCTGTCCCATTGTTTTACTTATGTTCTCTTCTGTAATCTGAACATTATAGAGTGATTTTGTCTTATTAGCAGAATTTGCTTTACCTACTTATGTTAACCCTAAACCTATATTTCTTGATGTATTAACCTCAGAAACAAAGCAAAATGTACAGGCTCTAATTAGAAATAATAAAGTAATGAATTACATATACCTTCTCCTACCATTCTTCCTAAACAACTTTTTTCATCTTTTTGTAAATAAATTATTATGTGTGTTATATTAGATAGTGAATTTTTACAATTTATGTCATGATATCATATCCATAATTATCAAAATTACATTAACACATTTCTGTGTTTATAACTAGATTCAATGCTACCACTAATACTTTAATACTGTTAAAAGTATTTGTAGTTTTATTTCTGTTTATTTTTAACTAGTCTAGGTTGTTCTACAAAGTGGACTTTATTTGGAGACTTTATAGGATGATATGCTCCACAGAGAAGTTTGTTAGGGACTTTTTCCCATTTAAATGATTTTGATGTTCATCTGATTTGTAGCATTTGTTTATCAGTGTATTAAAAATATTTATCAATTACCTATTGGCTGTCTTTTCTTTCAAATATATTTTCAGTTGCTAGTTATAGAGCAGTGAACAAAAAACCCAAACTGCAACTCTGATAGAGCTCTCTGCATTGCGAATGCAATAAGCAAGTAAATAAATACATAACACAGAAATAAATACATGCTATGCTATGTGGAGGATATGGATGCTACTTTTAGAAGTGGTTAGGACAGGCATCTGGGAACAAGCAATCTGAAATGACTAAGAAGAGTGACTAAGCAGAGGAAATAGCAATTGCAAAAGACTTTGAGACTGGAAAAATTCTGGCTTTTGCTAGGGAGGCCTGTATAAGCAGAGAAAATTAAGTGATGGCGAAGGTTGTATAAGAGATTGGAGATGCAGCTTTGGGCCAGCTCAATTAAGGGAAGTAGTTTAGATTTTATTCTGAGTATAATATAAGCCAATGCAATGTTCTGAAAAGTGGGGTTGAGTGATCCTTTTTAGGCTTTTAAAAAATTCCCTAGCTGTTGTCTTACAAATAGACTTTGGAGTCATTCAATATTACTGAGATGTCTGAGGTCAGTTTGCTTAATAGTTTTCTTTCTTTAAAAGTAAATGTCTTCCTTCTGGATTTACTCATAACCCAACAAATATTTACTGATTTCTTTTCATATACTTAAGTGAATGTACTTCCATGCATTTTTTTCCAAAGTAGCTTATTTCTTATTTCCGTAAGCTTGAATTTAAATAAACAATAAAATATTTTCTGCTTGGTGAATTCTTCTGTTAACTATTGCCACAAAAGTGCCATGTAAGAGTTCACCTAAAACTCATTGATTTAAAGTGGTTATTCACTTGTGATCATGTGCTGGTAGGTTAATCAGGGGTCTGGTTGATAAAGGTTGGACTTAAACAAGACTTCAAGTTGCAGTTTCGGTCCACATATGCCCCAAATATTTATTACACTATCTGAACCATTGAATAAACTAAGTATTAGATTTGAATGAGAGGCATGAATTCTAGTGCACTGAAAATCTCATAGGGATGAAAGAAGCTTAAGAAATGCAAATCTGTACTAATTTGTTTCTTCATTTATTTATTTTTGCATGACATCTTTATTTTCTTTCTGTTTACTATATTTTATTTGCATGTGTCTCTTTCTTTGTTCCTTTTCCTCTTTGTTTTTGTTTTTGTTTTTTTGAATGAAGTTAATTCTATAGAAGCCAAATATCATATGAAATGTGGCTCTAATTCATAGTCCTCTCACCAGGCTCCCTTCAGGTCTGTATAGATAGTATCTTCCTAGTCCTACATGAAATCAGAAACATATACTCATGTGCTTAAAATTATATTTTTACTGAATTGCTCAATTGTGTATGCAGTTGCCCACTTACTTGTTAACTTTGTGGCCTAATTATCATTAGGAATTTACTATAAAAACAGATTTTTAAAAATTATGCTTCAAACCTACTAGTCTTTCTAGCTGTCCAAATCATTAAACGGTAGCCTTGTCAACTCAGCTGTCAAGCATCCTCTCTTAAGTGAGGTTGAACACTAATGAATCTGGCAGGTATTTTTCTACGTGTTTAGCATGAGTCTGTGACCACTTCCTAGTACTTAAGTATAGATAAAGATTTTTTTAACCTTTTTTGGCAAATTATATTGTTTTCAAGGATGGAGTAGTATAATTATGCTATTTTCCAGAAGTTGAAAAGGTTTTTAATAACTATGAAGACAGCTGTCACTCAGAATAATTCGTTTTGGAAAAACGAAACATTTTCTCAAAATAGAAACAATTAGTTGATGGGAATTTTTATAATTTTTTTTCAGAAATAATATAATTAACTTACTACCAGTTTACAAAAAATAAACTGCCTGTCAGAAACCTCGTGCCTGTAAAGGCTTCACACTGGCTTATCTTTGCTTCCTTCAGCAGCGCTACTATGAGGCTCTGAGCTTGTATTGGAAATGGCAAGGTCAAAATAGAATAGCAGATTTCTAATTATTTTTATAAGTTATTTGAATAATCAGAGAGTCTATGCAATGTTAAAAATCTATTTTGCATATTATGTCTAAATTAACACAAACTTGGGCTGAAAAAAAAATTATTATTTCACAGCTCTGGAAGCCAGAAGTCTGAAATCAGTACCACTGAATTTTTATCAAGGTGTCATTGGGATGTCCTCTGGAGGCTCAAGGGGAGAACCCACTCCTTACCTCTTCTAGCTTCTAGTGATTGCAGGTACTCCTGATCTTGTGACCACATCACTCCACACTTCAAGGCCAATATCTTGGGATCCTTCTCTACTCCATGTTCACATAGCTTCTTCTGTGTGGGTGAGTGTGTATTTGTGTGAAAATTGTCTCACTCCCTCTAATAAGGACACATGCAATCTTGTTTAGGGCCCACGCTTATGATCCGGGATGATCTCCCAATATCCAGATCCTTAATTATAACTGCAAAAACCTTTATACTTATATGGTAACATTTATACATTCCAGGGATTAGGATCTGATATTTTGGGGGGAGGGAATCATTTATCAATTTACCACAATCTTGCTGCATCTCTTGTCTACTGTCAATTAAAATTATTCCTTCTTAAATTTATTCTCTCAGTACCCTCTTTTTCTATCAAATGTTGCTGTATTTTACCTTGCTGTCCTTTGGCTTTCTAGTCATTGAAGGGAAAGAAACAGTAGCAGTCCACCTTAAATCTTTCCTTATAAATACTCTTCCCAAACCCACACCACTCCAACCTTTTCAGGTTCTTGTTTATGAATGTATTTTTAACTTAATATAACCTTAAGAAAGAGTTTCAGTTAAAGTATCATTTTTGATAAAAATGCAAACCTATCTCCTCTTGTATTTTATATGGAAATATTGCATGCTATATATGATTAATAATTTCCATAGTCATGCCATCTTTTTAAACATTTCTATTCTTAAATATTTATTACTTTTATTATATTAATTTTCTGGGTAAAAATCTTTGACCCTTCTCCCTAAGACACTTTGCATTTGTATATCTGGGAAGGGTGTGTGTGTGTGTGTGTGTGTGTGTGTGTGTGTGCATGTGCATGATTACTTTTAAGCTACTCTGCTGGGTTTAGAAATAAAATAAATGTAGCTTGCACCTAGTGAGAATTCAAAAATGAAATGCTATACATTGTTGTCACAAAAGCATGCACTTCTGACATGGAGGGTTTGTTGCTGATGTTATTTTAGATAAGTTACCTGAAATTATTCAATATACAATATTCAAAAATTCTAACTTGTTGGCTTAAATATCAGCAAACTGCTTGAATGAATCTTTAAAACAGACATGAAAGAAGAATAATAAGAAACCTTGTACTTTCTGTGCTTTAAAAACCTGTAATAGTCATTTAATTCTAAGTATGTAGCATCCAATTAATCACTAACGTTAAGACTGCAATGGAGAACTGAAGAGACAGTCAATGTACTTGCAAGGGTTACATAATTATTTCGTATCAAGTCCAAAATTGTCTTCAGTTCTTAGGTCAGTGCATTTTTATCATCTTCACTTTTCCAATGCAAGTCTATATTTTCTTTTCATCAGTCATCACCAGCTTAGTCAATGAACTAAAGACAGAGTGAAGGCACTGAGCCTAAGACTGCATCTGCACCGTGCTACCTAGAAGCATCCTGGTAAATAAACTTAATCTTTTTGGCTGTAATGACAACTGACTTTTGTTTAAAATAATAAATTCCAAGCTATTAAATTTTTTGAAAAGCAGAAATAGCTCTGCTGGCCTCCAGGACATATCATTTTCAACCACATATCAATAATTCTTATAAAATACAAGTGCTTCATCAAGACAGTTCTGTGAGCTGGACTGAACCGGGGGTACAAGCAAGGCCACTGCACAGTCTCACTGCCAACAGAGATAACGGCTGTTCCTCCGGTGGTGACAGTCCTAGGCTGTCCCCAGTCTGCCCACATCGCAATTGTCAAAGCACTGGATCACCAAATTCCTCCCACTTCTTGACAGAATGAAACCAGGAAGTAGCCCTCACTGCCTGAACCTTCTGAAAACGTCCAGCACAAGGGCAAATCCTGTTAGAAGTCCAGAGCTCCTTCAAACCTCCAATTCTGTCCTATGTGATGCAGCATACTTGCCCTGAGGGGAACTCTTCCTTGCTGTGGCAAGCTCAATGTACTTTATCATCATTGACATTATTATTGCTTATCGATGTGTTTCTTCTGGTATTTAATCAGTGAAATTTTAAAATGATCAGTCAAAATTGAATAATTGCTTAAAATATTGTTCATAACTTTTTATTGGAGTTATCAACAGCAAAACTTTTCACATTGGCACTATTTATATATATTCTTTTTTGTTTATTTGTCTGTGTGTTTTTTGTTTGTTTGCTTTTTGTTTTTGAGACGGGGTCTCGCGCTGTCACCCAGGCTGGAGTGCAGTGGCCTGATCTTGGCTGGCTGCAAGCTCCGCCCCGCGGGTTCACATATATTCTTATATGTCAGCACTCTGGCATTTTCTTCTCTTCTGTCCATGCACAGGACACATTATATTTCTACACCTACTTTGAAGTTAGGCATGTCTCTATCATTTTTCATGGTGAATGAAATATGAGTGTCAATTCTGCCCAGAAATTTCAAACTTAATTTTACTTTGCCACCTTCTTTCTGCTCTGTATAGCTGATTATAAACGCATATATTGAAATAGACCCTTTCTTACGCCATAATCCTGAGAAACTATGAGAACTAGTACTTTTCCCCTCCAGACTCACATTAGATATGTAACATAAATAAAAGTAAGGTGTTAATGTGTTTGGTTGCTGAACAGAAGTTGTAAATGATTTTTTTTTTTGGAATGTTACAACATAAAATTTCTAGACAATTCAGAATTTATAGTTGATAATGAAATTTAATTTTATGTTAGTGACCAGTACCCTTATTTACGTTGAGACTTCTTTGAAAGGATTCAGGAACTCATATATTTGTCAAATGTTTAACCGTATTTTTAAAATTTAAATGAGTGCATGGTAGTTCTATATGTTTGTTGGGGACATGAGATATTTTGAAACAGACACACAATGCAGAAAAATCACATCTGGGTAAATAAAACATACATCACCTCAAATATTTATCATTTATTTGTGTTACAAACATTTCAATCATACTGTTTCAGTTATTTTAAAATGTGTAATAAATTACGGTTGACTGTATTCACCCCGTTGTACTATCAAATACAAGTTCTTATTTATTCTATCTAACTGTATTTTTATTCCCACTAGCTATTTACATTTCCTTTTCCTCAATATCCTGCCCAGCTGCTGGTAACCATCCTTCTTCTCTCTGTATCCATGAGTTCAATTGTTTCCATTTTTAGCTCCCATAAATAAGTGAGAACAGAAGAGTTTTGTCTTTCTGTGTTTGGCTTATTTCACTTTACACAATGTCCTTCAGTTCCATTCATGTTGTTGCAAATTAAAGAATCTCCTTCTTTTTATTTATGGCTGAATAGTACTACATCGTGTATATGTAGCATACTTTCTTTCCATTTGTCTGTTGATGGAGACATAGGCTGCTTCCAAACCTTGGCTATTGGGAATAGTGCTGCAATAGATATCTGCATAGGGATGGAGATACCTCTTTAATATAATGATTTTCTTTCTTCCGAGTATATGCTGAGCGCTGAAATGCTCCACAGTGCTTGTACTAATTTAGATTCTTACAACAGTCTATGAGGGTTCTCGTTTCTCCACATCCTTGCCAGCATTTTTTATTGTCTGTCCTTTGGGTAAAAGCCATTTTAACTTGGGTGAGATGATTTGTCATTGTAGTTTTGATTTGCATTTCTCTGATAATCACTGATGTTGAGCACCTTTTCATATACCTGTTTCCCATTTGTATGTCTTCTCTTGAAAAATGTCTATTTAGATCTTTTGCCCATTTTTATTGAGTTATTCGTTTTTTTCCCCTATAGAGTTGTTTCAGCTCCTTATATATTCTGTTTTTAATCCATTGTGAGATGAGTAGTTTGCAAATATTGTCTCCCCTTCTGTGGGTTGTCTTTCACTTTGTTGATTATTTCCTTTGCTGTGCAGAAGGCTTTTAACTTGATATGATCTGATTTTTCCATTTTTTGCTTTGGATGCCTGTGCTTGTTGGGTATTACTCAAGAAATCGTTGCCCAGTTCTGTGTCTGGAAATTTTCCCCAGGGTTTTCTTTTAGTTGCTTCATTGTGTGAGTTCTTAGATTTAAGTTTTTAAGCCATTTTGATTTAGTTTTTCTTGATGGCAAGAGATAGAGGTCTAATTTCATTCTTATGTATATGAATATCAAGTTTTCCCAGCACCAATTATTGAAGAGACTGTCTGTTACCCAACGCATATTCTCAGCACCTCTGTTGACAATGAGTTCATAGTATATGTATGAATTTACTGCGAGATCCCTATTGTGTTTCATTACTCTATGTATCTATTTTTATGTTAGTATCATCCTATTTTTGTTACTATAGCTCTGTAACATAATTTGAAGCCAAGTAATGTGATCTTCAAGTTTTTCTTTGTTTGTTTGTTTTTGTTTTTGTTTTTTTCCCTCAGGATGGCCATGACTATTCTAGGCTTTTTGTGCTTCCATATAAATGTAGGATTTTTTTTCTGGTTCTATAAAGAATGTCATTGGTAGTTTGATAGGGATTACATTAAATCCATAGTTTGATTTGGATAGTATGGATATTTTAGCAACATTGAGTCTTCCAGTTCATGAACTTGGAATATATTTCCATTTCTTGGTACCCTCTTCAATTACTTTCATTGGTGTTTTATAGTTTTCATTGTAGAGATTTTTCATTTCTTTGGTTAAGTTTGTTCCTAGGTATTTTATATTGTTTGTAGCTATGGTAAATGAGATTCCTTTCTTGATTACTTCAATTTTTTTCCTATTGGCATGTAGAAATGCTACTCATTTTTCTGTGTAGAGTTTATATTTTGCAAATTTACTAAATTTATTTGCCATTTCTAATAGTTTCTGGTGGAGTCTTTAGTTTTTTCCAAATATAAGATCATATCATTGGAAATCAAAGATAATTTGACTTCTTCCTTTCCAATTTGAATGTCCTTTATTTCTTTCTCTAGTCTGATTGCTCTAGTTAGGACTTTCAATATGTACTATATTGAATAATAGTGGTCAAACTAGACATACTTGTCATGTTCCAGATCTTAAAGGAAAGGCTTTCATCTTTTTCCCCATTCATTATTTTACTAGCTGTGGGTCTATCCTGTATGACTTTACTTGTGTTGAGATATATTCCTTCTTGTATTAGTGTGTTTTCACACTGCTATAGAGAACTACCTGAGACTGGGTAATTTATAAAGAAAACGAGATTAATTGACTCAAAGTTCTGCATGACTGGGGAGGCCTCAGGAAAATTACAATCATGTTGGAAGCTGAAGGAGAAGCAAGAACCTTCTTCACATTACAACAGGAGGGAAGGAGAGAGAGAGAGAGAGAGAGAGAGAGGAAGTGCCACAGTTTAAAACCATCAGTTTTCATGAGACCTCATTAATTATCATGAGAACAGCTTGGGAGAAACTGCCTCCATGATCCAATCACTTTGCACAAGGTCCCTCCCTCATCTTGTGGGGATTACAGTTCAAGATGAGATTTTGGTGGAAACATAGTGCTAAACTATTTCATTCTGCCTTGGTCCCTCCCAAATCTCATGTCCTTTTCACATTTCAAAATCCGTCATGCCCTCCCAACAGCCCCCCAAAGTCTTAACTCATCCCTGCATTGATTTAAAAGTCCAAGTCCAAGGTCTCATCTGAGATAAAGTAAGTCCCTTTTGCCTATGAGCTGGTAAAATAAAAAATAAATAATAATAATAATAAAAGCAAGTTAGTTACTTCTAAGATACAATGGGAGTACAGGCATTGGTTAAATGTTGCCATTCCAAACGGGATAAATTGACCAAAACAAAGGAGCTACAGGCCCCATGCAAGTCCAAAACCCAGCAGGAAACTCATTAATTCTTAAAGCTCCAAAATGATCTCCTTTGATCCATGTCTCACATCCAGGGCCCATTGATGCAAGGGGTGAGCTCCCACTCCTTGGGAAGCCACTCCCATAGCCACTTTCCCAGGCTAGCATTGAGTGGCTTTGGCTTTTCCAAGTGCACAGTTCAAGTTGTTGGTGGACCTATCATTCTGGGGTCTGAAGGACAGTGGCTCCTTTCTCATGTCTCTAGGTAGTGCCCCAGAGAGGACTATGTGTGAGGGCTTCAACTCCATGTTTCCCCTCAGCATTTCCCTAGTAGAGGTTATCCATGTAGCAGACTTCTACCTGGACATCCAGGTGTTTCCATACACCCTCTGAAATCTATATAGAGGCTTCCAATGCTACAAACATTGCTACAATGTTTGTCAGGGATATTGGCCTATAGTTTTATTTTATTTTTTTAATTGACTGTCTAATTTTGCTATCAGGAGTATGCCGGTCTCATAGAATGAGTTTGGAAGTATTCCCTTCTTTTCTATATTTTGGAATCGATAGAGTAGGATTGGTATTAGTTCTTCATTACATGTTTGGTGTAATTCAGCAGTGAAGTCATCAAGTCTCATGCTTTCCTTTGCTGGAAGACCTTTAAAGGCCTCCACTTCATTACTTGTTATTGGTCTATTCGAGTTTTAGATTTCTTTATGATTCAATGTTGGTAAGTTGTATGTATCTAGGGGTTTATCAACTTCTTTTAGATTTTCTAATGTATTGGAATAAAGTTGTTCATGGTAGTCTCTAATGATTCTTTGAATCTTTGTGTTATCAGCTGTAATATCCTCTTTTGAATCTGTAATTTTATTTATTTGGGTCTTCTCCCTTTTTTCTTAGTCTGACTAAAGGTTTGATAATTTTGTTTATCTTTTAAAAGATTCAACTTTTCATTTTGTTAATCATCTGTTTTTTTTTGTCATTTTAATTTTATTTATGTTCTGATATTTATTTCTTTTTTCTACCAATTTTTGATTTGTTTTGCTCTTGATACTCTATTTCATTAAGATGCATCATTAGGTTGCTTATTTGAAATTTTTCTACTTTTCTCAAACTACTGATTTCAAGTGATTCACCCACCTCAGCCTCCCAAAGTTCTGGGATTTACAGGTGGAGCCATGGTGGCTGGCCAAAATAGGGGCTTATTGCTACAACCTTTTCTCTTAGTACTGCTTTCACTGCAGCCTATAGATTTTGATATGTTGTGCTTCCATTTTCATTTGCTTCAAGAAATTTTAAAATTTACTTCTTATTCAATGACCCACTGCTCATTCAGAAACATGTTGTTTAATTTCTATGTGTTTGAATCGTTTCCATAATTCCTTTTGTTATTGACTTCTAGTTTTATTCCACTATGGTCAGAGAAGGTACTTGATATAATTTCAAGTTTTTTGCATTTCTCAAGTTTGTGCGGCCTAATGCTGTCTATCTTTGATAATGATCCATGTGCTAAGAAGAAGAATGTGTATTTTGCAGCAATTCGATAAAATGTTCTGTAAATATCTATTAGATCCATTTTGTCTATGGGTGCAAATTACATCTGATGTTTCTTTGTTGATTTTCTGTACGGATGACCTGTCTAATGCTGAAAGTAGGGTACTGAAGTCTCCAGGTATTATTATATTGAGGTCTGTGTCTCTCTTTAATAGTATTTACTTTATAAATCTGAGTGTTACAGTATTGGGTGCATCTATATTTACAATTACTCTATTCTCCTGTAGAATTGACCCCTTTATCATCATATAATAAACTCCTTTTGTCTCTTTTTATAGTGTTTGTTTTAAAAATCGTGTTTGTCTAAGGTGAGTATAATTACTCCTGCTCTTTTTTGGTTTTATTTATTTATTTGTTTATTTATTTATTTATTTATTTCCTTTTTGAGACAGAGTCCTTCTCTGTCATCCAGGCTGGAGAGCAGCAGCACAATTTTGGCCCACTGCAGCCTCCATCTCCCAAATTCAAGTGATTCTCCTGCCTCAACCTCATGAGTAGCTGGAATTAGAGGCACATGCCACCATACCCAGCTATTTATTTATTTATTTATCTATCTATTTATTTATTTATTTAAATTTTTAACACAGACAGAGTTTTGTCATGTTGTACAGGCTGGTCTCAAACTCCTGACCTCAGGTGATCTGTCTGCCTCGCCTTCCCAAAGTGCTAGGATCACAGATGTAAGCCATCATGTCCGGGCTTTTATTGCTTTTCGTTTGCATGGAATATCTTTTATTTATCTCTTTATGTTCAGTATGTGTGTGTCTTTATAATGAAGTGTGCTTCTTGTAGGCAACAGATTCTTAGGTCTTTTGTTTGCTTTTACTCATTCAGCTACTCTGTCTTTTGAGTGAAGATTTTAGTACATTTACATTGAAAGTTATTATTGATAAGTAATGACTTACTAAAACCATTTTGTTATTTGTGTTCTAATTGTTTTGTTGTTTATTTTTTCTTCCTTCCTTCCTGTGTTACGTTTTGTGAAGATGATTTTCTCTGGTGGTATGTTTTAATTTCTTGTGTTTTGTATTTTATGTATCTGTTGTAGGTTTTTTGATTTGAGATTACCATGAGGCTGGCAAAATAACATAATGTATTATTTTAAACTGGTGACAGCTTAATACTGACTGCAAAAGCCAACAGACAAGCAGAGAGAAAATTAATAAAAACTCTACACTTTACCTGTATCCCCTTGCTTTTTTAACTTTATGTTGTTTCTGTTTATATTGTATTGTATTGCCTGTATCATGAAAAAAATGGTTGCAGTTTTCATTCTTCATAGCTTTATCTTTTAGTTTTTCTACTCAAGATATGGGTAGTCTACACATCACAATTACAATGCTATAATATTCTGTATTTGTCTGTATGCTTACTATTACCAGTGAGTTTTGTACCTTCAGATGCTTTCTCATTTTTCATTAACTTCCTTTTCTTTCAGATTGTCAACTGTCTTTAGCATTTCTTGTAGAATCTGTCTGGTATTGATGAGTCATCTGAGCTTTTGTTGGCCTGGGAAAGGTGTTTATTCCACCTTTATGCCTGGTTTTTGGTGACATCATGTTTTCCTCGATGGTGGTGATGTTTGTGGATGTTCACTGATGTCTGAGCATTGAAGAGTTAGATATTTATTAAAGTCTTCTCAGTTTGGGTTATTTTGTACCTGTCCTTCTTTCAAGCATTCAAATGTAATTGAGTATTGTAACTTAAGTCTTTGGTCAGTGCAGCCATATATGCATTAGGGGGATCCCAAGCCATGTAATACTGTGGCTCTTGTAGACTAGAAAGGGTACAGCCTTAGTTTCCTTGGGTAAGATCTAAAGTATTATCTAGATTAACATGCAGAGACTTTTCTCTTCCCTTATTTTCTTCCAGAGTTTCTCTCTCCTTACTGAGCTGCCTGGAGCTGGGGAGGGGTGACATAAGTACCCCTGGAATGACCACCACTGGGACTATGTTGGGTCAGAACCAAAGCTAGCACAGTACTGGGCTTTGCAGCAACCCCTGCCTGACTACCATCAATTTTTCACTTGAGGCCCAAGGGCTTTTCATTCAGCAGGTGGCAAATCCAGCCAGACTTTTGTCCTTCCCTTCAAGGTGTTGAACTCCATCCAATCCCTGTGAAGGTCCAGAAATGCTGTTCAGGAGTCATTTTCTTGAATCAGGGAGCCCAGGAGCCTACCTGCTACTCTACCATACTGTGGCCAGTCTGCTACCCAAGATGCAAGACCATATCCCCTTCACTCTTCTCTTTCCTTTCCTCAAGCAGAAGGAGTCTATCCCTTTGGCCACCACAGCTGAGAATGTGCTGGGTCACACCAGAAGCTAGCACATCACTAGTTCTCACCCAAGACCCATAACAAGTGCTGCCTGGCTACTGCTCACATTTTTTCAAGACTCAAGGGCTCTTTAGTCAGCAGATGATGAATCCTTGCAGAGCAGGGTCTTTTCCTTCAAGGCAGCAAGTTCCCTTATAGCTCAGGGTATGTCTGTAATGTTATCTGGGATCTAGGACCTCAAAAGGTGGCCTCAGGACTCCGTCTGATGCCCTAATCTAATACAGCTGAGCCAGTATCTGAGTTGCAAGACAAAGTCCTCTTTATGCTCTCATCTCCTCTCCTCAAGTAGAATGAAGTGGTCTCTCCCACAGCTGTGAGTTGAGATGCCTGGGATTAGGGAAAAGGTGATGAAAGAATTCTCTTGGCTGCCCCAACTAGTGCCTCACTAGGTCACATGCACCCTAAGTCTACCAGATCCAAGACTGGCACAGCACCAGGACTTTCCAAAAAATTGCAATCTCTGTTGCATTGACTGTCTCTGAGGTTTTTTAGGACCAAAGAGCACTTTAGCCCAGGATGCTGGGGCTAGCCAGAGCTCAGGTTCTGACCACTGGGATGGGCAATTTCCCTCTGACTAGGAATAATCTAAATGCTCCCTCTATGAACACCAGCTGAATTCTGTCCTGTGTTGCTTTCCTTTGTTACAAACAACACTGAGTTCCAATGCAAAGCCCCACAATCACTACACTGTCCTTCCCCCAAGCACACAGATGCTGTCTGTCCTGACTGGCTGCAGGCAAGGGATGGGGAAACGGCAGTGTCAGCAATTCAAGACTGTCTTTCATACCCTCTTCTGTGTGTCTTTTCTTGATATGATGTTAAAAGCAAGTACTGTGATCACTTACCTGAATTTTGGTTTTTATGAAAGCTTCCTTGTGAATAGTTATTTAATTTTGTGTTCCTGTGTGTGGAGGTGGGGGCGATCACTATCTTGCCACACCTCCTTTAGCTGTTTTCAAATGTACTTTTTTCAAATACTTCTACAACTATTTCAGAGTCATATTTGCTAAGGATCTGTTGAATTAAAAAAAAAAAAAGCAGTTGTTAATTAGAACAAAATTATAATCAAGAAATAATAATGGACCAGGCGCAGCAGCTCATGCCTGTGCATCCAGCACTTTGGGAGGCCAAGGTGGGCAGATCACTTAAGGTGAGGAGTTCGAGACCAGCCTGGCCAATGTGATGAAACCCCATCTCTACTAAAAATATAAAAATTAGCTGGGCATGGTAGCACATGCCTATAGTCCCAGCTACTTGGGAGGCTGAGGCAGGAGAATCGCTTGAACCCAGTAGGTGGAGGTTGCAGTGAGCTGAGATAGCACCACTGCACTCCAGTCTGGGTGAATAAACAAGACTCTGTCTCAAAAAAAAAAAAAAAAAAAAAGAAAGAAAGAAAAGGAGAAAAGAAAGAAAACGACAAAAAGAAAAAGACAGAAAGAATATTGAGTGTTTCATACTTCTATTTAGTCCATATAATTATTTAGCTTGCATGACTATGTGTGTGTGTATTTATATGGTGTTTTGTGTATGTATAAATTATACATATTTATAACTGAATTTACAGAATATATATACACATATATATATGATATAATACTCAATAGCATAGTAGGTTGGCTATAATTAATAATATTCCATTATATATTTTAAAATAACTGAAATAATGCAATTAGAATGTTTCTAACATAAATAAATGACAAATGCAGAATATACATTAGTAAAAATACAGAATATATTAGTAAAAAATTCAGTTGATGAAAATGCCCGCACTTGTATAGTTTACATTTCTAGTAAAGAAAGAAAGAAAGATATAAACAAGTAAGTAAATATTTAGCAAAATCAAGCAAAGAAGAGGAAAATAGGAGACTGGCGGTACTGCAGTCTTAATTACTATCATTAGGAATACAACAGCAAAAGGGGACGTTTGAGTAGATATCTGAAAGAGGTGACTGAGCAAACCATTGTAATAACTTATGGTTTTATTCTGAGTGAATAAAACATTATCATAGCACTTTAAAGGTGAGAGATGTCACAATCTGATTATGCTCCATGAGTGTAATATTGGCTGCTCCACATATAATATTTTTTATTTTAAAATGTTAATTATTATGGGAGTACAGTAGTTGTATATATTTATGGGGTACAGGTGATGTTTTGATGCAGGCATGGCCAAATCAGAGTTAATGATCAAATCAGGATAACTGGAGTATCTATCACCTCAAGCATTTGTCCTTTATTTGTGCTAGGAACATCTAATATCACTCTTTTAGTATTTTAAAATATAAAATAAAATACTGTTAATTATAGCCAACATACTGTGCTACTGAGTATTATCTCTTATTCCTTCTATTGAACTGGATCTTTGTACCACTTAACCATCTTAATTTTATCCCCCACTACCTGCTGTCCTTTAAAATTACTTGTTTTTATCTTTATCTATAGCCAAGATTTGTGAAAGACTTGTTGGAGACTTTAAATATTTGAAATATATATCTTATTTTTAATTATCAATCAAGGTTGACTCACTAATCTCTACTACTATAATAAAGTAAGTAATCAGAAAACATTGAATTGATCCACACTGTCTCCTGATTTTTTAAAAATTTCAGATCTTAATGTTATGTTCTTACTTCTATTAGCATATAAAAAACTGGTTCATTTGAATAAAACTGTGGCTTTTTTGTTTTCTTTGCAAAATCATAACTCTATGATATTAAAGAAGACAAAGGTAAGGATATACACCACAAACCCTTGATGTATGTGTATGTTAGAATTTGGAGGGAAAAATGATTAATTAATCTATCAGTTCATTAATCTATTGAGCATGAAGGCTATAAGAAGTCAAGGATAGGACATTAATGTTTTAAATAGGGGAGCCTAGAAAGAACTTATTCAGAGAGTGACTTTTGAATAATCACCTGAGAGAAATGAGAAAACTGGCTTTGCAGATATAACTAAAAAGAGAAATCCAACAGAGAAAATAACAACTGCCTCAAGAAAGAGTCTGTGTGCATTGTTGAAGAAACCTTATTGAGGTGAATGAGTTAGAAGTGAATAAGAAAGGGAAGTGAGAACTATATGTAGGAAGTGTGGTCATAATTAGAAAGGCCAGATGCAGTGGCTCAGGTCTGGCATCACAGCAATTTGGGAGGCCAAGATGGGTGGGTCGCTTGAGCTCAGGAGTTAGAGATCAGCCTGGGCAACATGGTGAAACCCCATATCTGCCAAAAACACACACAAAAATATCTGGGCATAGTGGTATGCCCCTGTGATCCCACCATGGGAGGGATGCTGAGGTGGGAGGATGACTTGAGCCTAGGGAGCAGAGGTTGCAGTGAGCTGAGATCATGTCACTGCACTCCAGGTTGCGTGACACAGCCAGACCCTGTCTCAGAAAAAAAAAAAGAAAAAGAAAAAGAAAAAAAAGAAAGAAAAAGGAAAAAAGGAAAAAATAAAATAAATTGAATAGGTTCAAGTTATCTAAGAATTTCTAAGATTTTGGCTTTTAATGCAAATAGAAACCCACTAGTGGTTTTAGGCAGAAGATTGGCATGTCCTGCCTTATGCCTGGACAGAATCACTGTGGCTGCTCTGTGAAGAATAGACAAAAGGGAATTAGAGCAAAGTCACAGAGCAGTTGGGAAGCTGAGGCAATAATCCAGGAGGAAGATAAAGATGTCTTGGCTATCATATCACAGTATCTAAGATTAAACAGATAAATGACCGGCTTTGACAACTCAATCATAAATAGGACTTTGATTGATGTCATTTCAAAATTATTTTTTCCATTCTGAACAACAGTTGACAGACTGTTTGAAAACAAAGCCAATATTTCAGAAATTGCTGGTGATCTAAAGGACAGATTTAACATGTAGATTTATTTTGTTTGGCATACAACTGTTTTGTAGCAACATTTAAAAATTGGAATAATTTATATGAAATATGGTTTTCTAGATTATCTTGAAATGTCAGACACTCTGGAACTACTAGGCTCAGCATACACAACAGAGTTGGTGAGTGTGTGGCTAATTTACACAAAGCCATAGACTTCCCAATTTTCCACAATCTCTACCAGACCATACTGTAGCTCTAATAACCAAGACTAAAAGTAAGTTGCATTTCATTCTCATATTTGCCCTGTTGTTTTTCTTATAATGCAGACATATTCCATGATATGTCTCTCTCAAAAATGATAAGATAAAAGAGACACAGAATGTAGCCTTCCTCCATTTTTTGTTTTCCCAATCTACGGATTGTCTTAGTTTATTTTGTGTTGCTAAAACAGAGTATTGAGACTGGGTAATTGATAATGAACAGAAATATATTAGATCATCTTCTGGAGGTTAGGAATTTCAATATTAAGACACTGGCATCTGGCAAGAACCTTCTTCTTGCATGAGCACATGGTGAAAGGTGAGAGGGAGAGAGAGAACTGACTCCTGAAAGTCCTTTTGTAAAGGCTTTAGACTACTCATGACAGTAGAGCCTTCATGGCCTAATCACCTCTTAAACACCCCACTTCCAAGTACTGTTACATCAACAATTAAATTTGAACACTAGTTGTAGAGGGGATGAACATTCAAACCATAGCATGTGTGGTGACTGGGCTTATGAGCTCTTACAGATAATTTACCAAATTTAATTTTCTTGTATGTAAAAATAATTGACCCATATTTAATTGAGTTATTTGATATTAGGAACCAAAACCAAAATAATTTTATTTCCAACAAAGTCCATCTTCTAACAAGTCCTTTAAATTCTGAAACTGCTAATGAGGAAAATTATTATGGGTATGGAGGCCTTTTCACTTTTTTAGGACTTTTATACTCCGTAGCCTTGCCTTCAGTCAAAACTTTATTTGTGCCCCTATTGTTAATTTAGTCATTGAGCCTCTTTTGTATATTCAATTTTTTATTTCTCACTTAGAAGCAGAAAGGTCTACAAAGATCAGGGTATTTCTCAGACAATATATTGTTTTGATTTTTTATTATAACACAACTATAATTCTTATGACTGAAATTATTTATGGAGATTAAATACATGCATCTATACTTATTTTCATTTAATAAGTTTTCCTATTCTCTTGATGAAATAAAAATAAAATGTGAAGAACTACTAGTGTTTCCACTAATAGTGTATATTTCTTCATATTAGTTTTTAATTCATGAGGAAGAGCAGGCCATAATGGTTATTGCTTACTTATAAGACAGATGAATGACATTCAGATAATTGAAGGATGGGAGAGAAGTGTCATTAAATGCACTAAAGCAAAGTTACTACAAATAAGATCCCTAGCTCTCAGGTGGGGTAGGAATGAGTTCAAATCCCAGAACTGGCCCTGAATATGTGTATGTTTTGGAATAAAGGATTTACACTCTCTATGCTCAAATTCCGTTTTTAAAAAGAAAATAATAATAATACCTATCTCAAAATATTGAGAGTTAAATAAATAACCTAATTAATATTTCATTGCGTTCTTGCATTACTATCTTATTTCATACAGCAAGAATAAGCAGGAAGAACACATAGCAGAGATCAATTCTCTTAAAATTGTATGTAATATATAAATAGCGATTACTTAATGAGTGTGTACTGTGTCTCACAGAATATCCTCAGTTTTCACCTGTGCTAACATTTAGTTCTCAAAAGATTGCAAACAGATGTTGATAACTTTCTTATTTTCCATATTATAAAAATGAAACAGATACATTTAGAATACTACTTCTTTTCACATATAAAATATGTTACATACTCAAACTTTGGTATTCTTGCTTGTAACCATCATACTATGATGTGTCCTATCAGAGAGATCTCCTACCTAATATATAGTGTATTAAAAAATGATTAAAGAATTAAAAGATGACCTGAAAATATGGACAAAAAGAACTACTTTATCAGAAAAAAAGATCCCTAGTATTTTTTAAGGAAGCAAAAACTAATTTATTGAAATAAAAGGATTGCCAGCACTATTAATCCTTGTTCTTACAATAAAGTTCTTTTTTTTTGGAGGAAGATGGGTGTCAATAAGATTTTCTTAAAACTTGTTGGTAATTTCTTCCCAATCTGACTTTTAATAGTGAAGCTGGTTTTCTGTTGAAACTGAAACTAAGATTTTTCTTGTCTTCTATAAATCACTTAGAGTCTTTTGAGGATTTACTATTATGTTAGGTTGTACAAATAATGAGATTTTGCAAATATAAATTTTCCCAATATAAGCCCTTTAGAGGTTAGCATGTTTTCTAGATTTTTTTCATTGTGGATTGTGCTATAATAATTTATGGTGTCCTAAGAATTCCCTTAAGGTATGATAAATGAAATATCCATTCCAATTCTAAGACCTTGAAATAAATATGGGCAATACAGGGCTGGGCTATAGCTACTGAATGGGCTTCAAGTCTCTCTAGACAGAAAAATCTCTGGTTAAGATTGAGCATAGTAAGATTTTGAAAGTAACAAATTTTAGATTTTAATTTTTTAGGACTTTTAATTAAAAAGTACAAGAGCTAAATTTCAGGCTAATTAACTTTGTCATTAACCTAAGAATTTTTAATTTTTTGGAACTTTAAACTTTAAAATCTTAGATTTTAACTCTCTGCCAACATCATAGTAGAAAAACAAAAAGCTTATTTTTGGATGTAGGAGCACTATTATATTGCTGGTGTGGAATTGTTAGGATATCTTAATGCTGTTATTTAATTCTATTGCAAAACTCCTGATAAACTCAACGTGGCTAGACATTATTATTAATGGAAAGCACAGTACACTATGGTATGGCTGATTTATCACATTTACTGTTGTTAAACCCAGTGACTTAAGAGTTAAAAATCATGTTGACTATCAGAAAGAAATATATATTCTTCAATCCTGACAATTTCTTCTATTTGGATAAACATCCAGTATTGTAAAACTTTTTTAGATTCTTTCTATTGGTTCTTTCGACTAAATATTTCTCTTTTTGCTTTTTACTAATAGATTTTGACAGAGCAAATTTGGTTTATATATGGATATTTGGGCTTCAGTATTTTAATTTCTTGACTCAAAAAGACTATAAGGACATAACAAAAATATCTTCTTAGCTAAGTAAGACAACATGCAAAACAAAATTCAAAGGAAGTACTCATAATATCTTGTTAAATTACTCATATAGATCCTGAATTTTTATGGATTGGAATAAAATAAAGGTGATTTGAGAAATGTAGTACTATTTCCTGTAAATTTGGTAACACTATGGTAAATAAATCCCAATTGGCACTGGGAATGATTACTTTCCTACCTTTTCAAGACAGAGTCAGTTGCCCCACGATGGAGACTCCCTCTTACTGTGTTATAGTTCTGTCCCTCCTTAGAGAATTACATTTTTTTAAAGGTAAAATTAACAAAAAATTCACAAAAGTTTCTTGCTGTAGAAATAATTAATGCTGTGTTGTTGTGTGTGTCCTTTTATTCCCCCAATCAACTCTACTTGTGTAGTATTACTCAGTGGGTTCACAATATGGTTCATTTGATGCCAAAAAAAAAAAAAGGAAGTGTTTTTTTGTTTGTTTGTTTGTTCTTTTTTCTTTCTTTCTTTCTTTTTTTCTTAAATTATACTTTAAGTTCTGGGGTACATGTGCAGGACATGCAGTTTTGTTACATAGGTATACATGTTCCATGGTGGTTTGCTGCACCTATCAACCCATCACCTACATTAGGTATTTATCCTAATACTATACCTCCCCTAGATCCCCAACCCCCCAAGAGGCTCAGTGTATGACGTTCACCTCCCTGTGTCCATGTGTTCTCATTGTTCAACTCCCACTCATGAGTGAGAACATGCAGTCTTTGTTTTTCTGTTCTTGTGTTATTTTACTGAAAATGATGGTTTCCAGCTTCATCCATGTCCCTGCAAAAGACATGATATCCTTTTTTACGGCTTCATAGTATTCCATGGTGTGCATGTGGCACATTTTTGTTATCCAGTCCATCATTGATGAACATCTGGGTTGGTTTTAAGCCTTTGCTATTGTGAATAGTGCCGCAATAAACATATGTGTGCATGTGTCTTTATAGTAGAATGATTTATAACCTTTGGTTATATACCTAGTAATGGGATTGCTGGATCAAATGGTATTTCCAGTTCTAGATCCTTGAGGAATTGACACACTGTCTTCCATAATGGTGGAATTAATTTACACTCTCACCAACAATGTAGAAGCATTTCCACTTCTCCACATCCTCTCCAGCATTTGTTGTCTGTTGACATTTTAATGATTGCCATTCTAACTGGTGTAAGATGGTATCTCATTGTGGTTTTGATTTGCATTTCTCTCATGACCAGTGATGATAAGCATTTTTTATATGTCTGTTGGCTGCATAAATGTCTTCTTTTGCAAAGTGTCTGTTCATATCCTTCGCACACGTTTTGATGGCGTTGTTTGTTTTTCTCCTGTAAATACCATTAAGTTCTTTGAAGATTGTGGATATTATCCTTTTGTCAGATGAGTAGATTGCAAAAATTTTCTCCAATTCTGTAGGTTGCCTGTTCACTCTGATAATAGTTCTTTTGCTGTGCAGAAGTTCTTTAGTTTAATTAGATCCCATTTGTCAATTTTGGCTTTTGTTGCCATTGCTTTTGGTGTTTTAGACTAAAATTCTTTGTCCATGCCTATGTCCTGAATGGTATTGCCTAGGTTTTCTTCTAGAGTTCTTATGATTAGGTCTTATGTTTAAGTCTTTTATCCATCTTGAGTTAATTTTTGTATAAGGTGTAAGGAAGGGGTCCAGTTTCAGTTTTCTGCATATGGCTAGTCAGTTTTCCCACTATCATTTATTAAATAGGGAATATTTTCCCCATTGCTTGTTTATGTCAGGTTTGTCCAAGATCAGAAGATTGTAGATGTGTGTTATTATTTATGAGGTCTCTGTTCTGTTCCATTGGCCTATATATCTGTTTTGGTACCAGTACCATGCTGTTTTGGTTACTGTAGCCTTGTAGTATAGTTTGAAGTCAGGTAGTATGATGCCTCCAGCTTTGTTCTTTTGGCTTAAGATTGTATTGGCTATGCGGGCTCTTTTTTGGTTCCACACGAAGTTTAAAGTAGTTTTTTCCAGTTCTGTGAAGAAAGTCAATGGTAGCTGGATGGGGGAATGGAGACAGCATTGAGTCTATAAATTACTTTGGGCACTATGGCCATTTTTACAATATTGATTCTTCCTATCCATGAGCATGGAATATTTTTCGATTTGTTTGTGTCCTGTCTTATTTCCTTGAGAAGTGGTTTGTAGTTCTTCTTGAAGATGTCTTTCACATCCTTTGTAAGTTGTAGTCCTAGGTATTTTATTCTCTTTGTAGCAATTGTGAATGAGAGTTCACTCATGATTTTGTTCTTTGTATGTTATTGGTATATAGGAATGCTTATGATTTTTGCACATTGATTTTGTATCCTGAGACTTTGCTGAAGTTGTTTATCAGCTTAAGGAGATTTTGGGCTGAGAGGATGGGGTTTTCTAAATATACAATCATGTCATCTGCAAATGGAGACAATTTGACTTCCTCTTTTCCTATTCAAATACCATTTATCTCTTTCTCTTGCCTCATTGCCCTGGTCAGAACTTCTAAACTACATTGAATAGGAGTGGTGAGAGAGAGCATCCTTGTCTTGAGCCAGTTTTCAGAGGAAATGCTTCCAGTTTTTGCCCATTCAGTATCATAATGGCTGTTAAATTTTGTCATAAATAGTTCTTTTTATTTTGAGATGCATTCCATTGATACCTAGTTTATTGGGAGTTTTTATCATGAAGTGGTGTTGAATTTTGTAGAAGGCCTTTTCTGCATCCGTTGAGATAATCATGTGTTTTTTGGTTATTAGTTCTCTTTATGTGGTGGGTTATGTTTATTGATTTTTATATGTTGAACCAGCCTTGCATCCCAGGTTTGAAGCTGAATTGATCATGCTGGATAAGCTTTTTGATGTGCCGCTGGGTTCGATTTGCCAGTATTTTGTTGAGAATGTTTGAATCGATGTTCATCAGGGATATTGACCTGAAATTTTCTTTTTTTCTGTGGGAGTGTCTCTGCCAGGTTTTGGTATCAGGATGATGCTGGCCTCATAAAATGAGTTAGGGAGGACTCCCTCTTTTTCTGTTGTTTGGAATAGTTTCAGAAGAAATGGTTCCACCTCCTCTTTGTATGTCTGGTAGAATTTGGCTGTGAATCCATCTGGTTGTGGACTTTTTTTGATTGGTAGGCTATTAAATACTGCCTGAATTTCAGGACTTGTTATTGGTCTATTCAAGGAATGGACTTCTTCCTGGTTTAAACTTGGGAGGGTGTATGTGTATAGGAATTTATCCATTTCTTCTATATTTTTCACTTTGTTTCATAGAGGTGTTTATAGTATTATCTGATGGTAGCTTGTATTTCTGTGGGATCAGTGATGAAATCCCCTATATCATTTTTATTACATATATTTGATTCTTCTTTCTTTTCTTCATTATTAGTCTGGCTAGTCGTCTATTTTGTTGATCTTTTCAAAAAACGAACTTCTGGATTCACTGATTTTTTTGAAGTGTTTTTCGTGTCTCTACCTCCATCATTTCTGCTCTCATTATAGTTATTTCTTGTCTTCTGTTAGCTTTTGAATTTGTTTGCTGTTGCTTCTCTAGTTCTTTTAACTTTGATGTTAGGGAGTTAATTTTAGGTCTTTCCTGCTTTCTCTTGTGGGTATTTAGTGCTATAAATTTCCCTCTACACATTGCTTTAAATGTGTCCCAGAGATTCTGGTACATTGTGTCTTCATTATTATTGGCTTCAAAGAACATCATTTCTTTCTGCCTTCATTTCGTTATTTACTCAGTAGTCATTCAGGAGCAGATTGTTCAGTTTCCATGTAGTTGTGCAGTTTTTAGTGAGTTTCTTAATTCTGAATTCGGGAAAGATGGCTAAATAAAACAGCTCAGGTCTGCAGCTCCCAGCTAGATCAACACAGAAGGTGGGTGTTTTTGCATTTCCAAATGTAGTGCTCAGTTCATCTCATTGGGATTGCTTTGACGGTGGATTCAGCCCATGGAGGGCAAGCTGAAGCAGAATGGGTTGTCGCCTCACCAGGGAAGCAAAAGGAGTCAAAGAATTTTCTCCCCTACCCAAGGGAAGCCTTGAGTGATTGAGCCTGAGGAACCCTGCCTTCTGTCTCAGATATTGTGCTTTTCCCATGGTCTTCTCAACCTGCAGACCAGGAGATCCCCTTTGGTGTGTACCCCACCAGGGCCATGGGTTGCAAGCACAAAACTGGGAGGCTGTTTGGGCAGACACTGAACTAGCTGGAGGAGTTTTGTTGTTATGGTTGTTTTGTTTTGTTTATTTTATTTTTTTAATTTATTTTATTTTTTGTTTTTCCATACCAGAGTGACACCTGGAACGCCAGCGAGACAGAACCATTCACTACCCTGGAAAGGGGTGCTGAAGTCAGGGAGCCAAGTGGTCTGGTTCGGTGGGTCCCACCCCGACAGAGCCCAGCAAACTAAGATCCACTGGCTTGGAATTCTAGCTGCCAGCACAGCAGCAGTTTGAGATCCACCTGGGATGCTCCAACTTGGTGGGGGGAGGGGCGTCTGCCATTGCGGAGGCTTGAGTAGGTGATTTTCCCCTCACAGCAAGAACAAAGTTTCTGGGAAGTTCGAACTGGGCGGAGCCTACTGCAGCTCAGCAAGGCTGCTGTGGCCAGACTGCCAGACTTCTCTCTGGGCAGGGTGACTCTGAAAAAAAGGCAGCAGCCCCAGTCAGGGACTTACAGATAAAACACCCATCTTCCTGGGACAGAGCACCTGGGGGAAGGAGCAGCTGTGGATGCAGCTTTAGCAGACTTAAACAACCTTACCTGATGGCTCTGAAGAGAGCAGCTGACCTCCCAGCACAGAGTTTGAGCTCTGCTAAGAGCTCAGACTGCCTCCTCAAGTGGGTCCCTGAGCCCCATGTATCCTGACTGGAAGACACCTCCCTACCACCCAGTAGGGTCTGATATACACCATATACAGGATAGATCTGGTTGGCATCTGGCAGGTGCTCCTCTGGAATGAAACTTCCAAAGGAAAGAACAGGCAGCAATCTTTGTTGTTTTGCACTCTCTGCTGGTGATACCCAGGCAAACAGGGTCTGCAGTGGACCTCCAGCAAACTCCAGCAGACCTGCAGCAGAATGGCCTGTTAGAATAAAAACTAACAAACAGAAAGGAATGGCATGTCCACTCAATGATCCCATCTGAAGGTCACCAACATCAAAGACTGAAGTAGATAAATCCACAAAGATGGGAAGAAACTACACAAGAGACTGAAAATTCCAAAAACCAGAATGCCTCTTCTCCTCCAAAGGATCACAACTCCTTGCCAGCAAGGGAACAAAACTGGATGGACAACGAGTTTGACAAACTGACAGAAGTAGGCTTCAGAAGGCTGGTAGCAACAAACTCCTCCGAACTAAAGGGGCATGTTCTAACCCAATACAAGGAAGTGAAGAACCTTGAAAAAAGGTTAGAGGAATTGCTAACTGGAATAACCAGCTTAGAGAAGACTATAAATGACCCGATGGAGCTGAAAAACACACATGGGAACTTCGTGAAGCATACACAAGTATCAATAGCCAAGCTGATCAAGCAGAATAAAGAATATCAGAAATTGAAGATCAACTTAATGAAATAAAGCAAGAAGACAAGATTAGAGAAAAAAAAAGAATAAAAAAGAACGAACAAAGCCTCCACGAAATATGGGACTATGTGAAAAGACCAAATCTATGTTTGATTGGTGTACCTGAAAATGGGGACCAAGTTGGAAAACACTCTTCAGGATAGTACCCAGGAAAGTTTCCCCAGCCTAGCAAGGCAGCCCAACATTCAAATTCAGTAAGTACAGAGAGAACACCACAAAGATACTCCTCGAGAAGAGCAAATCCAAGACAATCATCAGATTCACCAAGGTTGAAATGAAGGAAAAAAATGTTAAGGGCAGCCAGAGAGAAAGGTCAGATTACTCCACAAAGGGAAGCCCATCAGACTAACAGCAGATCTCTCAGTGGAAACCATACAAGTCAGAAGGGAGTGGAGGCCAATATTAAACCTTCTTAAAGAAAATAATTTTCAACCCAGAATTTCATGTACAGCCAAACTAAGTTTCATAATTGAAGGAGAAATACAATCCTTTATAGACAAGCAAATGCTGAGAGATTTTGTCACCATCAGGCTTGCCTTAGAAGAGCTCCTGAAGGAAGCGCTAAACAACATGGAAAGGAACAACTAGTACCGGCCACTGCAATAACATGCCAAATTGTAAAGACCATTGATGCTATGAAGAAACTGCATCAACTAACAATCAAAATAACCAGCTAGCATAATAATGACAGGATCAAATTCAAACATAACAATATTAACCTTAAAAGTAAACAGGCTAAATGCCCCAATTAAAAGGCACAGACTGGCAAACTGGATAAAGAGTCAAGAACAATCAGTGTGCTACGTTCAGGAGACCCATCTCACATGCAAACACACACATAGGCTCAAAATAAAGGGATGAAAGAAGATTTGCCAAGCATATGGAAAGAAAAAAAAAAGCATAAGTTGCTATCCTAATCTCTGATAAAACAGACTTCAAACCAACAAAGATCAAAGAGACAAAAAAGGGCATTACATAACGGTAAAGGGATCAATACAACTATCCTAAATATATATGCTAACTATCCTAAATATATATGCATCCAACACAGGAGCACCCAGATTCATAAAGCAAGTTCTTAGAGACCTACAAAGAGACTTACACTCCCATACAATAATAGTGGGAGACTTTAACTCCCCACTGTCAATATCAGACAGATTAACGAGACAGAAAATTAACAAGGATATTCAGGCCTTGAACTCAGCTCTGGACCAAGTAGACCTAATACACATCTACCGAACTCTCCACCCCAAATCAACAGAATATACGTTCTTCTCAGCATCTCATCACACTTATTCTAAAATTGATCACATAATTGGAAGTAAAACATTCCTCAGCAAATGCAAACAAATGGAAATCATAACAAACAGTCTCTCGGATCACAGTGCAGTCAAATTAAAGGGGAAGTTTTTAAAGCCCATATACTATACATTTTTTTGGACTGGAAATTCTACTTCAAGACTGTGTTTTCTCCTTTAAAAAGTATAAACCTGAGTTTCTCCAAACTACATTTTACATAAGGAGCAATTCATCTATTTAGACAATATTTACACTAATTACCTCATAATAATATCTCAGAAACAGGAGAAAAATGGTTATAATATTTGTGTGGCTCATATATATTAGTAAAAATCTCTGAAAGCCTAAAATAGTGGTGGACAAAGTGTTACACATTCAATATGGACCTCGGGGTACCTTTCCCCCTGGCCAACACACATATTCAACACACATATTTCACCATGTGGCTTATCTCTTATTGGTGATATCTAGCCTTTTCCAAACACAGTAGAACATATGATGTTAGGAAGCGATCTACTATTTAGTTCATAATATTAGCAGAATATTTTATTCAGTTCATTACAGTTCCTTACAATGACATTCATGCATCATCTATTTCTTTTTATTTTGCATGCATGCATACACATGCATGAAAAACTGAGATAACAAAATCAAAACACAAAGTTATAATTTGTACACAAAAGTAAACATACAGATACTGTAAAAGAAAGTGTCCAACATGTTTACCTTGAAGAATTGATTACTGTGGAACGTAAGAAAGTTTACTAATGCTAAAAACAATAAATTGACAATAGCAGCATCTTATAATATGAAGGATAAAATTTTATGTTCCCTTTAGAAATATTTTATGTTCAACATAAATTGACTCTTCAAAAGTTACTCTTCAAGGAATACTGCAAAATGTGCGATACAAAATTAAATTTTCTGAGGGTGTCTTTGTTAAAAATCATTAAAATATTTTCAGGAAAAATGATGTTACTTTTAGGAAATTACAAGATAATTCAAGAGAAAAAGACCTATGAATTACATCAACACCAAAACTTAGATAAGAATCCTTATTGTTTATTGTTAACCTGGGATGATGGTATTGCTTCTCAGCATGCTTTTGGAGGTGTGGGGACCATCTTTGTTACTCTTAATTATCGGGGAATGCTACTGGCCTATGTTGTCTAAGAGACTGGGTTCCTAATCACCTTCAGGGCACAGAATCATCTTGCCGAATATCCCCTTTGGGAAAAAAAAAAAAAAAAAAAAAAAAAGTCTTCTATACTTTATTTTTGATGTGCTAGTCTTTAATTTTGGGCCCAATTCCAGATTCTTATAGAACTCACCATGATATTTTATTTTCTAATTTTATCCTGTGTTAATGAGCTCCATGAACTTTTTCAAAAAACTCAAGTATGAATAATTCATTTAGGATGAGTTTTAGTGATACTTAAGCTTAGGATGACAATATACAATTATATGAACACTACTCAATTTTACTTACAAGTTAATCATCATTTAACTATAATTAATTTTGCATCTATGGCATAGTATAGCTTTATTGACATTGTGTTATTTCTAGAACTCTTCATACTCTATCAATAAACAAAATAATTTGGGGGAATGACTTACTTGTGTTTATTGATCATAAGGCATTTGCATTATATTTAAGAACATTTTGTAAAAACTTGCTCTCGAAATATTACATAAAACAGAGAAAGATCTAGTTACATTAGGGAGAGTGGTGGTGAGTGTATTAGTCCATTCTCAAACTGTTATGAAGAATTAACTGAGACTAGATAATTTATAAAGAAAAGAGTTTTAATTGACTCAAACTTCTGCATGTCCAGGGAGGCCCCAGTAAACTTACAATCATGGTGAAAGGCACCTCTTCACAGGGCAGCAGGAG